>NC_064811.1:149584378-149884378 GCF_023721935.1 Panthera uncia
AAGAAGAAGAAGAAGAAGAAGAAGAAGAAGAAGAAGAAGAAGAAGAAGAAGAAAAAGAGGGGCGGTTGGGTGGCTCAGTAGATTTGGCGACCAACTCTTGATTTTAGCTCAGGTCATGATACAGGGTCATGGGATTAAGCCCTGCATCAGGCTCTGTGCTGAGTGTGGAGCCTGCTTGGGATTCATTCACATTCATTCTCTCTCTCCCCCCTGCCCCCAACCCCTCTCCCCTCTCATGCTCTCTCTCTCTAAAATAAAAATAAAAAAAGAAAGAACAATAAAGAGAGAAAAACTATAAAGAGAAAAGCCACCAATGGTAAAATAAAGTTTATGTACTATTTATGTTTGGGGAATCATTTTTAATATCTTTAACGCTGCTTGTCTATTATTTATTCTCCTGTTACCCTCTTTCATCCTGTTCAATATTTCAGGATTTAGAAACTTATTTCCAAAGACCATCAACTATATATTTTGAAAGGTTTGATTTTGAAACCTTTCATTTTCTCAAGAAATTAATATTATACAGATCTCTTCCTTGGTGAATGGTTTAGAGTTATTTCACTTTCTCCCCATAACATGTGCTGTTATCTTCACTACCTTGAAATTTAACATGATCAAGAAAGGTCATCCAGAGGATGACAATGGCTAACTCCCAGACTGCACTAACCATGTAAATGGACATATAGTATATTTAATATCCCTTTTTAAAATGCTTTGTAATGAACTCTCTAACAAACAGAAATACTACTATGCAAATGGGATAGATGATCTGATGCCAAAGTAGCCAATTTTTTGGAAATTTTTTTACCCTAAATATCCATGCTTGACTTATTATCCAGGGGAAAAAAGGCAACGGAAAATGACCATAACTTATCCACTATTTTACTATTGGTTTCAAAATGAGAAGCCGAGTTTATTGACTGAGAGAAAATAAGAGGACAGAAACAGATTTAGAAAATATTTAGGAAACATACATACAGCAAGCATTATTCAATTACTGACTCCTGTGTTTACTTAAATTGTAACTAATAACGTGACATTCTTCTCCTTTTTGAAAATAAAAATGTCTGCTCAATTTACTTTTTACAGGGAAATTTGGGTAAAAATAATTTTAAAAAAGAATTCTGCCATTATTCTGGTCAGAGAAATTTATTTTTCTACCTAACAGTGTTATTTTAAGTATCAAATAAACATTAGTTCCCTTAGTACTGAGTCCTTAAAATAAACCTGCCTGGCCTTTTTTTTTTTTTTTTTTTAATATTTATTTATTTTTGAGAGAGAGAGAGAGCAGAGGAGGGCCAGAGAGAGAAGGAGACACAGAATCCGAAGCAGGCTCCAGGCTCCAAGCTGTCAGCACAGAGCCCCATGTGGGGCTCGAACTCATGGACTGCGAGATCATGACCTGAGCTGAAGTCGGACGCTTAACCGACTGAGCCACCCAAGCGCCCCACCTGTCTGGCCTTTCTAATTTTCAGCAGCATCATGAGAAGAATTCAAAGTCATATCCTAATCATGGAAAACACTCTACTCCTGATTCCCTAATGTTTAAAAGAAGGAAGTTCTGGCAAGGGAGACTAATTGCATCAATGAACAAGTACACAGAAAGTGGAGCATTTCTAAGGAAAGATCTGTAAACCAAGGCATTCATAGATCAAGCAGCAATACTGTACACATACCATTCCATTTTTCTTATGATAATAGCTGAGTACTGGGAAGCGTCCTCCATGCCGAAACGTAGCTACCTTCCGAAGAGCTTCATCATCAATGGATTTGGGCACTATGACAATTGGCGGGTAAGAAGGACAGACAGCAAATTCCTTATTGACATAGCTTAACCTCCATTCACTGGTCTGGAAAACACAAAATACTTCAAAGCTAAGCAAGTATCTCAATGTTACAAAATAATCTGAAAATTTTAAAGGACCTTAGAGATCAGTTTTCATACAATGAAGAAGCCATCTCTGGGGAATTTAATATAAGGATACCCAACCCATACTTAAAGGAGTTCTATTCTTCAGAGTCCGTTTCCTACATTGCTAGGTATTCTCCATTCCTAGAAAGTGCTTCCTTATATTGGGCAAATGTGGCTCTGTAACTTCCTCTATTGTTTTTACATGGCTTCAGTCCCAGTTTCCTATTTCACATGGCATCCTATTAAATATGTGAAAGACAGTTGTTTCCCCTGTAGTCGCCTATTCTCCAAGTTAAATATATTTAAGCATATCCATGCTATCAAGGCCAACATCATCCCATTCATCCTTTTTGGGGTAGCATTTAACTTTATTTTTGGTATTCTTAAGTACAGCAACAGGAAGACTGTAATATTCTAGATAATGCTTAACCAGATGATAACAATAGAGCTACTACCTACATCAAATCCCTTGTTCCCTTCTGTTATTTAAAAATATAGAAAGACTGGTGATATCTTTCTTAAAATAATAACCACTTAATGCTAAAAAAAATTATACTTAGGAATCAATGAAATAATTTCTAACTCAATATACTGAGGACTAAGAGTATACAATATAAGATTATCAAATGACAACTTATTTTAAACATCAAAAATAAAAACCACTTGAAGACAGTAAAAAAAACCTTTTTACAGTTAAAAAAATAAAGTTATGAATATGCAAATTTTGATACATTCTGATAAATCAGATTTGGCGTGACATACTGGCCAAGAGGTGCAGTACCAGGAAGATAAAATTGAAGCATATTCAACATACTATAGGAAAAGAGAATTTTTTTAAAAACCTTTTTACAAGATACAATATATTTTTTAATTAAACCACTTACACTTTTCGGTTATTCTCTTACCAATTTTAAAGACAGTTTCTAAAAAATTCATTATTTAAAAAAAGAAAAAAGGAATTTACCTGTTTCCTGTTCACCTCCATCACGTAATTCCCTTTCCCCAGAGGTAATCATTTTCAACTCTTATAGCTTTTTATTTCTAGTGTTTCCATCCAAATTTCTTTTTTTTTAATTTTTTGTAATGTTTTATTTTTGAGAGAGAGAGAGAGAGAGAGAGACGGAGCACATGTGGAGGAGTGGCAGAGAGAGAGGGAGACACAGAATCCAAAGCAGGCTCCAGGTTCTGAGCTGTCAGCACAGAGCCCAACGTGGGGCTCGAACCCACCAACCGTGAGGTCATGACCTGAGCCTAAGTCGGACGCTTAACTGACTGAGCCACCCAAGCGCCCCTACATCCAAATTTCTAAATAACGTGATTATACTGTTACTTCTTGAATTTCACTATTAGACATTATTTACTGATTTCCTACTCTGGAGAATGGTATGATCATCCATTGACCTGCAATGCCACTTCCGGTATATATTAAGTTCCCATACGTAGAAGGTTCGCTATTCTGTCCCACTGGTTTATTGTAGTAAGTCCCATAGCTTTTAGAATAAACTTGATATTTAGTAGGCTAAGTCTCCTCCTCCCTCTTTTTTGTTCTTCAAGAGTACCTGAGCTTCTCTGTGCAACTTTTATCTAATTTCATGTAAAAACCCATTGTGGTTTTAGTAAGACTGCATTGATTTTATGGATTCATTTAAAGACATCTTTAAAATATTCTATCTCCCTGTCCATGAGCATAGTGTCTCTCACCTTTTTAAAGCTTACTTAATTTTTTCAACAAAGTTGTACAATTCTCTCAATAAAAGCCTTGCCTAACTTTTCTTCGATATATTCCTAGAAACCTTATATTTTTGTTGCATTTTAGTCATATGTTTTTCAAAACTGTGGTTGGTATACAGAAATGCTCACAATCTCAAGACTCTTTCAGTTTCCTGTGTAGACAAACATATAAGTAAAAATGACAGTCTTGCTTCTTTCATTTCAATCTTTGTATCTTTTATTTTTCCTTCTTGTCTTAATGAACCAGCAAGTAGTGGTGGTGGACAAACTTGTCTCAGTCTTGAACTTAAAGAGAATGATAAAAGACTTGCTTTTTTCATGTTTTTGTTTTGGGTAGCTTTATCAGACTTATCAGACAGCATTTACCAGATGATATAAATGCCCTTCAAATCCAATTCTGCTAAGAGCTTTTATCATGAATAGATGTCTAATTCTATCCAATTTTTTTCTATTCTAATTGTATTACACCAATATGTAGTTTCTCTTTTCTCTCCGACTTACTTTGTGATATTCTCTTTGCCTTACGATTTAATAGCTGGACTACAACACATCTAACTAAAGATTTATTTTTTATTGTCTTGCATAGTGCTTCCTGGGACACTTTAAGAGTTTGTGGCTTTCATCAATTCTGGAGAACTCTCAACCATTACCTACTTGAATAGTGCCTTTCTCCCATATTCTCTATTATCTTCTTGAACTCCCATTTAATGAATATTGGATCTTTTCCCTTTATCATTCATACACGTGTCTAACTTTTCTATCATTTTGCACATCTTCCTTGTTTCTCTGCTCTGCACTCTGAGCAATTACTTCAGATCTGTATTCTAGATCACTCTTTGTTTCCAATCAGGTACTTAACCTTACATTAAGTTTTTTCTCTTCTTTTTAATCAATTTTGAGATTTTATTATTTGTATGGAAAAATAAACTAGATCCATTTAGAGTGCATGATTTCATGAGTCTTGACAGCTATATACACTCATGAAACCACCACCACAATCAAGATAACAAACATTTCAATCATTTCCCACAAAAATCCCATGTGTATTTTTGCAGTCCATATCCTCTCCTCCACATCTCAAACTAGGAAATCATTAATCTGATTTCAGTCACTTTTGGTGTTCTATCTAAAAAATCTTTGCCTAATCCAAGGTCATAAAGATTTTCTCCTGTGTTTTCTTCAAGAAGTTTTATAGTTTTAGCTTTTATTCCATTCATCAATAAGTCTGCCCTTATACCAATGCCACACTCTCTTCATTATTATAACTTTACATTAAGTTTTGAAATCAAATAATGTAAATCCTTTCTTTTTCACAGTTGTTTTGACTATTCTAGTAACTTTGCATATCCACATAAATTTTAGGATAATTTTGTCAATTTCTATTAAACACACGTATTGGAATTCTCATAGGAATTGCACTGAATCTATAAAGCAATCTGGAAACAACTGTGATCTTAATGAGAGGTCAGCAAACAATAGTCCACAAGCCAAATCCAGCCCACTGCCTGTTTTTATAAATAAAGTTCTATTGGAACATAGCACTACCCATTGTTGCAGTAGGCAAATAACTTCATTAGATTTAAACTGCAAATTCTGTCACACCTGAGGTGCATGGCAGCTCAGATCTTGGTTCTGACTGATCTCAGTCTACCCCATGCAAGCAAGGTTCGAGATCAGCCCGAAGTTCAAGGCTGCACACAAAATCAAGGTTCCCCTTCTCTGGCTCTCTGGTTGCCCCAAACCGTTCACCCGGCTCCTCCCACCAGAAGAAGGTGGGCTTTCTATTGGAACGTTAGCTGTTCCACAGTATCAATCCCACAACTATGCTGACCTGAGGACAAAGCCGCCCAAATAGAAATCCCACTCTGGCCTTCACTGTCTCTATGTTTTGATTCCTCCAAAATATGCTGCTTTCTGTACAATTACCAGAGCTTTCAGATGGCAGTTTTTTGTGTTTTATTCATAGTTTGTCATCTATCTCTGCAGGAGGTCTTGTCAGATAGGAGCTACTCAATCAAAAGTAGGACTTCATCACCTTTTTATATATAATTTCTAAAGCGGTAGATTAGGTGAGTACACATATACTGTGTATGTGTACTTCAACAAAGTACCTGAAATAATCTTTCATGATATCCTAGAATAAAAAGCATGCTTAACATAGGAGGAACTCTAGAGATCACTTTGTTCAATACTTTCATTTTGTAGACATGGAATCGGAGTCCCAGAAAGTCAAGCAGCCAATAATATATCTGGGATGCAACCCACAATATCCTGATAGCTAGCTTTAGTACTAATTCAATACCACACATTTCTTTTGGACATAATAATGAAGTAGGGACTGGCTAATATTATAAAGTTTTTACATGGTAAAAAAAAAAAAAAAAAACTTACTCAAAGAATATTAAGTGATAGATGTCTAACCTGGCAGAGGATTTTTAATGATACATAGAAGGCTTTCCTGTCCTTCTGCCCTATCCTGAATAAATACACATTCCTACATTCATTCACTCAACAAATATTTACTCTTCGTTGATCATATGCTAGCAATACAGTAGAAAACAAGAATGACATTGTTCCTGCCCTTGTAAAGTTAATATTCTAGCAGCTTATATTCTACGCCGTGAAAGAGAAAATAAACAATGAATAAGAAGCTGTCCACACTGTTGACTCCCTCCTATGTGAAACTTGCTCTTTTCTTGGATTTTTCCTCCATTTACCTCTTAAATGGTTCAATCCTTAGCATCCTTTTTACTTTAGATGCTCCTTAGGCAATCTCAGTTTCTCCTCATGGTTTCTACAATGTATTTGCTGGTTAGTCTCAGTTTTTCATTTTTAACACATCCCTCAAGTAAGCTCTAGACTATTTCTTGTATACATTCAATGACATGTACCATACAGGCCATTCGAATTGCCATGCCCCAAACTAAACTGAACTCATTCCCTCTACACATATTTCTTTTTCTGCCTTTCCTATCTCAGTGGTAGCATCCTTTTCACATCCAGTAAGTGGGTCACCAACGCCTTTTAATTCTACTTTCTGAATCTTTCGGTGCTATATCCAACCACCTTTGTATTATTACAGTAGCCTCTTAAGCAGTTTCTTGGCATTTTGCTTCAGAATTGATTTTCTGTAACACAAATTTAATTATGTCATTTTCCCTGTGCCTTGTGGATACTTTTGTCAGCACTTATTTTTATTGTACTTGATTACTTAAATAATTGCTAGACTTTGAACAAGTAGAAGGAAGGAACCATGCTTTGCTCATCTTAAATTTCCATAATCTAGTAATACCTCAAACAAGGCATTGAAGATGTTCTCATTAAATCTGTGGGTTACAAAATTTGCAGGAAAATACCAGAACTTCAAACATACAAATTGCTTAAATAATTAGCTGAGCCAAAAAGAAAATGTCTACAAGGAGAAGTATTGAATCTGAGTAAAAATTAGTACGTAAATAAAATAACAGAAACATAGGGAGGATCCCTTAGTAACACATGTGAGATGCAGGAATTTTCACTTATTTCATTAGTAACTTAATTCTCAAAAATGCTAATTCAAACTTAAGCTGCCTTAAAGTACCAGCCATAGTTCCAATCTACACCAAGTGTTATGGGTACCATATGTTTAAGAGAATAAATGACAAACTGAAGGCCCTGTTGAGAAGAGCAACCAGGACAGTGTGGGGACCTGAGGTCACTGTTACTAGAAGAAAAGTTGAGGTAAATACTGACATTTAATCTACAGAAAAGAAAACTTCATGGGGACATAAAAGTTCTTAATTTGAGGAACAGTTCACGGTAGAGGAATAAGATAAATTGGGTAACACAAGGTAACATCAGAAACATTGGCTCTGTGTACAGGGAGACAGAGCTCAGCTCAGCATAAGAGCTGTCCCCAAACGGGGCATCATTGTGTTTTTGTGAATTCTCCCACACTAAGAGTTCAAGCAGAGGCTAAACAACAACATCATGGTTGTTTTTTCGAACAGGAGATTTCTGCACAGAATAGGAGACTAACTTGAATGTTGAGTTGTAGAATGTAGAATTACACTGGTTCACTCACAGCACCTATCTCCAAGATAAATCACAGGCAGGTCATCTGTATGGACAGTTTTGGGTAACCAAGCAAATCATCCAGACATCTCTCTTTCTGACCACCATGTGACAGCCATTTGCCACCTAGGAAATAATTGAGGATTCCCCTAAGGTAACCATTAGGTGGCAGCTGACACAACAGAAAAGCATCATGCATTTAAGAGTGTTTACTATGCGGGCACCTGGGTGGCTCAGTCGTTTGGGCGTCCAACTTCAGTCAGGTCATGATCTCACAGCTCGTGAGTTCGAGGACTGCGTCGGGCTCTGTGCTGACAGCTCAGAGCCTGGAGCCTGCTTCGGATTCTGCATCTCCCTCTCTCTGCCCCTCCCCCACTTGTTCTCTGTCTTTCTCTCTTTCTCTCAAAGATAAATTAAAACATTAAAAAAAATTTTTTTTTTAAAGAATGTTTACTATGCAGTTTGTAATGCAATAAAAACACTAAATGTAAGTGTAAATACAGGTAGTTATCCACAAACTACACAAAAATGCCCCATAAATAAGAATGTGAACTTCCTGTTCCTTTGACACTTTGCTTGCCATGAACATCTTTATTCTTTAAATTACATAGCACCCTGGTCCCTACTTCTTCATCCCCATGCCCCGCCCCACCCCCACCGGGTCCATTTACATAGGTGTGACGGAAAAAGAAAGAAGTAAAATAGTGAAGAATGAGAAAGAAAACCTGGTTCTAGTAACATGGTCTTAATAACCCAAGTTCTAAAAACATAAAAATTATCCCACAGAAACAAACGTGATCTATGTTTCTCTAATGCTGTCTTAGGTACACAGTGGGTTCAACAGACTTCTTTGGGATAGCTCAGACCCTAATTACTACATATAAAATTGTATCTATGGAGACACTTTTAAAATAATCAACAATTAATTCAAACATGTCAGGATTACCTTTATGAAGATCTTAATGGTTTATCAATGTCATTTTCGAAATTAAAAAAGTAGTATTTGGAATACAGCAAATCCACTAGTGGAAAAATCACTTGAGCTACAGCATTGAAAATAAATTACGCAAATCTCTGAATGGCAGAAGTTGCATTACTAATCACTACCAGAAATTTCTTTTAGGCATAGATAAGCCAACAACACCTTATTACTTGTCAAAAGGAAGTGATCATTTTCACAAGTACGGTGCTGGGTTATTTCTCATTACATATAGATCTCTCAGAAAAGTTAACTCACAGCTGAAGAGTAGAGTTCAAACTCTTGCTCAGGAAGGAAAGAATGCCAGCCATCTTCTATCACTTCAAACATGGGTCGGTAAAAGAAAGGGTACATCAGAGTGATAGAGTCCAAGGTAGACAGTGCCTAGGGCATAAAAAGGAAGTTAAAGAAAGGAAAAGGAACATACTGCAATTTCAACACTTTCTAACTGCCAAATTGGTATTAAATATGATCAATAATGATACACACCCAATATATTTCTTTAACGTTGTACTTACCACTAGATGTATAGTTTATCGAAGCTAATTTCCATGCCTTTAGCATCTAACAAGGTATGTATCTGGCACATAACATACAACATACACTCAGTTACCATTTGCTGAATGAACACAAGGACAAGAAAAGTGTGTACACCTATTCTAGGAGAAAAACTAAATAACTCCTTTTGATACCACTTAACAAAGCCTAATAAAAAGGTCCAAATATTTCTGGAAATCAGAAAATAAACACGTTTTGTTAGCAAGCAAGGTCATGGCTCAAAATCCCAGCTATCAACTGTATCAACATATGTAAATTACATAAAATCAGTGTCTGTTAATAACCATAAATAAGGGTGTCACAGGTAAGTGGCCAAAGAGTCAGACTAGAGCCAAACTGCTAGACTCAAATTCCAGATCCCAGTGCAATAATGGTTAACTAATGTAACCACTCTAATGCCTCCATTTCCTCAGCTCGAAAATGCGGGGAATTAAAGTACCTAACTCATAGGGCTATTGGTAGCATTAAGAAACATAACGTATAAAACAGTCCTGTTAATAATAGTGCCTGGCACATGATAAACCCTGAAATTGATCTTGGCAATTATATGCTTCACATATATGCACCACATATGCTCCATCAATGTTCATGTTCTACCTCCTTAGAATGATATGCCATTTGGTCATGTATCATATTATCTTTATGTTACAATGAATGACCCATTCTCAACCTGCGGCATTAACTCTGTGGTCCCCAAAAGAGCCTGTGTTCATCTGGAACTCTTGAATTCTGGGTAACACCACCAAGAAAATCTGACTAAATGGGAGGAACAGACAGATGAAATAGCCTCCAGGTGATGGAGGCTATTTCAACCTTCTGACAGGGGAGTTATGAAAAGCACTTCTATGGCTGCAAAAAAAGGCACCAAAATCAATTAGCATAATTCAAATTCCAGGAATTATGGAGACACTCTTCTGGAGGAGGGCAGGGCCCCAACATCATGCTAGCTCCCCAAAACTCTCAGAATAAAGCTACCTCCCTCTAGGTCACAGAAGGATCAGTCTCACAAAAGAATGGGCCCAAGCCTTAGTAAAAAATAGACTGGACATGTAGTTCAGCAGCTTAACAAAAACATCCCCATCCAAAGCTATTCTTCTGTCTGTTCATAAATCATGACACCTTCCCCCCAGAGCTCATAAAACAGAAAATATGGAGAAGCAGGGCTGGATAATCCATTACCCACTTCTGTAGAGTCTTTGGCTTCCAATCACACTAAACAGAAACAGAATGGCCAGTGTCCACATCTGACCTAGGCCAGAACTGTCATCGTTCAGGACAAACATTATTTTATTTAATTGGTTTACTTTTTTCATTGGTTTAAGATATTTTTTGCAATATTTAAAAAATCTTTTTTCATCTTTGCTGAGGCAAAACTACCAAAACTAAGAGATATTTCAAGTGATGATCTGATACACCGTGAAAGGACTCTCCCATTGAGTCAATTAACATGTCCATCACCTCACATATTTACCTTTTGTTGTTAAGAACATTTAAGTGCCACTCTCTTAGAAAATGTCTGTTATACAATACAGTGTTATCAACTGGAGGGACCATGGTATATATTAGATCTGAAGACCTTATTCATCTTATAACTGCAAGTTTGTAACTTTTACCAACCTGTCCCTATTTCCCCAGCCCCCAACAACCACTTTTCCACTCTGTTTCTATTAAGTTTTGTTTTTGTTTTTTAGGATTCCACATATAAGTAATAACATGCAATTATTTGTCTTCTCTGTCTGATTTCATTTGACACAAAGCCCTCCAATTTCATTCATGTTGTCACAAATATTAGGATTGCTGTTTTTTAAGGCTGAATCATATTCCATTATATATATAGATACGTGTCACATTTTCTTTATCCAGTCATCTGTTGACAGATACTTAGGGTATTTCCATATTTTGGCTAATATGAATAATGCTGCAATGAACAGTGGAGTACAGATACCTCTTTGAGATAATGATTTTGTTTTCTTCGGCTATATATCCAGAAGTGAGACTGCTGGGTCACATGGTAGTTCCATTTTTAATTTCTCAAGGAACCTCCTACTGTTTGCATACTGGTACAATCATGATTTTTTTTTTCTAATTTTTTAAAATGTTTTATTTATTCTTGAGAGAGAGACAGTATGAGCGGGGGAGGAACAGAGCAAGAGAGGGACACAGAATCTGAAGCAGGCTCCAGGCTCTGAGCTGTCAGCACAGAGCCCGATGCGGGGCTCGAACTCACAGAGGGTGAGATCATGACCTGAGCCGAAGTCGGATGCTTAACCAACTGAGCCACCCAGGTTTCCCGTGATTTTTAATGCAAGTCAGCAGTCACTTTAGCAGATAATAAGCACTCATATTCTGACTTGTTGTGATCACAATTTGTATCGCTAGAGGTTAGGACTTTTCCTTTAAACTCATTAACGCTGAAAGAACTGAAAACATTTCAACTCCAAAAGACAGTAGAAACTACATAGAAAAAAGCTTCATCAGCCTTCCTACTATGATTTAGAAAAACGAGCACTTGCAAGTTATTACTCCAGTGGGATTCTATTTATGGCAGCAGAATATATTTGGGTATATGGATTCTTGATTGCAAAGAACAGTTCAACTGTGTTATATAAGAAATTCACTTATTACTTCCAAGTTATATCAAGATATATAGGGGAGATAGGAAAGAAATTAGATACCAGCAAAAGGCAAGAGGCCACGTTCACTATGGACATTTACTACGTTGTAAAAATAACCAGAAGAGCATTCACTTCCTAAGGTCAAATTATGAGAATGGCTCGTAATTCATAGCTTCTTTTCAGCTGTAAGGGTTTCTATATAATCAGTTTCTAAAGGATTTTAGGTACTATATACAGCTAATGAAACAACTGATTAGTGTCAGATGCTAACAAAGCTAAGTAAATGCAATCAGAAAGTGGGTTAATAGCTTTGCCCTATATTTTCTTCACCACTATCCTTCACCATATGCAATTTCACTGACACCCACCAACCAGCTATCTTGTAACCCATAAAACAGATAAAAAGAAAAATGCAGACTGGCCAGTGAAAATCCAAACCCACAACTGAAATGAAATGGGTCAGTAGCATCTCCTTGCCCAAAGAGCAGGACAGTATTTCAGCTTAACAGCCTAGAAACCACAGTGTGTTTCTTACCCACGTTAGCGAATGTGGCCAAATCAACATTACTCTGTCACTTCCAAATGACAGATAGGTAAGACAAACAGTTCAGCTCATCTTCTCATTTCCTTTAAGGAAAATTTAGCAAAGGCAGAAGGTAAAATGGTTACATGCCATTTTCTCAGCACCACAACAGTTGTTTTTTTTATTTCTCTATTCTTGTTTAGAAACCAAACATGATCCTAGTTATAGATTTTTAAACCTTTCTGCCTCCTTTTAATAGTTAAGCCACTAGCATTTGTTTTGGATACAAAGACCAGATTAGTCACTCATAGACGGAAGGAAAAGAAATCAGTGTGTCTATAATTATCTAGAAAATACCATAAACATAAAGTTAATTACTATAATTTAGTAGCAATGATTTAAAATAAGGCAATTGAAAATTTGAGTGTAAACCAAAATAGTTGGTTTGAATGGGGAAGAAAATGAAGTGAGCTCCTCAATTTAAATATTAAATTATCCAAGTAAAATTTCTATTATTTGAAATCTGAAGAGACAGTCAATACTGTTTATACAAATATAAAACAAACACACTTTTTAGTCTTAGGCAAACATTTGCCTAAGACAAGCAAACATTCTCTGTTTGCTTCAGACTTGCTAAAAACAAACACAGGGCTATAATCATTGGTATAATTATTTGCTTTGATAAAAGAAGTAACTTCTAACAAAAGCCTTACCATATACACATACAATGGATTATCATCCAGCCTTAAAAGGGAAGGAAATTCTGTCAAATGCTACAATGAGTGAACCTGGAGGAATAAGGAACCCAGAACACTAAAAACTGCTATAAGTCAATAAAAGCCTAATACATTCCTATAACAATGAATGCGGGTGAGGCTTTTCCTAACAATTTTCAATATGTGAGTCATAGAACATGACCAAATATCTAGTAAAACAAACATAAGAGCTATACTGAGTAAGAATATAAGGTTCTTTTTTATTACTATTTACTTTCACCAGATTTTGCTTCTGAAACATTTACCTCAATGGAACTGGCAATATTCAAACATTCCTCCATTCCAGGAATATCCAACTGAATTATTCGAAAGTCTTTACATTTTATGATGATGGTACCCAGCGGTCCCACAAATCTGTAAAAAATTACAAATTATGCTTAGGAACATATACATTTCTATCTTTTTAAAAAAAGTATATTTATTTATTTTGAGAGAGAGGAAAAGGGAATCCCAGGCAGACTTCACACTGTCAGTGTGAATCTCAATACAGGACTCAAACTCACAAACCAGGAGATCATGACCTGAGCTGAAATCAAGAGCTGGATGCTTAACCAACTGAGCCACCCAAGCACCCCCATATATGTCTCTATCTTTAAGCATATGATTATTTCCTTGAAAAAAGAATGTAGAAAAAAGAATTACCATCTACATTCACCTTTCTTCTCCCCAATTAGTCTAGTTAGGGAGGAGGCAAGCTTGCATTACTAAAATGTGAGCCATAAATTATTTTAAATATATGTACTTAAAAACATTTCAAATTCATAAAGTAATTCATACTAGGCCAATTCATTTCATGAAAATTATTTGGGACCTTGCTTCAAAGAATGAAGAAAAAAGATCTGTAATTAATGTGGTAAGTGTTTGTACAGAGGTATTTCTGAAACGTAGAAAAACACTTCATTTCAGATTTTACTTACTTCCAAGTTTAATAGTTGATTTTAAATATAAATATCTCTTTTTCAGTCTTTAAAAACTATTAGCTTGCAATATCTATTCTAAACCAATGTCATATCTAATTACAAATTTTGTATCAGTAAATTTTGTGCAAATGTAATTTTACCTTTATTGGAATTTTTGTCTTTTATTGTAGTTGTTTTGTTTTGTCAGTACTTGCTAACAGCTCTGATTTTTCTTTTGCTTTGCCACTGGTTGGCCCTAAATCTTTTCCATTAATAGTTCTGGGTATTCCTTAACTAGGAATTCTTAGGTTGTCCAAATGCTGTTCATTTAACCTACTTTTTGCCCAGTTTAGAAAGACATCTCCTACAGCCACTCTTCTGAACACCATCTGAATTGTAAGCATCCCTATGCCTCTCACCACTGCGTTGTTAATTTGGACAAGCAGACGTTATCAGCACGGGTCAAATCCCAGTAAAGATAATTCCACCAGACATCCACAACCTATCAACACACTAGAATGCCGCTTATAAAATTTATTTTGAAAACTCACATTCTTGGCACTTCTACTTCTGGCAAAGGTAGAGTAACAGGGACCAGACTTACCTTCCCACCTGAAACAACCAAAATAACTGGACAAAATATAAGAAAGAACTGTTTTCAAGACACTGGACATCAAGCAACAAAGAACAGAGATCTCTGGGAGATGGGAAACAAGATGAGTCCTACAAATACCCCAGTTTACTGTTTTGAGTTTCCAGGCCACAGGAGAGGGAACCTGGGTGGGGCTGATAGTCTGAGGAGAGCATCTATATTAAAAAAGAAAGTTTCATTAATAGTGACTTCAGATTCCAGGATACTAGGAAAAGAAGGGCAAATTAAATCCAAAGCAGAAGACATTAAATAATAAAGATCAGAGCCAAAATCAATGAAAGAGAAAAAAGAAAATTATAGGGAACAAGAAAAGCAAAAATGATTGTTTGAAAATAATAAAAGCAATAAACCACTTGCCAAAGTGATCAGGAAAAAAGAAAATCTGTCTCAATTTACCAATACCAGTAAGGAGAGAAACGAGAATCTCTACAGATTCTACAGGCATTAAAAACATTAAAGGAAATACTAGTAACAACTTTATGCCAATAAATTCAACAAGGGAAATGATATGGACAAATTCCTAGAAGACACAAACTCAAGGAGAACCTAATTAGTTTTATAGCTATTAAACAAACTGAAATGTTCATTAAAATCTCCTCCCTACCACCACCAAAACAAACAAATAAACAAACAAACAAACAAACAAAAAACAAAAACAAAATAACCTTCAGGTCTAGGTGGCTTCACTGATGAATTCTACAAAATGTTTAAGGAAAAAATACTATTCAAGACAAACTCTTCCAGAAAGTTGAAGAAAAGGCAATTATTTATCAATTCATTCCATGGGGCCAGCATAACCCTAATATATATATTAAAAAAAAAAAAAGACATTACAAGAAAACTACAGACCAATATATTTCATGAACCCAGATGCAAAATTTCTAAACAAAATATTAGCAAATTAAATCCAACAATACATGAAAAGGATAATACATCATAAGCAACTGGGGTTTATCATTTGAAAATCAAAGCAATTTATCATATTGCCAAATTAAAAAAGAAAAACACCACATGATCATCTCAATAGATATAGAAAAAGCATTTGACAAAAGTCAACATCTATTCCTGATTTTAAAAAACAAAAACAAAAAACCTCAACTCTCAGCAAACTAGGAACAAAAGGAAACATCTTCAACAGCATTTACCAAAACAAAACAAAACAAAACAAAAACAAAACAACCCTACTACTAATTACAGACTTAACAGTGAAAACTAAATACTTTTTCACTAATATCAGAAATAACAGAGATGTTCACTCTCACCACTTCTATTCAACATTGTATTGACAGTTAATAGCCAGTGCAATAAGGCCAAAACAAAAGAAAACAAAACAAAAAAAACCACAAAAAAACAAAACCAGAATGAATAAATGGCATCCAGATTGAAAACAAAGAAATAAAATGGTCTTTAGTTGAGGATGACATGATTGCCTATTTAGAAAAGCCAATGAAAAATACATAAAAGCTATTAGAATTAAAAGATGAGTTTAGTAAGGCTGCCAGATACAAATTCAATACACAAAAATCAATAGTATTTCTATATACTATCGCAACAATTGTTTAAAACGCCCAGGATTTGGTTTTTATTCAGGATGGTGAGGCTGATAGATCAGGAGATAACTGTCACTGAAAAGTTATTTTGTTACTCACATTTCCCAACAGGAGAGGCAAACTATGTCACTCAGAGCCACATGGGGAAGCATCTGGGACAGTCAGGAGGCAGACAGAGCGAGAGGAAAGGATGGGCCAGAACTTCTGTGATGTTTCACAGAAAAGAATGGGAAAGGCAGGGTAGGTGAGCTGAGCAAGTTTAGGATTAGAGTTTGAATAATTCTGTCAGGCTCTGGGTTATACCAGTGATCCCTGGTTGTCTGGTACCTGGCCCTGGAAGAATTTAGGACAGGAGAATAGTGGTCCTGACTGCAGAAGCCTGATAAGAGGAAGCAGATGCGGGTATGGACTTGAGATTGGTTGGTCTGCATATCAAAGGTGTGCTTGCAGGCAATTTTCTTGCTATCTCTAGGAAATAGCTAACCCTGAGTGGAAGCAGTCCCACTTCAGGTCTGCAAGGGGCTTAAGACATCAATGTATTATAAAATACAAAAAGTAAAAAACATAATTAATACATATGAGCAATTAGAAATTGAAATTTTTAAAATACCATTTGAAAGAGCATCTAAAAATGTGGACTAGAGGAAAATCTGTCAAAAGATGCCTAAGATCTGTAAATGAAAATTACAACACATCACTGAAAGAAATTTAAGAAGACCTAAATAAAATAAATGGAGAGATTCACTTTGTTCATGGGGCAGAACACTCAATATTTAGATATCAGATGTTAACTCTTACCAAATTCATTTATCAACAGATTGAACACAATTCTCATCAAAATCAGAGGCTTTTTTTAAAGAAATTGACAAGCTGATTCTAAAATTCATATGGAAATGCAAATGACCTGAAATAGACAGAACTTTTAATTAGAACAATTATGTAATACTACATAATTTCAACTTAATATAAAGCTACTGTAATTACGACAGTATGGTAGTGTGGTAACAGCATCAAGATAAACAGATCAATGAACCAGAAAAAAGAGTCTAGAAACAGTTCTATTTATATATGGACAAAGATGCAAAGACAATGCATTGAAAAAAGGGCAAAACAATCAGATATCTATATGCAATATATATACATACACACATATACGATAAACCATATATAAAAACTCAAAATGTATCATATACATAAAGATAAAACCTAAAACTATAAAAGTGCTAGAAGATAAAGAGAAAAAATCTTTGTGACCTTGGGTTAGGCAATGATTTCTAAGATAAGACACCGCAACCCCAATCTATAAAAGAACTGGTAAATTGGGCTTCTTCAAAATTTAAGTCATTTTCTCTTTGAAAGACACTGTTAAAGAGAATGAAAATCCAAGCCACAGACAGAAAATATTTGCAGATCTTATATAATAAAAGACTTGTATCTAAACTATATATTTTTAAAAACACTCAAAACTCAGTAAAGGGAAAGATTCTGGGAAGATGGTGGAATAGAAAGCACCAGGAATCTGTCTCCCAACCTAGACAGCAATTTCATTGGCATGATCTGTTTGATGTGACTGTTTTATAACTCTAGAGTCTACTAAGGCTTGCAACTTCCAGAGTTCCAGAGACCTGGATGGTAAGTTTTGGATAAATTCAGCTCTTAGCAAAATAGCAGCTATGCATCCTACCCATGAGGTGGGCAGCTGTGCACACGTTCCTGGAGCAACTTACAAACAGCTTGCAGAAGCTAGGTTGGGCAAAAAAGACCCTGTCCTCCAAACATCAGAGAAAAGAGATCCTGTCCTACAAATATCAGGATTTGTGTGCTAGCTGATTGCTGCTTCTGATCACAGAAGAGCAGAGGCCAGTGGACATCTGGTTATTGCATCTGTTATTGCATCTTTCCCCATTGTTGTAAGCCTCTCCCCAACAAGTGACTTCCAGAGTTTTAAACAACAGTCCCCTTTCCCCTCCCTGCCTGCATTTCATTTTTCACTCTTCTCCTTTCAGGAGACAGACATTAAAGACTAAGACATTCAAAGACAATTACATAAATCAGGAAAATTAGGATTGGAAATGCCCAGGGAAAGGCTCAGAAAAAACCCTAAGATGACCTTAAATTTATACTCTAGGCTGATCCTTGGCATAGAGAAAGCTTACAACAATAAATAACAACATCAACAACAACAATAAGTAAATAACAACAACAAAACAACAACAAAAAAAGAGCAAGCCTTGGGGAAGGAGAAAAACATGATTTCCAGAATCACCACATTATTAGATCAAATGTTCAATGTTCAACCAAAAAAAAAAAATCACAAAGCATACAAATAAACAGGAAAGTATGGGACAGTCAAAGGAAAAAAATACATCAACAGAAACTTTCCCTGAAAAAGACCTGATGGCAGATACACTAGACAATGATTTTAAAACAATTGTCTTAAAGATGCTCAAAGAACCAAAGGAAGATGTAGAGAAAGTCAATGTGATGTGTGAACAAAATGGAAATATCAATGAAGAGAGAGAAAACCTAAAAGGAAACCAAAAAGAAATGCTGGGGCTGAAAAGTGCGATAACTGAAATGAAAAATTCACAAGAGGGATTCAAAGGCAGATGTGAACAGGCAGAAGAAAAATCAATGAACCTGAAGATAAGAAAATGAAAATTATTGAGTCTGAGGAACAGAGAGAAAAGATTGAAAAAAAGAGAACAGAGCCTAAGGGACCTGTGGGATACCAACAAGAGAACCAACATACACATTGTGGAAGTCCCAGAAAGAGAAAAGAAAGGGAGAGAGAGAATATTTGAAGAAATAATGGCTGAAAAATTCCCCAATTTGATGAAAGACATGAATATAAACATCCAAGAAGTTCAACAAAATCCAGATAAGATAAACTCAGAGAACCACATCAAAACACATTTTAATCAAACTTTCAAAAGACAAAGAGAAAATTTTGAAAGCAGCAAGAGGGAAGTAAATTGTCACATACAAGGGAGCCACAATAAGATAATAAACAGACTTCTCATCATAAACTTTGGAAGCCAGAAGACAGTGAGCTAATATATTCAAAGTGCTAAAAGAAAAAACTGTCAACTAAGAATCTTATATCCAGAAAAAAGTGTCCTTCCAAAGTGAGGGAGAAATTAAGATAATCCCAGATAAACAAAAGTTGAGGCATTTATGACCACTAGAGCTATCTTACAAGACATGCTCAAGGGTGGGGTACCTCAGTGGCTCAGTAAGTTAAGCATCTGACTTTGGCTCAGGTCATGATCTCACGGTTCCTGAGTGTAAGCCCTGCATCAGGCTCTATGCTGACAGTGCAGGGCCTGCTTGGGATTCTCTCTCTCTCCCTCCTTCTTTGCCCCTCCCCACCTCATGCTTTCTCTCTCAAAATAAACTTAAAAAAAAAGAAAAAAAAAAAAAGAAATGCTCAAGGGAGTCCTACAAGATTAAATGAAAGAACACTAGGCAGTAATTTGAAGTTATATAAAAAAATAAAGATCTCAATAAAGGTAAACACATGGGTAATTATAAAAGCTAATATGTAATAATGGTGTGTAATTGCACTTTCTGTTTTCTACATGATTTAACAGATTAGTACATTCAAAGAAAAAATTATTAGTATAAAAGTTAATATTACTGTATTACTATAACTTTGGTTTATAACCCCAAATTTTGTTTACTATATAATTTAAGAGAGTAATGCATTTTCAATAATTATGAGTTTATGTTTGGGGGCATACAATGTATAAAGATGTAATTTTGTGACATTAACAATGAAAAAAAGTAGGGACAGTCCTATAAAGAAGTAGATTTTTTGTATGCTATTGAAGTTAAGCTGGTATAAATTCAAATTAGAGTGTTATAACTTCAGGATGTTAAATGTAATGCCTATGATCATCTTAAAGAAAATAGCTACAGAATATACATAAAAGTAGACAAGAAAGAAATTTAAATATTTCACTACAAAAAATCAACTACATACAAAATAAAACAGTAATTAAGGGACTAAAAAGCTATAAGGCATATAGAAAACAAACAGCACAGTAACAGAAGTCCCTCCTTATCAAAAATTACTTTAAATGTAAATGCATTAAACAAACCGTTCAATCAAAAGACAGAGACTGGAAGAATGAATAAAAACATGGTCTGGGGGTGCCTGGGTGGCTCAGTCAGTTAAGCATCCTACTCTTGATTTTGGCTCAGGTGGGATCGAGCCCTGCATTGGGTTCCGCGCTGAGTGTGAAGCCTGCCTCGGATCCTCTCCCTCTGCCCCTCTCCCCCACTCACACACTCTCTCTTATCAGAATAAAATAAAACTTTTTTTAAAAATGTGTTTAGGGACACCTGGGTGCTCAGTCGGTTGAGCACCTAACTGTTGATTTCAGCTCAGATCATGATCTTGCAGTCGTGGGATGGAGCCCTGTGTCAGGCTTTGCACTGACAGCATGGAACCTGCTTAGGATTCTCTCTCTCTCTCTCTCTCTCTCTCTCTCTCTCTCTCTGCCCTTCCCCTGCTCTCTCTCTCTTGCTCTCTCTCTCTCTCTCTCTCTGTCTCCCTCTCAAAATAAATACACATTTAAAAAAATGTATGATCCAACAATATGCTGTCTTACAAGAGACTCAAGATTCAAAGACACAAAGGGGTTAAAAGTGAAAAGACAGAAAACAGATATTCCACACAAACAGTAACCAAAAGACAATAGGTACAGTTATACTAATCTCAGACAAAATGGACTTTAAATCAGAAGTGGTTACAAGAGACAAGGAAGGGCTTTATATGCGAAAAAAGATTCATCACAGCAAGAAGATATAACAATTATAAATATTACACACTTAATTACAGGCAACCAAAATATATGAAGCAAAAACTGACAGAAATTGAAGGAAAAATAGTTGGAGACTTTAATACCCTATTCATGATAGTGGCTAGAACAACCAGACTAAAGATAAATAAGGAAATAGACACTTAACACAATAAACCACCTAGACACATCAGACATGTACATGCTACACAACAACAGAATACACATGGGACATTTTCCAGGATTGACATATGTTAGGTCACAAATCAAAGAAAGCCTCAATAAATTTAAAAAGATAGATATCTTACAAAGTATCTTCTCTGAACACAATGGGATGAAATTAGAAATCCACAACAAAAGGAAAACTGGGAAATTCGCAAAATTATGGAAATTAAACACTACACTTATAAACAACCAAGCCATGGGCACCTGGGTGGCTCAGTCGGTTGAGTGTCCGACTTCGGCTCAGGTCATGATCTCACAGTTTGTGGGTTCGAGCCCCACATCGGGCTCCATGCTGACAGCTCAGAGCCCAGAGCCTGCTTCCAATTCTGTGTCTCCCTCTCTCTCTGCTCCTCCCCTGCTCACACTCTATCTCTTTCTCTCTCAAAAATAAACATTAAAAAAATTTTTTTAAACACATAAACAACCAAGGGATCAAAGAAAAAAAAATCACACAGTAAATTAGAAAAAATAGAAACAAATGGAAACAAACACATAACATTACAAAACTTATGGGACACAGAGAAAGCTATACATATATGAAACCACTTGATATATGTTATGATGCATCAGTTAAGAATGGGTTGCTAGCCAATGGTAATGGTATATTAAGAAAACTGGCTTGCTACATGGAGGAAAACAATTGAAATGAAGGTAGAATCCAAATGAATTAAAGTACTAAAAGTGAAGGGTAAAAGTATAAAGCTAATATGGAAGAAAATGTAGAGAATATCCTAGTGATCTTCTTCAGTATGACTTAAAAAGCACAAACAATAAAGTAAAAATTGATGAATTCTGAATTAAAATTAAGGCCTTTTGTTCAACAAAGAACACCACAGAAAAGTCAACAAATGGGTGAGAGACTAGAAGACATTTGCCATGTCCAAGTAAAGAATAATACCTCAAGAGTATACACGGAACCAGTGCAAATCAATGCCAGAAAGACAACAAACCCAACTTTTAAGCACTTTTTTTTTTTTTAAGAGGGAGAGAGGGGCGCCTGGGTGGCTCAGTCGGTTAAGCATCTGACTTCAGCTCAGGTCATGATCTCGAGGTTTGTGAGTTCGAGCCCCACGTCGGGCTCTGTGCTGACAGCTCGGAGCCTGGAGCCTGCTTTGTATTCTGTGTCTCCCTCTCTCTCTGCCCCTCCCCCGCTCACGCTCTGACTCTCTCTGACTTTCAATAATAAATAAACATTAAAAAAAAATTTTTTTTAAAAAGAGGGAGAGAGAGAATTTACACATGAAGCGGGGGAGGGGCAGAATATGTCGTGACAGCAGGAAGTTGGAGGTTCTCTGGAGGGTCAGAAAAGCAGAATGTGGTAGATAATTTGGGATTCTATTCTGCCATCAGAAGCAGTGAAATGGATGTACACACAGCAATAGGAAGAGATCCTGAACAAGAGTACTGAGTTAATGTTGAGAAATAGAACAAGATCTGCAACATACTCATACTGAGGGAAATTAAACTCACACATGATAGTGCTATATATTTTATAGGAATATACATATATCCAAGGACAAATAGCAACACTCAGCATTACTTGCCTATAGGGACTGAGGATGAGGTAGAAAACAGGCATGAAAATTAGGGCTTGAAGATGAATCAAATTAAAAAAAAAAAAACAAAAACAAGAAAACCTTGTAATGAATCCATCCTGAAAATGACAAGTCATCAACTGAGTAGGATTAACTCAACTCTCTACATGTAAGGTCCATGAAAAGAAAAAGGTATAATTGTAAAACCTGTGTAACACCTTGTGTGCTGAAAGGACCACATCAAATTATGTATGCAACGTGCACAACAGCACTACATGAGCCTGTGACGTGTTACCCAAATAGAAGTTACTACTAGATACGAGAAGGGCTGTCTTCCTCTGTGTGATAGAAGTGATGTTCAGAGAGGTTAAGTGGCTTGTCCAAGGACACCTACCCCACCGGAGGCAGCACTAAAAGAGGCATCCTTAATACTGCTCTTCCTCTCACATCGCATTTGCAACTCACTCACGAGGCATAGCAGCTCAGCCTTCAAAACACACCCCAAACTGGCCTGCTTCTGATCATGCTACTACTGCTTCCACTCCTTTTTTTATTTCAAGTTTATTTATTTATTTATTTATTTATTTATTGAGAGAGAGAGAGAGAGAGAGAGAGAGAGAGAGAGAGAGGAAGGAGCAGAGAGAAAGGGAGAGGAAGAATTCCCAGCAGGCTCTGCATCACCAGTGTAGAAACTGATGCGGGGCTCGAACTCACGAACCGTGCGATCATGCCCTGAGCAGAAGTCCGACGCTTAACCTGCTGAGCCACCCAGGTGCCCCTGCTTCCACTCTAAAGTCACCACTGCCCTTTCCCTGAACTATTCAACAGTCTCCTAACTGGGCCCACTGCTTCCACTGTTCCCCCTCTGCAATCCATTTTCTGCCAGCGGCCGGAATCATCTACAAAGTCTGTCTGTCTGCTCTTACTTCCTTGCTTTCAACTCTCCAGGGGCTTCCTGTGAAAACCATCACACCGGCAAATAAAGCCCTACACCATCTGGCCCCTGCTTATCCCTCCAACCATTTTCTGCTATGCCTCTAGCCTCTACCCTTGCTCACTGCCCTCCAGCCAACTGGTCTCTATCTTTTTTCTTGTCTAATCCCAGCATATTCCTGTCTTTGCGTTCCCTGATCCCTCTGGCTGGAATGCTCCTTCTTCCCATATTCACACTGCTAGCTTCCTCTCTTCATTCAGATGTCATTCATTTAAATGTCACTTTTCTTCTCTGAAATTCTTTCTAAATACACGGGCATTCTGTACCCTCCCATCTTTCTTTATTTTCCTTCCCGGAACTTATTACCTGACATCGTTATCTACTTATTTGTTGATTTATTTGAATCTCCTCCACTGGTACACAAATTCTTCAACCACCTTAGTCACCACTGTACCTGCAGAGCCCAGACAGTGATCAGCACATAGAAGACACATGGAAGTATTTCTTGACCACAACAATTAAACAAACTCTGGTCTGACCACCTAGCTCGTGCTCTTTCCATCACATCATGCTGCTTCCTGGGGAAAAAGGTAAATGTATACACAATTTGTCATTTCTGCCCTAACAGGTTAAAATGTCATGTCTTATATACTTTGTTAGCCTTACCAGGCCTGGCATGTAGTAAATGCTATGTAAATATCATGAAATGAAAGTGTGAAAAGCAACCACAGAAAAAGAAATAAGAAAAAAAGAAAAGGGAGTTGGTGGTGAGGAGAAACTCTACTTCAGAGGCACCTGGGTGGCTCAGTCAGTTAAGCATCCGACTTTGGCTTGGGTCATGATATCGTGGGTTCATGGGTTCAAGCCCTGTGTCAGGCTCTGTGCTGACAGCTCTGAGCCTAGAGGCTGCTTCATATCGTGTCTCCCTCTCTCTCTGCCCCTTGCCTACTCACATTCTGTCTAATTCTCTTTCAAAAATAAATAAAAAACATTTTTAAAAAATTAAAAAAATAAATAAGTAATTTGTATTCTATAGCACCACAGACCATTCGGGGGTCAATCCATCTTTTACTTCCTATATGCCTATCTGCCCACGTTAGGAGTTTGGAAAGAGATAAAAATTAACCAAATGTTAAGTACTGACTTCAAGGAGCTAACATCTATGTAACTATCAAAATACAAATGGTAACATACACTTATTAAAGAGGTATAATTAAAGAGCTAAAGGATTTCAAGGTGAGAATTACTTCTAGTTGTGGAAATTCCTTCTTTGTAAGAAGAACCTACAAAAAGAGGCGGCAGTTAACAGGGTTAAACTAAATATTGATAGACGAATAGAGGTTGGATGATGGCCTATGAAGTCCTGAAAGACAAGCACTATATTTTATTCATCTTGATGTTCTTAAAGCCTCCCAAAATGTCTAGACCCTAAGGACATTCAATAAATCTTTAACAAACTTGGGAGGAACACGGCATTCCAGGCAGAAGGAAGAGCATCGATAAGATATACACACGAGAATGCAGGACACGGCAAGCAAAAATAAAGAGTGAGGACTGGCTAATAAAAAGGGTTCGTGAAAGGGAATGGCAAGAACCAAAGTGGGAAAAGTAAGTTAGGGCCAGACACGGAGCACCACAAATGATAGAGTTAAGAGGTTTATGCTTTATTATGCAGGCCAGGAAGAGACCATCGAAAACTTTTACACAGGAGAAGGTTGATCTGAGGAGTCTAGCAAGAATCCTCTGCTTGAAAAAAAATAAATAAATCTGTCACCAATTCATCCATACCATTCAAATTCTACCACTAGAAATTATTTTCTTTTAAGGCATAACCTCTCTAGGAATCTTCTTAGTATCCAAGTTTTCCTGAGAGGTAATAAAAAAGGCTGTTGTCATTCATTTATACTTTAGTGTAAACTGGATGATCAATTCACCTTCTCCTGGCTAGAGTTAAGTACACAGAGCCATTGGGGAAGTAAGAATTTTGACTGCAGATGGATGTATAACTTTTTGACTCTGAGACACCACCTTGGAAAGACAGAGTCTGGGGTGCAAAAAGAAAAAAAAAAAGAGGTTAACGAATTAATATTTTTGATTAAGAGCCAATTCTGTTTCTTCCAAAAGCAGACCTTAGTAAGGATAAATAAAAGATATTAAATCTCCTATGGTAGGAAGTATTCAATTGATGACCCAGAAGGTAAGAAATAAGGAGAAATATGATCAACCAAACATGTTTGAGGGAAAGGAAAAAAAAAGTTTTGTGAACTTTAGACACTACATACGAAGTTCTTGGAGTTTTCCTCAAAAGTGGCAACTAAAGACTTTACCTAAATCACACTCAACTACTTCAAGAACTGTGACAGGCAATCAATAATCAATAATACAAGGAATATGATGGTGCAAGAAGAAATTTTTTTTTAAGGTTGAAAATCCACCCAAATGATGTTATGTACCAAAAATGATAATCAGGATAACATGTGACAACCCTGGAAATTCCACCCAGATTTAACGGAAATCAGGCATCTCGTTTGAATGGTTTTCTGCTTTCTAAAATTCCTATCCTCAATCTAGGCCAGAGAGGGCTCATTTTGCTGGCGGGTTAGGCGATGGGGCGCAAGGAAAACACTGAATCGCGTGGCCTCAGACGTCCACCTAAGGTCCCCCAAGCTCCCTACGGGAAGGGGGTGGGATGGGCACTCACCGCTTGTCGATGGCGTCGATGTTTGAATGGAGAAGCCACAGCTCCTCGGTGTTGTCCTGCCGAGAAGACAGGATCAGGTGGTGACCAGTCAGACACAAGGTACCTTCGACGGCGGGATAAAAAGGCCGGTGCAGCACCACATTGTCCACCCGCGGGGTCTTAATCAGCTCCGCAAACTCCATGTTGCCCCGCGGCCGGAGCCACGGGACTGCCGAGTCCCGGAGGTCCGAGGCGGTTACACCGCCGCAGGGCTGGGGACCAGACTGACCAGGCTCGGGGCAGGCCGGAGGGGCGGGGACGGGGCGGGGAGGCCGGGCCCCGCCCCAGGCTAGGGTGGGCGCGGCGAGGCCTGTGGCCACCGTCACTGGCCGCGGGAAGATGGGGGCTGCGGCTGGGCCAGGCCCGGGCGTCTCTCTTGTGCTCCCGGTGCCCCAGGTCCAGGTCTCGGGCCGAGAGAACGCTCCGCGACAGGCCCAGCAAGCCTCTGCCGCCACC
Source organism: Panthera uncia (assembly GCF_023721935.1). Classification (NCBI taxonomy): domain Eukaryota; kingdom Metazoa; phylum Chordata; class Mammalia; order Carnivora; family Felidae; genus Panthera; species Panthera uncia. Next base: position 149,611,322 of record NC_064811.1, read on the forward strand.
TGGGGACCCGGCCTCAGGTGGGCAGGCTGAAGGGAGAAGGAGGAGGCCGCTTTAGGGTCAGTTTCCGAGACCGAGCTGCTTGGGACTCCTGGCGGAAGTAGCTGCTCGGAGCCGGAGCCTAGGGCAACTCTGGGCGGAAGCGGTGGAGCTCGAAACTAGAAAGGCAGGGAAGTCAGAGCCGGAAGTCGGTCCCCTCCCCAGGTCCGAAGAGAATGTTTCCGGAAACAAGGACCCGAAGGTTTGTGTTCCTACCAGGAAAAAGAGCCTTTCTGCCTTCACGCCCACCGCCGTCCCTCTCACCCCTTCCAAATATTTATCAGAAAAGGCCAGGGAAGAAGGGACGACGAGAAGAGGTCCTTGCCTGCCTCCCTGCACTTTAGTAGTCCCTGCAAGGGCTCGTCACAACGTGGGGCTGACGTAAAGTGTGAGGATTTTCTTCCATTCTCCGTGAGATGGCAAGTGTGCGATCGAATCAGTGATTGTGACCGTAGAGAAACCGCAGGTGTAAGGGAGGAACCCAGGGCCGGCACCGCAGACTCCCAGAGAGCGCCGCGCCAAGGTTCTGTGACCTTGAACGAGAGTAAGAAAAAGCATGCAAACACCTATGAGAGGGACCTAGGTAGAAATAACACACAATGCGCAGAAGAGGAAAAATTTAATCCTATCCTGTGAGGAAGCTCAAATGGCTTGCTAAATCTTAGTCTGTAGCGGAGACTGGACTTCATCTAGATCTGTGAAATCAAGGTACCTGGGGCGGGGGGCGGGGAGGACATTGGTCACCACCACATAGCCACCTCATTAAATACAGTGCCACTGAACTACTCCCAGATACCTAAATTATACCAGAAATTAACTCAAATAAATTCTTGCTTAGTGCCCCCTTCTTTAAACTATTTTCGTAACTTCATTAACCTTTGAAATCCTCACCATCTAGTACCTGAGGACAACGGATAGGCTAAAGTCTCACAGCAATCAAAGTCAAAATGAATTGTCTAAAATCTCACCTGATATATATAAATAAATAAATAGAGAGAGAAATAAATAAAATCTCACCCCATCACCCAACAGTGTCCCTGCCTCTGGCCTTGCCCCCCAACAGTATCCCTGCTTCTGGCCTTGCCCTTCCTAAAATGTTCCTTTATTAAAACAAACACTTTATAAGATTGTTACAGCTGAGAGTCCAGTTTTATTTGTCTCCAAACGAAAAAAAAAAAAAAAAGGAACCAACAGAAAAGAGAAAATGAGGGAACTGGTTTATAAAGCTATTTTTCGAATTAGAATTTTTATCGTCCTTCCACTTTGTGATTCATTATAACAATTCAGAATTTACTTCCAGAATGAGGAATCAGGGAAAGTTTTATGGAGAAGATATCATTTGAAACAATGACCTTGAAAGATGAGTAAGATTTACACTCTGAATGGGATGTAGCCAAGATGTCTGTCTTGTCTTAAATTAATGATGTCTGCTTGAGGTAGGGAAATATTCTTCCAAAATTCTGTGACCTTTTCTTTTAGTTTAACTAAAAAAAAAAAAAAAGCCTATAAAAAAAAACAGTGTGTCATTACATTTTAAAATGTTTAATATTCCATAAAGGCATAAACTCTTTGCCCACAAGAGAAAATTGTCAGTATCATGTTGGATTGCTATAATGGAACACCGGAAACTTAAAAAATTACACCTACTCTGGGTTGAAACTCAAAGCATAGAAAGCCCCTGAGATCTGCAGAAAACAAATATTCAATAGCAAAGAATAGAGCGGAGACGGAGCGCCATTTGTGAACTTAGTAAGTACCTGAACAGTAGGTGGCAGTCGAGCTCAACAGTAATAGGACAGGCTTCCATTCTATTACATTAAATTCCAGGAGGCTGTAGTCAAAACAAACAGCCTGGTTGTAAGGGTCTCAGATGATTCTGATAAACAAAAGAAGATGATGGCATTTATAATGCATGTAAAATACTCAACACCTTACAGGTGTTATTACTTTTATTATTATTTTGTGAGATAATAAATGGCATTAATGTGTAATCATCTTGTATTCTATCAAATAGTCACCTAGCATGTATTAGGTGCCTACTGGGTCATCAGCACTTGCCCTCAAAAAGTAACAGCTAATGTGGGAAGGCCAACACACCCTACACAACTAATGAACAGAAACTAAGAGAGTAAGTACGGAAATTTTGAAGTACAGGTTTACTTTCCCGGCTCTGTGTTTCTCTACCAGGCCTTGAGTAGTTAGTAGAAATGGAGCGTTTGAAAGTAGTTTGAAGAAAGCCGATCTACAGTTGCCAAAAGTAGCAGGAGCACTTGAGATAGAGAAGACACTGCCTGTATGTGCCATTGATGAGCAGTTTTTCTCCATGTGCTTGACTGTAGCAGGCAGCTGAGTCAAACTTGATCACCTCGTGCCTATCTTCCTTGTGTTCTTCCTCCCTTCATCCCGTAAGCAAATCAATCACCAAATTGTGATCTAATAACTCTTGAAATCCCCCACCTCTCTCCATCGCCAAGGCTGATGCCACCACCATCTCTCACAGTACTTAAGGAGAAAGCCTCTTAGTTGGTCTCATTTCTTCCAACAGGGTTTCCCTCAAGACTATTTTTCCATTTGGTAGCTAAAGCCCTCTTTATGTTCTAAATTTCTTTTTTCTTTTCTTGTAGGTCCTTTTGTGATCTAGCCCCTTAGGCAGTGATCAGCATCACAGATCTCATTGTTCCTATTCTCTCTACCTGGCACGACAGTTCCCAAACCCCATTCCCAGCAGTTTGCACACCAGCTATCCTTAAATAGCTGACAGTTTCCTCTTGAGATTTTGCACCCAGTTCAAATCTTGCTCTGGTGGGGAAGTGTAGGACAGGGACCAGCATCATTAGCATTCCCTGGGAACTTTATTAGAAATATTTCACTCCAGGGGCACCTGGGTGGTCAGTCAGTTAAGCGTCCGATTCTTGATTTCAGCTCAGGTCATGATCCCATGGTTTCATGAGTTTGAGCCCCACATCAGGTTCTGTGCTGACAGCACGGGGCCTACTTGGGATTCTCTGTCTCCCTCTCTCTCTGCTCCTCCCCAACTCACACTCTCTCTGTCTCTCTCTCAAAAAAAAGAAAGAAAGAAAAAAAAAAAAAAAAAAGGAATGTTTCACTCCAGAGCTACTGAATCAGAATCTGCACTTAAAGAAGATGCCTAGATGATTTTTATGAACATCAAAGTTTGAGAAAGCACTGATTTAAAGAATCTGGGTGTTCTTTCTGCCTGGTATACATTCACCTTACCCCCAATACCTTGTACCTTGGCCTGCTAATTCCTGTCATCCTTCAGATCTCCTCTCAGCTGTCACTGCCTCTAGGAAGCCTCTCCTGATTCCACACCCGCCAAAGCCCCCAAAGCTATGGGCTCCACTTTATGTAGGCTCCACAGCCCTATGTAATGCTAACAATAGTTCACACTGTGTTCCAGACATTGTGCTAAATGCTTTGCATATATTGGCTCATGTAGTCCTTGCACAATTTTCTGAAATTAGTTTGTATTCTCCTTTTACCAATGAGGAAACTGAGGCACAGAGATCTTAATAAGTTTTCCCAGGACAGTTAGAAATAAGTGGTGGAAGGAGGAGTCAGACCCAGGCAGTTGGGTTCAGACTCTGTGCTCTTCATCACCATGCTCCATTGCCACCCATGAGACCTGAGCCCACCTTGGTTACTTTCCCTGATTTCACCTCTTAATAAACTGTATTGAGGGACGCCTGGGTGGTTCAGTGGGTTGAGCGTCGACTCTTGGTTTTAGTTCAGGTTGTTATCTCATTGTTTGTGAGATCAAACGCCACCTCAGGCTCTGTGCTGATAGAGTGGAGCCTGCTTGGGATTCTCTCTCTCTCTGCCCCTCCCCTGCTCTCTCTCTCTCTCTCAAAATAAATAAACATTAAAAAAAAATAACTAAATATGGGCACCTGGGTGGTTCAGTGGGTTAAGTGTCCAAGCTCTTGGTTTTGATTGAGGTCATGATCTCATGGCTATGGTTTCAAGCCCGGTATCGGGCTCTGTACTGATAGTGTGGAGCGTGCTTGGAATTCACTCTCTCCCTCTCTCTCTGCCCCTTCCCCCCTACTCTCTCTCTCAAATAAATAAGCCTAAAAGTAAATAAATAAACTGTATTGAAATAGATTCCTGAGGTGTCCATAACATTCCACTAGACAATAAGCTCCTTGAGGGCAAGGACCATTTCTTGATTATAGTATGTCCAGCAACCAGCTTAGTGTCTATACATAGAAGCCATTCAATGTATATTTGTTGAATAGATACCCTGTATTTTACTGAACATATTTCACCCTGGCCTCTCCTCCCAAATCTGACTGATCTTAGATATCATTGCAGATGTTTATAGCAGTGTTCTGATGAGAGTAGGAGGAAGGTGGTATTATATTTTTCCCACCTTGCAGATGAGGAAATTAAGAGCAGATGAATAACTTGTCAGTGATGATGATAATTTCTTAGGTTTGTTTGGTCACTATGTTACAATTCACGTTATATTTTCAAATATGTTATCACATATGCCTCTCTCAATGACCTGGTGAAGTAGGAGTGGAATTGTTCCTGGCTCAGAGAGGGAGAACTGAGCCCAAGGGATGGTGATGTCCTTTAAATGGCAAAACCAAGCAGAAAGGCAGAAACCCAAAGACAACACTTACGTGTCTAAAGTTCAGTGCCATCACACTAATGTAATTAGACTTACTTTGCACTGCTTTTATCTGTTGAGATCCTGAGCTATGGGTGTTAGGAGAAGACAGCCACTGCTATGTCAGCAAAAGAGGGCTAAAGTTTCATGACACAACCACAACAAAAGGAGAGCTCTGGGGGCAATGATACGATCAATGGGCCTATATTCAGATACATTCTAATAGCCACATTCCTTATGTCTGTTCACTGAGCCACTTTGGTTTTTGGAACCAACCAGAACAGCAACCCGGCATCTTAGAAGAAGGTGACAAACTGGACGGATGAGGGACTGTTGCTATTGCACATAAAATAAATCAGCCCAAGCATGGTTGCTTAAAACAACATCCAGCAGTTGGTAGCTAGAGCTGGAGTAGTAGGAGGGGGAGAGGCTGAAGCATCTGGGCACTACCCAGCACCCTTCTCTGTAGTCTCCAGGGCTCTCCCATGGTTTCCTTGGGAGTCAATTTGGTATTTCTCCTGGTAAGTTGGCCACAGGGCAGTTGGGCTGCATACAAAGCACTCTGGAGTCCAGAGTGAGTATTCCCAAGGGTAAAGCAGAAGCTGCATCAACTTTTATGACCTAGACTCTGATGTCACATAATGTCACTTCCACAGCACTGTCTTGATTTTAAACAGCACAAAACCCCACCCAGTTTCAATGGGAGAGGGTGTAGACCCCATGTCTCAACAGGAGCAATGTCAAATGAATGCATGCCACAGGGATGCAGTTGATAGTGGGAAACCTATGTATGAACTCAACCACCCCTGCACACTCTGGCAGCTGCGAAGAGGAATAAAGAGAATATTCAGAAAGTCAACACACTCTTTTTGGCAAAGTGCTTCTCTGCTCATAGCCATAATGAAATGAACTAAGAATATGCAATTACATCTAATTGGATATAATTAAAATAAAGAGTCACATCTAAAATAAAGGCATAATTAAGAAGTGGGAGAATTTACTAGGTGGCAATGTCAACAATGCTAATTAAGTGATCACTATTGGAGTTTATTTTATCGTCACTGAACCTAAGTTGGGGTCAGTGTCCAATAAAGCAGGGAAGCAACTTCAGTCTGCCCTCGACTCTTTTAGTCACAGCTACGTCGCTTCCCATTTTTTCCCCCACATTATTTACAGGAGGCTTTACGTATAATTTTAAATGTGACATGTAGTTTTGTTTTCAGTCCTTTAATTTGTTCAATAGACTGTGACAACTGTTCCACTTTCCCTCCCCATGTCTTCCCTTACTGTGCTTCCTTTGGCTTTCCTCCACTGTCCTTTCCTTTCCCATCCTATTCTGCTCTTCTTACCCCATCGTTTTTTCTCAGAGATGACCACCCAAAGAGGACAGATCCACAAGTGTCACCCCACAGATCACAAAGTAATTACCAAAGGAAAAGCATATCTTTATAATGGAGAGATCTGGTGATCATCACGATAACCAAGTGATCAACAATGCAACATCCAGTCATTCTGAGCCTCCTGCTGTGAGACAGTAATAGGCACACAACATCTCCTGGGATATGCCCTGGCCAGATGTGCTTACCTTGAATCTAAGCCTGAGAAACCACCAGACACATCCACAGAATGGGATATTCTACAAGGCAGTTGGCTTGGGCTCCCCTAAAAATTCAGTGCCGTGGAACACCAAAACAAAAGCAAAAGGCAAGAGGCCCATTCCAGATTCATGGGAGGTAAAGAAAGGGATGTAATAACCACGTGCAAGGCAAGAAACTTGATTAAATCCCTGACCCCCCCAAAACCCCCCAAAAAACTACAGAAGACTTTGGGGCAAAGTGTGAACATGGATTGTATGTTAGTTGACATTATTGAGTTAATGTTGATTTTTTACAGATGGGATAATAATAATGTGATTGTGTAGGAGGAAATTGTCTTCTTTCTCAAGATACATGCTGAAATGTTTAAAGATGAAGTATCCCGATGTCTGCAGCTTCCAAATGTTTCAGAAAAATATATATGGATTGTATATGTGTGCATATATATGCATGCACACATAGAGAGAACACACACATATACACATACATAGAGAATACACACACACACAAGGATGAAAATGTGGCAAATTATTGATAATTGGTTAATTTGGGGGAAGGATTTAAGGATATCTCAGGTACCAATCTTCCAACTTTTCTATATGCGGACATTTTTCAAAATTGAGATTGAAAGAATCAAAATAAAAAAAGACATACTGTAATATAATGGTCATTAATGCAAGTTCTGGCAGCTAAACACCATAGCAGACTTGGAGCTGCGGCTTAGCACTGTATCTAGTCTGGAGTGGCTTGGATTGGCAACTCGATTTTAATACAACCCTGACAGAGAAGTATAATTGAAGACCCTCCTGAGAAAGTTTAGATTCCAAAAGATCATCAAAGACTACGGAAAGACTGGGCACTAGTGACTCCTGCTGTGAACTTCATTGTTTTATTGGGTTTTTTTTTAATTGTTTAATTGTTTTATTGTAAGGGGTTACTGGTAGGAGTTCAAATATGAGTTGCCAAATCATGCATTCAAAATTTCAAGTCCACACAGTATAAACTTATACCAGCCAGAATTTCTGTACATCTGACATTTTCAAATCCTGAAATTCCACCTTCTGACCACAGTTTCCTTTTCCTAGCCTTCTTTTACACTCAACCTGCCCTGCTCAGGTAGACTCTGAGTCCCTGCCAGCCTTCTTTAACTCACTTCCTTCCCTGCGCAGGCCCCATGCCCTCGTCCGTGGCTTCCGGGACACTCTAGTGTTCACTCCTTCACCTGTATAAAGGCAAGGACTGGGTTCCACTGATCTTTGTAGCCCCGGAGTTGAGCACAGTGATGGGTACACAATAAATATTTGATAAATACATGTAAATGAAATAGAATAATCTAATCCAACCCTCTCATTTTACAGATGAGGAAACCGAGGCTCAGAGATGCAAAACAACATGCCTAAAATCAAACAACTGGTGAGTGGCAGACCGGGAAGGAAACCCATTTCCTTGGGGCTTTATTTTTTTGTGTGTGTGTTTGTTTGTTTGTTTGTTTAGAGGGAGAGACAGAGCACAAGTGCAGAAGGGGCAGAGAGAGAGGGAGAGAGAATCCCAAGCAGGCTACATGTTGTCAGCACAGAGCCCGACGTGGACTCAATCTAATCAACCTGAGCTCATGACCTGAGTTGAAAGCAAGACTCAGATGCTCAATCAACTAACCCACCCAGGTGCTCCTTCTTATAACTTTCTTATCAGTGCTCTTTCTACTGCCAAAACTTCCTTCTCCATCACTTAAGTCTAGTTTAGTTTTTATTTTTTGAGATAGGATGGCTGGGGAACAGGAAAAGAATGAAAAGCCAGTTTGTCTACACATACCAGCTAATGGCCCAGGACATGTCTCTTCATCTGGCCTCTGCTCTCCACTTCCTCTGTCTGCTCGTCCCCAAGGAGCATGGAGGTATATGTGACTAGGCACCAGGAAAGATGTGGTAGTTGCATCCTCTGCCGGATTTCTGCTGCATTTTTAATCAGTGTCTCCCTGGTGAAAAGTCTCCGGTACCTTGATTTACTTTCACTTTTTCTCCTTGGTTTCAGTGTGTGTGTGTGTGTGTCCCTCCCTCAGGGTTTTGTTTCTAAGGAGCAATGGAAGTCTATTTTCTACAACTTTCAATTTCTTACCCGAAGATTTAAGAGGATATTCTGTCATTATCAGTGTCAAAGATGGAAAAAGCCAGACACGAGCTAAAGTGGTCAGGACAGATTGTCATCAGTAATACATTATTGCAGTAGGGAAGGGTCCAGAGTGAACTGAACTCAAGTTCAGTTTGTTCAGAGGTGACTGGGCATTTCCAAGGGAGAATGGGAGAATAGGAAGGGGACTTGTACAGAGGCATGGAAGTGAAACATTACAAAAGCTTGGTCAGTGTAAATGCTATTAGGCCAGCTGTGTCTGTTAGGGGACAGTTAATCGAATTTAAGGTTCTATCCTCTCACAGACTGGGAGACAGGGGCCCTATACTTCCTGAGGATTGTATTTCAAAGGAATGGATTTCAGGTCTGTGAGAAATTCATTCCTGAGTTGTAGGAGATACATATCCATCCAGAGGGACAGAGGAAGGATTCACAATTATAAGCCCCTTTTAGCAAATCCTCCATAGAGGCTGACGGGGGCCTATCATCAGGTGTTGGCTAGAACAAACAGTAAATTCTTTAAAAAAAATTTTTTTAACATTTATTTATTTTGGGGAGAGGGAGAGAGACAGAGCATGAACAGGGGAGGGGCAGAGAGAGAGAAGGAGGCACAGAATCGGAAGCTGGCTCCAGGCTCTGAGCTATCAGCACAGAGCCTGATGTGGGACTCGAACTCATAAACTGTGAGATCGTGACCTGAGCTGAAGTTGGAGGCTCAACAGACTGAGCCACCCAGGCACCCAAACAGTAAATTCTTTCGGTCACCTTGAGCTTTTGTGTTTTAAGGTGGGTAAGGGTCATCCAAGGATGTGGTCTTGAACTGTTAGAAATCAAGTTAGTGTGTATATAAAATATATACAATAATGGAATATTATTCAGCCACAAAAAATATCATCCATATATAAAAAATATATATGAATATTACTATCATTGATGGACCATATATTCCATTACATTGACACTGGGGCTGTTTCCATACTTTGGCTATTGTAAATAATACTACAATAAATATAGGGGTACATGTATCCTTTGAAAAAAAAAAAAGAAATCAAGTTAGTGTGTATTCAAGGATTCAGAGTGGGGGTGAGGGGAGGAAGGGGGTTGGATAAAATCATTTGTGCAGAGTCTGCAGTTTTTACAGACCAAGGATGAGGCCTGATCAAGAAGGCCCAGATGACCTGACTAGAGTCTGACTGAGGAGAGACTTTTTGTCATCGCTACCAAGGAAACATGAAACATATATTTTTTTTAATTTTTTTAACGTTTATTTATTTTTGAGACAGAGAGAGACAGAGCATGAGCGGGGGAGGGGCAGAGAGAGAGGGAGACACAGAATTGGAAGCAGGCTCCAGGCTCTGAGCCATCAGCCCAGAGCCCGACTCGGGGCTCGAACTCACGGACCGTGAAATCGTGACCTGAGCTGAAGTCGGTCGCTTAACCGACTGAGCCACCCAGGTGCCCCGAAACATATTTTTTAAATGGGCCTCATCCTCAGATTTCAATTTTAAATCTGAAAACTGAATATGGCCACATATCTATGTGGCTCACACTTGACATTCCTTTACTCATTCCCTCCTTTCTCTCCTTTGTAATATTCCCAGTCATATCAGTTTCTCACTAGACCATATGCTTTTTTAGAATGACAGGTCTATATCCTATTTATCTCAGTGCTTCCTCCCCTCTCAGAGCTCCTCACAGTGCCAGGTGCATAGAGGACACTGGGCAAATATTAATGAAATAAAGGAACAATCAAAAAAGGGGTAACCATGTCAGTCATCAGTTCCAAAAGGCCAGAAGATAAAGTTGGGGAAGCAAGGTGAGGGAAGTTCTGACACACTACTGATTTCAAAGGAATAATCTCCTTGGGGCATCCTCTACCACCATCACCAAAGATAGTTATTTGCCCTTGTTTTCTAAAGAACCAAAGAGAATTCATTCTTAGAGAGAAAGAGAAAGAGAAAAAGAAAAAGAGAAAAGAAAGGAATAGAAAAGAAAAGAAAAAGAAAAAAACAGTGTTATTACCCATCCTGGCCATTGGTAGGAAAATTGACTCTGTAGTAAAACAACATTTTCTCCCCATGTGTGTTTAGGGTTAGAGGGAGGCCTCAACAGATCATATTAACACACGCTGCTAGTCACATAGGGGTGGGATGGTCACTTTTACTCTTGTCTTACCTGCAAAATCAGGCTAGCAACTCCTACAGAACCAAGTTATGCTAAGCATCGAGTACTGTTTATGAAATAAAGCTGTAAACTGTAAGGTGCCATGGAAATATAAGACGAAGATGATGTTTAGGTTTCTATTACAGCTGAGTGTGTTGTTGGAATGATGGTACATTCAACCCAAGTGGCGTCTTCTCATTGTTTTAGTCATGCAGGAAAAGGGAAAATTCAGGTACACATAAGAGAAGCTAGCGGGTTATCGTCATGCAGGAGAAAATGATAGGGGAGGACTTAATGAAGCCAAGCTCTGATGATCTGTGCTTTAACCACTATTTTCTCCTTTGAGGAGGAGTGGGAGAAAGCTTGAATAGGCAGGTATGAGCTGAATTGTGTCCTTCCCAAATTCATATGTTGAAGTTCTAACCCCTAGTGCCTCAGGATGTGTATTTGGAAATAAGATCTTTTAAGAGGCAATTAAAGTTAAATGAGGTCATTGGGGTGGGCTCTAATCCAATATGACTAATGTCTTTATAAGAAGAGGACAGTGGGACACAGACACTCTCAGAGGGAAGACCATGTGAGGACACAGGAAGAAGATGGCCACCTGCAAGTCAAGGAGAGAGGCCTCAGGGGAAATCAACCCTGCCAACACCTTGATCTTGGACTTCCAGCCTCCAGAACATAAGAAAATAAACTGTTGTTTAAGCCCCCAGGCTGGTATTTTGTTATGGTGGCCCTAGCAAACTAGAACAGATGGTCATCCTGTTATTTAAAAACAAAAACAAAAACTATATAACACAAAAGATTAAGAAAAAATTGACAAGAACAATCCAGGTGATTCCGGTGTCCCTTACTCCTCCATCATGGTTCTCCATGTGACGTGACTCTCATCTCTGGGTCGTGTTTGAGCCACAGCTCATCAGTTTGTCCTCATAGCTTCCCCACCCTGGCAGTAGCCCTTATCCTGGACACAAGCTTCCATGCCTGCCCACCATGGGAGAAGAAAATCAATGGAGGAAACTGGAGAATGCTGTGGACTAAGCAGGCTGGACCCCTAGGTCCATACTACTTTATCAGAGGGCACACCCTGGGGACAGCAGTGGCCAGTGGCAGAGAGATGCTGCTGTGTGGGTCAGATTGTACCCTGTGGCAATCCAGAATTCTTCCACAGGCAGTCGACTCAGAGAAAGAATGTGGAGGCCTGCCTCAGTACTTATCAACTGTGTGGCCTCAGGCAATTTACTCAACCTCTCTGAGCTTCAGTTTTCCTACGTATAAAATGAAAATTACCCGCCCCGCATGCTGTCAAGAGGATGAAATGGAATTATGTAATTATTTGAAATTCATAAAGCGGCCAGCACAGGCTTAGCACACAGCTGGCTACATCTCAAGTATTGATAAAATTGGAAACAGGGCATCGTTGTTTTTTGGTCCTCTGGGCACCTTCTCCTTGACTCCTAGGACCGTTCCTGTAAATTTGAACTGTTTATGATGGTGAGAAATGCAGATTCCTTCTGTTCCTAGGAGGATTGCCAAGACCTTTCCTGTGACCATTTTTATAGATTCCAGGAAAGGGCATTTTGATAGTGTATCTCGTTCCCAGGTGTCCTGTACAGGTCCTCTAGAAGGGCAGGTCTGGAATGCTGGAGGCCACCCCTACAGGTGTGGACACTGATTTCTGTAGCTTGTTCTTGAACTGCCTTTGAAGAGAGCCTCCTCCTGCTTACCTTCACCCCCTTGAGGTCACCTTGGCGGTGACTGCAGATTATTTTTAGCTGTAGGCAGTGTTTCTTACACTGTGTGCAGAACATTTATATCAGAATTTTGGCGGGGGGCGGGGGCAGAGGGAAACATGCAGATTCCCAGGCTCCTCCCCAAACCTATGGAATCAGAACCTCTGGGAGCCTATGCTTGTTCCCCTAGCTCCTCAGGTGACTCTGAAGCTACAGGTGCTGTCACCTTGATACAGTGAGTATTCAACTAATGGTGGCTAGCATATGTATGTGATGGGGAGGTGAGGCAACAATAGTTATTGAACATTTACTATGTTCCGGCCCTTACATACTGTGTATGCTTCCTATGGATGCTGTAACATATTACCACAAACTTAGTGGCTTAAAACAGCCCACCTTTGTTCTCTCATGGTTCTAGAAGTTGGAAGTCTGAATCATTTGCACTAAGCTAAAATCAAGGTGCTTGTGGGCAGAGCCACACTCTCCCAAAGGCTCCTTGCCTTTTTTACCCTCTACAGCTGCATCCCTGGCCTGGGGCTCCTGCCTCCATCTTCAAAGCATCTTGCTTCAGTAGCCACCTTGCCTTCTTCCTCTGTAGTCAACTCTCCCTCTGCCTCCCTCTTATAAGGATACTTATGATTGAATTTAGGGCCCACCAAAATAATCCAGGATAATCTCCCCATCTTTTTATTTTTTTAAGTTTATTTATTTATTTTGAGAGAGACAGAGACAGTGTGAGTGGGGGAGGGGCAGAGAGAGAGGGAGAGAAAATCCCAAGCCGGCTCTGTGCTGCTTGCGCAGAGCTCGACAAGGCACTCGAACTCAGAAAACTGAAAGATCACGACCTGAGCCGAAACCAAGAGTTGGACGCTTAACCTGATGAGGCACCCAAGTGCCCCTTGGATAATCTCCCCATCTTAAGATCTTCGACTTAATTACTGTTGGTTTACAAATCGGTCCCCGTATGTGGAGCTTAAGAAGAGACCAAAGAAAGAGGCAGACCGTTCCAGATTGGTAGATGACAGGTGTAATAAAGAAGGGAAATTCACACAAGATTCCTATCAGGCAGCTGCAAGACCAGTGGATCTCCATGCTCACCCACCAGAAACTTAAAAGTTTAAACAGAGGCCTTAACTGGGTTTGATCACATATACTATCTAGGTGGTCTCAAAAACACATTGCTCTCTCAAGGCTGCATTCTTGAAAACACCATTGTGGAAATGGTGGCAGAATGTACATTCCAAGCACATGGAAGGGGATGAAGAGCCTCCAATTGTCTGGGTCCAGCTGGTGGGTCACATCCTCTCAATGGACCTCTAATAATCACATCTGCCAAGTCTCTTTTGCCATATAAGGTAATATTCACAGGTTCCAGGGGTTAGAACCTGGATATTTGGGGGGGGGGGGCATCATTCACACACATTATTTTTTAATCCTCAGAACAATACTATGAGTTGGTTAGTGTTATCCCCATTTTCCAATGGGGATCCCAATTGCAATCCCAATTGTTGATGAGGGAACAATTTTTAAATTGCAAACCACACAGCTGGTGGAGGAGTTAGGATCTGTGCCCAAGACTGACTGGTTTTAAGACCTGTGATTCCTGCTAGACATCAGATTGAACTATAATACCTGACACAGGAATACTACCAGTCACAGCTTGTCGGTCTTGTAGACGTCTAAGACAGCCATTAAAATGTCCCAACATGATGCTATTCTCAGTCTCTTTCCCAAATACAGGTGAGAAGTCCAGCTCTCGAATTCGAGTGGGTTATTGGAAGACAGGGTATTGACAGACAAGCCAGGTCTTTGCCAAATTTTTGGAACACCCGAGAAGATATAGATGATTACCAAACAGCCCACTGGGTCGATTCTTGAGATGGGAGCGGCTACTTCCATTTAGAACCCTCATGGTAGTTCTGCACAATTTAAGTAAAAAAGATTATATAGGAGGGGCGCCTCTGTGGCTTAGTCGGTTGGGTGTCCAACTTCGGCCCAGGTCATGATCTCGCACTTCGTGAGTTTGAGCCCCACGTCGGGCTCCGTGCTGACAGCTCAGAGCCTGGAGCCTGCTTCAGATTCTGTGTCTCAACCTCTCTCTGCGCCTCCCATGCTCATGCTCTGTCTCTCTCTGTCTCTCAATAATAAATACAAAATATTAAAAAAAAAATTAAAAAAAAGATCACATAGGAGAAGCAGCTAGGCTAGGTCTCAAAGACAGCCTTAAAAAGGCACATCCAGGCTGTGTTAACCAACCTTACTGTGGAAATCATTTCACAGTACATACTTGTATCAAGTCACCACACTGTACAACTTAAATTTACATATGTTCTATGTCATCAATAACTCAGTAAAGCTGGTCAGGGGTAGGGGGGGCAGAAGCTGTCTTCTTATTCGACAACATCTCTGAGGTTGCTATGGTTCTGCAGTGCCCAGCCAAGTGCAAAAGCAGGACCTGAAGAATTGTTGTAATAGTGACTGTAACAACTATCGGAAGTGTGTAGTTATTGGAATGTCTGTAAGTTAGCACTATGGAAACACAATGGCAAATGCTTCATGAAGCCCAGCGAGGTAGAGATAAGTAAACAGGGGAACCTTCTGAGTAGAGAAGCAGAAAATAAGAAAAGGGATATATAGGCTTCACTGCAGGAAAAAAAAGTAAAAATAGACTGTTAGACTTCTATCATATAGATATAACTTAATTACAATATCTAGTTTGCAATAAAATACAGTGTTCTCAAAAAGGAGAGAGACTAAACTTTTTCTATTCCAAAGTGTAGGAAGGAATCCCAAATTGGATATTTTAACCTTTAAACAGAACATAGTCTCCACTTAGTGTTCTCTCATTTCTAAAAAGGTTGTGCATTGTAATTTAAATCACTCTGAAGCAAAACCACCTTTAAGTTCTGGTCAATGGCTTATTTATATGTATTTGATATATCAAAGAATTAGGATGGTTCTCCAAAGTTAATTGCAATGGGATTCATCCTGGGTTCTAAGTTTCTGTATTTAGATGGGCTTGAAAATTCAATACTTACTCTCTTAGCACCCTCAGATTGCCTTTATGTGAACCCAAACTCAGTCCAAAGTGTTTGAATCTATCCATGATCCTAATCACCCATCTTTATTTAGGTCCCACCTTCCTAGAGTCAGGAAGAACAAGTAGAAGTTTTTCTCAACAGGAAAGCTCATCAGGAAAAAGCTAGTGCATGAGAACAGAGGAAATGCAATGAACGAAGCACTACAAAAAAGAATAAAGGTCATTTCAACCTTTTGTATCAAAAGGAATCAGGACTAGTGTGGGTAGCAGACGGTAACCAAAGTTATGAAGGCAATCTGTTTATTACTTGACATTTGCTTTTGTGTATCCTTTGTCCGTAAAGGTGAACTCATCAAAGTTCCTAACACACACTCACTCAGTGCCAGTTTCCCATTGCACCTTTCCTTTTATGCCATTTGAGTCTACAAAAGTGAAATATAGCTCTATCTCAAACTAGAGGCACCTGGGTGGCTCAGTCAGTTAAGCGTCTAGCTCTTGGTTTTGGCTCAGGTCATGATCTCATGGTTTGTGAGTTCGAGCCCAGCATCAGGTTCTGTGCTGCAAGTGTGGAGTCTGCTTGCCCCTCCTCTGCTCATTCCCTCCCTTCCCCCCTCTCAAAATAAATAATAAAAAAAATTTGAAATAAGTTCTAGCTGAAATAAAGCTCTAAGTTTAAAGAAACCATGCTCAGCAATATGGCAGAATGCAAACCCTATTAATCCTTTTAGCATAAGACACCTACAATTGTCTATTTTTAAAACAATTTTTTTTGAGAGAGAGAGAGGGCACAAGTGAGCGAGGGGCAGAGAGAGAGAGAAAGAATCCCAGGAAGGGCAGCAGGAGAGAGAGAGAGAGAGAGAGAGAGAGAAGTGGGGTTTACCCAAAGCGGGGCTCGTGTTTTTACCTGAAGTGGGGCTCAGGCTCACCCGATGTGGGACTGGAAATCACGAACCCTGAGATAATGACCTGAGCCAAAGTGAGATGATTCATGACTAAGCCACCCAGGTGCCCCTAAAACAACAAATATTTACAAATATTAAAAAAAAACAACAAACTATTAAGTGCCTAGCCAGCTTAGTAAAAGTAAAAGAAAATCCTCAAAGACCAAAATTAATATAAATCATGGATTCAGAGAAACAAGCAAGGATATGGAAAAGTTACTGCTCAAGGAACATCTGGAGGCCTGGAGTTTCCATTTAAATGGTTTCGTTAAGGGGGGCGCCTGGGTGGCTCAGTTAGTTAAGTGTCCGACTTCAGCTCAGGTCATGACCTCACAGTTCTTGAGTTTGAGCCCCGAGTTGGTCTCCACACTGACGGTGCGGAGCTTGCTTGGAATTCTCTCTCTCTGCCCCTCCCTTGCTTGTGCATGCTCTCTCTCTCTCTCTTAAAGTAAATAAAAAGTTTTATAAAATAATAAATAAAGAGTTTTGTTGAGGGGAAAGGGAGACAAAGCCTAGTACCCACACAGGTGAGAAGTCTACCTACCTAGAGACCTTTGTTTATAAGGCTGGGACCCTGAAAACCACACCTCATTTGGTAATCCAGGGGAAAAATCCTTTCTCTCTTGAGATATTAAGGAAACCTGTCTCTCTTGCCCTTTCCTCTAGGTGAAAGGGAGACAAATATGTTTAAGAATTTGCATTTTACCCTCACACAGGTGTAGGACCAGAATGTATACTGTTTGAGAATCCTGGAAGCACCAAACTGATAATTTACTTTAAAGACATCCTGGATTGCTAATACATCAGGTGCTTGCAAAAACAAATGTAAATATTCACTCAAGGATTACACCTTAAACCCGAGTCAAGGAACTATTATAGATAGGCTCCATGGAACACGATCTCACAATGATAAATTATAAGACACACGAGGAAACGGTCACTTGAGTGACAGTCAAGGGAAAGAAGAAACAGTAGAAACATTCGGAAAAGACTGAAGACATTACAAAATAAAGCAAAATAAATATTGTAATGTATTGATTGAAAGAAATGGGGTGTTAGAAGTATGACCTTGGAGCAAACATGAAAGCATTCTGCCAGCTTTACAAGCAATAACTGAGACCTGCCATGAGACCTGCCATGATTTGTAATACACAAACAAAAATTACAGAGTATCTGCTCCACACTCTACAAAGACATGCTAAGATATGGCCATAAAATCTTAACTGATATTAGACAAGATAGTATTTTACAAGCAATTACTTTAGCAAACAACCTAATGTAAACAACATAGTTCTGCATTAAAAATCTTTCCTCCAAGACCCTCAGGGGATCTGTTATTTGATTGTCTACTATACGTACCATAAAATTTTGACAAGGCTTAATTCTGTTTTCCCTTTGTGTTAACATTTTTGGAGGTCCAACAGAGATACCCACTACTCAGAGCTTGCTCCTCAACTCCTGAGCGGGGGACATTTTGGCAGCATGCCAAAAGATCTTTGTCTCTCTTGACCTTCTCACCTGGGAAGCCATCACTGACCAGAGAATCCAAGTTGTTACAGTGATTGGGAACTACCGAGGTATTACTGGTCAAAACTCCTGAAATTGGCCATGAGATTATTGAAGCTGAGTGGTGAGTACATGAAGGGTTCACCATAAGTTGTCTCTACTTTTGTATGCATTTGAAATTTTACATAACAACTTTAAAAATAGAATCTGCTATAGAACACTCCTCTCAACAACAACAAAATGTATATTCTCCTCAAATGCACGTGGAATATTCTCCAGGATGGATTATATGTTAGACCATAAAACAAACCTTAATAAGTTTTTAATGATTTAAATTATGCGAGTATGTTCTATGACCACAATGAAATTAAATTAGAAGTCAATAACAGAAAGTAATTTGGAAAACTTACAAATAGGTGGAAACTAAAACAATACAATCCTAAATAACCAATAGATCAAAGTATAAATAATAATGGAAATTTAAAAAAATATTTTGCAATGAATGAAAATGAAGATACAACATACCAAAACTTATGCCGTTATGGGAGTGCCTGAAGGAAAATTTATAGCTGAAAATGTCTAAATGAAAAAAGAAAAGATCTCTAATCAATAACCTAACCTTCCATCCTAAGATCCTGGAGAGAGGAAACTGAACCTAAAGCAAGCAGAAGGAAGGAAATACCAGATAAATATTAGAACAGAAATTAATGAAATAGAGAATACAAAAACAATAGGAAAAAAAGCAATGAAACCAAAAGTTGATTATTTTAAAAGATTGATAAAATCAATAACAATTGGCCAAGAATGAAAGAAAGAAGGCTCAAGTTACTAGAGTCAGAATGAAAGAGGAGACCTTACCACCAACCTTACATAAACAAAAAGGATTATAAGGAATACTATGAAAAACTGGTAATTAAAAAAAAAGAAAAGAAAAATTGGTGATATATAAATAATTTATATATGATGAGGTCAGATGCATTTAGGGTTAGATGACCTTAGACTACTTGTATGACATGAACAAGTTCTTAGCAGGATGCAAACACCTGAAAACAACTCAAGGTGAAATAGAAAATTGAAACAGACCTATATCAAATAAAGACATTAAGTTAGTAATAAAAAAAACTACCTACAAAAAAAGCTCAAGCCCAGGTGGATTCATTGATCAATTCTACCATTTAAGGAAGATTTAATACCAATTCTTTACAAGTAAGAGAAGAGGATACTTCTCAACTCATTCTATGAGCCAGTATTACCCTGACACCCAAACCAGACAAAGACATCACAAGAAAACTACAGACCAATATCTGACGAATATGGGTGCAAAAATCCTCAACAAAGTGCTAGCAAACCAAATCGAGCAGCATATAAAAAGGGTTACACACCATGATCTAGTGAGTATTATCCCAGGAATGCAGGTTAGTTTAGCACCTGAAAGTCAATTAATGTAATACACCGTATCAATAGAATAAAAAAACAATACACATAATTATCTCAGTAGATGAAGGAAAAGCCCTTGACAAAATCTAACACCCTTTTTTGATTAAAAAAGAAAACATATTAGGGGCACCTGGGTGGCTCAGTTGGTTGAGCTTCCGACTTCAGCTCAGGTTATGATGTCACAGTTCATGAGTTCGAGCCCCGCTTCAGGCTCTGTGCTGACGGCTCAGAGCCTGAAGCCTGCTTCGGATTCTGTGTCTCAACCTCTCTCTGCCCCTCCCCTGCTGATGCTCTGTCTCTCTCTGTCTCAAAAATAAATAAAACATTAATAATAATAATAATAATAATAATAAAGAAAATATATTCAACAAACTATAGAAAGGAACTTCCTGAACCTGATAAAAGACATCTATGAGAAACCACAATTCACATTATACTAATGGTTCCCTAAGATCAGGAATGAGGCCAAGTGTTCTTGCCACTTCTATTCAATATTGTACTAAAAGTTCTAGTAAGGAAATTAGGCAATAAAGCAAAATAAAAGGTATCCATCCAAATTAGAAAAAAGATTTAAAAAAATAGAGAAATAAAATTATCTCTATTCACACTCAACATACTCTTGTATATAGAAAATCTAGGGAATTTACTTAAAAAGAAACTATTAGAACTAATAAGTTCAGCAAGGTTGCAGGATGCAAGATCAACACATAAAAACCCATTGTATTTCTATATGCGTGCAATGAGCAATCTGAAAATAAGGTAAACAATTCCATTTACAAAAAAGAATAAAATACCTAGCAATAAATTTAACTAAAGAAGTATACAATTTATGTTCAGAAAGCTACAAAGTATCATTAAATGAAATTTTGGAAAGGTATCCCATGTTGGTATATTGAGAGCCTTAACAGTGTTTAAAAGACAATATTCCCCCCAAAGTGATCTGCACATCCAACATAATCTTTATTAGAATCCCAGCTAACTTCTTTGTAGAAATTAACAAGTTGATTATAACATTCATATGGAAATGCAAGAGACCCAGAATAACCAAAACAATCTTGCAAAAGAAAAACAGAGTTAGAGGACTCACACCTCCTGAATTCAATTTACTATAATGCAATGCTAATCAAGATTGTGTGATAATGGCATAAGAATAGGTTATAGATCAATGGAATACAATTGAGTGCCCAGAAAGAAACCATATGTCTATGGTAAATTGATTTTCAACAAGGGTGCCAAGACCATTCAGTGGGGAAGAATATTCTTTTAAACAAATGGTGCCAGAACAACTGTGTTGCCAAATGCTAAAGAATGAAGTTGGAGCCCTACCTCACACCATATACAAAAAATTAACTCAAAATGAATCAGACCTGAATGTAAGAATTTAAACTATAACATTCTTAGAAGAAAATATAGGGCCAAATTTTCATGATGTTGGATCTTGACATAGATTCTTAGATATTTCATAAAAAACATGAGCAAAAAAATAGATACATTGGACCTCATCAAAATTAAAAACTTTTGCACTTCAAGGGGCACTATCAAGAAATTTAAAAAACAACTTGCAGGATGGATTAAAATATGTGCACATTATATATTTGATAAGGGATTTGTATCTAGAATATATTTTTTAAAAAAACTCTTACAACTAAAGAATAAAAAGAAATAATTCAAATTAAAGATGAATAAGGTCTGAATAGACTCTTCTCCAAAGAACATACAGAAATGGCCAAAAAGCACATGAAAAATGCTTGAAATCAGGGGTGCCTGGGTGGCTCAGTCGGTTAAGCATTGGACTTTGGCTCAGGTCATGATCTCACTGTTTGTGGGTTCAAGCACCACTTCAGGCTCTGTGCTGAAAGCTGCATTCTGTGTCTGCATTCTGCATTCTGTGTCTGCAGACAGACACATTCTGCATTCTGTGTCTCCCTCTCTCTTTGCCCCTCCCCCACTCACACTCTGTCTCCATCTCTCTCTCTCAGAAGATGAATAAACATTTTAAAAAAACCTTTTTTTTAAAGAAAAATGCTTGAAATCAGAAAAATATAAATCAAAACCACAATGAGCTACCACTTGAGATGTCTAAAATCAAAATGTATACAAGAATGCTTATAGTAGTATTATTCATAATAGCCAAAAGGTGGAAACCCAAATGTCAATCCACTGATGAGTAGATAAGCAAAATGTGGTCTATGCATACAATAGGATATTATTCAGCCCAAAAAGGGAGGAAGAACTGATACATTCTGTAGCGTGGATGAACTTTGAACACAGCATACTAAATGAGAAGCCAATCATAAAGGACTTCATGTCATATGACTTCATTTATATGAAATGTCTAGAAAAGGCAAATCTACATGGAGAGACAGAAAATATATTGCTGATTTCTCAGAGCTGGAGGGTATGTATGGTGAAGATTAGGGGATGATTACTAAAGGATATGGCATCTCTTCTTGAGGTAATAAAAATGCTCTAAAATTTCTTGTGGTGATGGCTGCACATCTCTGTGAATGTGCTAAAAACCATTGAACTGTACAGTTTAAATAGGCCATGGGTATGGGATGTGAATTATATCTCAACAAAACTGTTACAAGGAGAGGGCAGAGAGAGGGAAAAGCTATAAGGGCAGACATACAAGTTAATGTAGGGGTTCGTGCTTAACCTGTAGTAAGCCATGTTTCAGAGAATTGCTCTAAATCAGCACTGTTCAATAGAAATTTCAGTGAGGGGGCGCCTGTCACTGAGGGGGCTCAGTCAGTTAAGCATCCGACTTTGGCTCAGGTCATGATCTTGAGGTTCATGGGTTCAAGCCCCGCGTCGGGCTCTGTGCTGCCACCTCAGAGCCTGGGGCCTGCTTCAGATTCTGTGTCTCTGTCTCTCTCTCTGCCCCTCCCCAGCTTGCACTCTGTCTCTCGTTCTCTCCCAGAAAAAAAGTAAACATTAGAAAATAAATACATAATTTTTTTTTAACTGTAAATGTAAGCATGTGTATTTAATGAGAGTTGCAACAACTAATGGCTGCATGTGAAACACTGCAAATTATGTGAGCCTCTAGAATCAATCACTCCACCTTTACTGCCTGGATCAATTTTTAAGTGTCGTGTTTTTCTTACAAATTTTTAATAAAAACGGTGATTATATGTTCTTCAAGTATAATCCTAAGATTCTTACTTAGCTTGAGACCTTTAAGTTATCCACTGAGGTAATTAGGGAGTAATCTTTATGTATCTGGAAATTTTTCAAAGGAAAAATTTCAAATTTGTAAATAAAGAGAAAATAAGGCCCATGCTCATGTTGTTTTGGCCTACATCTTCTTGTCCATATAAACACACGTAGCTTCAAAAATGCTGATTCGAAGGGGCACACGCACCCCAAAGCTTATAGCAGCTCTATCAGCAATAACCAAAGTACGGAAAGAGCCCAAATGCCCATCGACTGATGAATGAATAAAGAAGATGTGGTGTATATAAATACAATGGAATATTACTCAGCGATCAAAAAGAACGAAATCTTGTCACTGGCAGCAAAATGGGTAGAACTAGAATGTGTTGTGCTAAGTGAAATAAGTCAGTCAGAGAAAGACAAATATCCTATGATTTCACTCACATGTGGAATTTAAGAAACAAAACAGATGAACATGGTGGAAGGGAAGGAAAAATAAGATAAAAACAGAGAGGGAGGCAAACCGTAAGAGACTCTTAAATAAAGAGGACAAATTGAGGGTTGCCGGAGGGGTGTTGGGTGGGGGAATGGGCTCACTGAGCGATGGGCATTAAGGAGGGCACTTGTTGGGATGAGCACTGGGTGTTGTATGTAAGTGAGGAATCACTGGGTTCTACTCCTGAAAAACCAATATTATACTATATGTTGACTAACTTGGATTTAAATAAAATGAAAAAATGAAGAAAAAAATCATTAAAAGTAAATAAAATGTTTACAAAATTTAAAAAGCAAACACATGTATCTTTAGGACACTCAGTGAAGATAGTAAAAACCGATCTATTATAAGCATTGCCTAATAACATGCCTGGTAAGATGAATTATGTGTATAAAATTAGAGTTTCAAAGGGTTTAATAGCATCGGCATTTAAACATTATCTGGGCACAAAGCCAATCCAGGCAAGTCATGGGGGAGCCCTGGGAAGTAAGAGGCGATGGGCCGTCAGGGCCTGCGGGGAGGGGTCCCCACCGCGATAGCATGGGACCTGTTCAGGATTGCCATGGGGCCTTGCAGGGTAGGGCTGTGCCCAGGACAAGCCCTGTACCTACTGGTGAGCTTTGCCACAACGAGGAAATGATAGGCCTCTGGGTGATCCTACAGAGGACTGTGAGCTCCCGGCTGAGGGCTTGAACTTTGCTCTCCCAGGTGACTTGTGATTTGCCTTCTGTGCTGGCTGTAGAGCCCCTAGAGATTGTCCCCACTCTAGGGGGTGCTCTGGTTTCTGGAAAAGACTACTAACATTTGTACACAGTTGGCTTCACCTTTTGGATACTTCCGGACTTTATGCAAATTCCTAGTGTTTGTAATATTACCTTTGGGCATTGTTGTTATAAAATATATGAGACCAGTTAATCATGCAGCCAAGATAATGGACATTTCTTGTTTTCTTGTACCTTTGCTTGTATCTTAATAAATTAACTATTCTCTTCTGTTTTAATTAAAAGACTTTATTTTTTATAGCATTTTTAAGTGTACAGAGAGTTCTTAGGGCACCTGGGTGGCTCAGTCAGTTATGTGTCTGACTCTTGATTTCAGCTCAAGTCATGATCTCATAGCTTGTGGGTTTGAGCCCCACATCTGCACTGTTAGTGCACAGCCAGCTTGGGATTCTCTCTCTGTGTGTCCCAGTTCATGCGCTCTCTCTCTCTCCCTCTCTCAAAATAAATAAATAAACTTTAAAAACAACTTTACAGAGAGTTCTCATCTACTCCTACCCCACCCCTACCAAGCCAACACAGCTTTCCCTATTATTTACATCTTGTATTATAATGTACCTCTTTTATAATTAACCAATACTAATACATTATTATTAACTGAAGTCCACGGTTTCCATTAGGGTTCACTCTTTGTGTTGTACCTTCCATAGGTTTTGAAAAATGTGGAATGACATGTCCATGATTTTTGTATTGTGTCGAATAGTTTCACTGTCCTGCAAAACCTCTTCCTCTAGTTTTCAGTTTAGTTTTAGTTGTATTTCTTTATATATATATATATATATATATATATATATATATATATATATGAGACAGAGGGAGACAGAGTGCGAGTGGGGGAAGGGCAGAGAGAGAGAGACACACACACACAGAATCTGAAGCAGGCTCCAGGCTCCAAGCTGGCGGCACAGAGCCTGATGCGGGGCTCGAACTCACAAACCGTGGGATCATGACCTGAGTCGAAGTCGGATGCTTAACTGACTGAGCCACCCAGGCGCCCCTTTTAGTTGTATTTCTGACATCCAGCCCCAAATTGAGAACCAGGTGGGTTTTTTTATTTTCCCAAAATGGCCTAAATGGTTTTTGACTACCATTTTTGATTTTCCCAAAATGGCCATTTGGTGATATCCGGAGGAATATACATGCCTCCAGCTCGAGTAACATATGCAGGCTCCAAAGGCAAGAATCAACACCCAAGTGCAAAAATGCCCAGAGGTGGGGAAATTTTATTCCATTTGCATAACTAGTTGCCTCACTTGCAACCAGCATAACCTTCAAATATCTATAAAGGTGTGGTAAAGACATTACACATTGCTGGGTCCCTATGAATTGGATTTTCAGTGCTTGTTGACTACATCTTCATAAGCATGTGTATTTTCAGAGTAGGTGAAGTCATTCCCTGTCACAAAGCACTCCCTTATCCTGTCAAAGACATCAGGACAGTATGTCATTCTTTCCAACCTGGAGAGTGATGTCAGCTCACTCCGCAGAGGCTCACTTTATTGAACTGTTTTTGTTGTTGTTGTTTTGTTTTAATTTTTTTACGTTTATTTATTGTTGAGAGACAGAGAGAGACAAAGCATGAGCGGGGGAGGGACAGAGAGAGAGGGAGACACAGAATCCGAAGCAAGCTCCAGGCTCTGAGCTGTCAGCACAGAGCCTGATGTGGGTCTCGAACTCAGAACCACAAGATCATGACCTGAGCCGAAGTCAGTCGCTCAACCAACTGAGCCACCCAGGCACCCCTATTGAACTGTTCTTTTGCCTTATCAGGCTGGTTTTTGGGGCCATTTACCAGTTTTACTATTCATATCTGTATCTACATTTCCCAAACACAGAAATGTGAAACACATTGATACAAGTGTCAAAGCCAAATTGGCTAATCTAGTGAGTGAAACTGAAACGTTTTGGTCTCTTTCCTCTTTACTCATGAGAATTCATTCCTCTGCGCAAAGCAAACAAACAAAAAATACCACTGAATCCTTATGAAATAGCTCCTGGAAGGCCTCTGCATTTTCATGTTATATCCCCATGAAAGGACACTACTTGGGGTGACAATACATCCTAGTTTTCCCAGCACAGTCCTCGTTTATGCTGTTGCCTGTGATGGTTAATTTTATGTGCCATTTTGCCTGGGCCACAGGAGGCCAAGATAGGTGGTTAAACATTATTTTGAGTGTGTCTGTAAGGGTGTATGTCTAGATGAGATTAAGATTTGAGTCTGAAGACTGAGTATAGCAGACTGCTCTCCCCTCTGTGGGTGGGCCCCATCCAATCAGTTGAAGGCCTCAATCCAGCAAAAAGGCGACTGAGGCAGAATTTTCTCTTTTAGTCTTTTCCTGCCCTCCTCACACTAGCTCTCCTGGATCTCAGGCCTTTGGATTCGAACTAGAACTACACCATCTGATCCTGGGTTCCCAGCTTGCTGACTGCAGATTTGGGATTTCTCAACCTCCATAACCATGGAAGCCAAGTTCTTACAATAATTAATTAATTATTAATAAAGAAATAAATATCCTATTAGTTGTGTTTCTCTGGAGAACCTTGACTAATGCATTATTCCAGTGTAATTTTTCATAACCCCTCCCCCCCATTTCACTCTCAAAAATGTTCCAGTTTGGAAGATAGATTATATGGCTACCCTAACTCTCAGCCGTCACGTTCTGATATGATCAGCACAGACTTCTCTAGCACAGACAGTGTCCCCCTGAACTACGGAAGACTCAAGACAGGACATCTCATTTTAGGCCCAGCTTGCCCCTTGCTGGCCAAAGCCCGGTGTCTGCTTCCCTCATCACAGGCAAACTGGAGCCCGTGACTGCACACAGGACTGAGGGGAGACAACCAGAGCTGCCTTGGGATATGGATGGAAGCAGAGAGTGGGACTCAAAAGGGAGAGGCTCACTGCTGTCATCTGAGTGGTTGTGCAGAAAACCACAGGCCCAATCAGCCTGGGATCCAAGTGGTCTGAACACGAATCCTCCTCCTGCCTTTACCAGGACTTATCTGCAACTTGTTCCAACTTTCTAGGCTCTGTTTCTTGATCTTCTAGAATAGGGTCAATAGCAGAAAGACAGAAAAGCATAGTATTGGTTAGATGTCCCTGAGGCCATAGAGTAATTAAGCTTTTGACCTCCGGAGCCAGACTGTCTGGCTTTGAATTCCAGCTCTGTCACCTACTAGCTAGGATCCGGGAGAGTTACGGAATCTCTCCAGGCTTGAGTTTCCGTCTCTGTAAAATGGGGATGGTGATGATAATTGTGTCTGCCTTATAAGATTTGGCAGAGGAAGAGGGGAGGTGAGAATGTGGGGTTAGAGTTTAATGGGGACAGAGTTTCAGTTTTGCCAGATGAAAGTGTTCTGGAGATGGAAGGTGGTGACGGCTACATAACGTGTGAATATAGTTAATGCCTTGGAACTGTACACTTAAAAATGGCTAAGGGGCGCCTGGGTGGCTCAGTCGGTTGAGCATCCAGCTTCGGCTCAGGTCATGATCTCATGGTCTGTGAGTTCGAGCCCCGCGTCGGGCTCTGTGCTGACAGCTCAGAGCCTGGAGCCTGCTTCGGATTCTGTGTTCCCCTCTCTCTCTGCCCCTCCCCCTCTCATGCTCTGCCTCTCTCTGTCTCAGAAATAATAAACATTATTTTAAAAAAATGGCTAAGATGGGGGGCACCTGGATGGTTCAGTCGGTTAAGCATCTAACTCTTGGTTTCAGCTCAGGTCATGATCTCACAGTTTATGAGTTCGAACCCCCGGTGGGGCTCTGCATCAACAGTGGGATTCTCTCTCTCCCTCTCTCTCTCTCTGCCCCTCCCCTGCTTGCACTAAGTAAATAAATAAATAATGGTTAAGATGGTAAATCCTATGTTATGCATATTTTACCACAATTAAAAATAATTTATAAAAGCTTAGAGCATGAAAGCATGATGTAAGTGAACTAAGTCAGAAAAAGAAAAATACCATATGATCTCACTCATGTCTGGAACTTAAGAAACAGAGCAAATGGGCAAAGGGAAAAAGAGAGAGAGAGAAACCAAAAAACAGACTCTTAACTATAGAGGACAAACTGATAGTTGCCAGAGGTGAGGTAGGTGGGACAGTGGTGGAAATAGGGGATGGGGGTTGAAGAGTACACTTGTCATGATGAAAAATAAAATTAAATGAAATGAAAAAATTATAAAACCTTTTTTGAAAAAAGATTTAGGAGAGGAATACTGAGCTCATTTCTGAACCGCCCCTGGAAGAGTGCCTGTCACCCATGAGCCTTCCCTGAGGACTTGCTGTGCATATCGTGAGCTGGGTGACATGGAAAAACTTAGCTTGACTGCTGGACTTCAATCCCCTTACCCACAAACTGAAGTCATGGCAAGAATTAGAAATAAAGCAGGTACAACTGTTTGACACGCAGTCCTATCCTTAATAAATGGTAATAGCTGTTAGCTCAGAAACCACTGGAGTATGAAGCTGACTAGGGCTGGGGGTAACCCACCCTGCAGACAAGAAGGAAGGCGGTTTTCCCAGACACCCTCTAAGTTGGAGCAGGATCTTGGTTCCAAAGCAAACCTGAGGGGTAGAAACATTGCAACAATACAAAGGGGAAAAGACAGAAACCTTGTCAGTTTCCCTCCACGGTAAAAACTGACCTCCAGGCAGGGGTCGCGGGGTGAGGGGTGAATTACACCGTCTTTGAAGAGTGTGTCTGGATTTAACAAGATGCACGTATCACGGAGCATGTATCAGGAGTGTATCAGGAGCGTGTTCCTGGCCAGAACACACGCACCGCGGTCTTTCAATGAATGGTCCCCTCCCTGAGCCTGCCCCTCCGTCTGGGATGCACAGGTGGGACCTCCTCTATCTCACAGACCAAAGTTGCTGGTATTTGTCAGATACTCTGAAATCTTCCCAAATAGGGCTTCCTCAAATGAAGGGAAGGTGCGGGGGTGGGATGAGCTTGGCTTTGGGCAGGATTGGGAAAGTCAAACACCATCTCTGCAGCGAGGGCTGGAGGGGGAAGAAAGCGCATGCCTGGCTAGAGCCCCCAGTCATAGTCTCTGCACCTCTGAAATGCTTCTCCCAGCAGAGCACTGCTCTCCCAGCTTCTCTGAAGCAGGGTTCAGTTTCCTGATATGAAAGACTTCCTTTTCTTCTTGAATGGCTGTCACCAGCTGGATACTTCCTAGAAAGGAAGGAAAGCAAATTATTTTGAATCTGAGACCAAAGGGGACCTAGCCTAATTAATATCCACTCCCCCACTTCCACTATACAATGAAATTACTTTTAATAATGATCATGTAATATCCAGTAGTAATCTGGATTCAGTCTATAGTTTCAAATCACACAACTTTGAGGACAAAAACATTTCAATTTAACATTATTCAAATTTAGTAACCTATTTCATGGATGAACAAAATTTCCCTTGCCACTAGAAGATATTAGATCTCACATTTTTCTCTCTGTTTTACTGTTAAAAATTCTTTTTTATTGAGATGTAACTGACATATAACATTGTATTAGCTTTAGTTATACAACATAGTCTGATATACTAGGAATTGGTCAGAACAGTAAGTTTAGTTAACATTCATCACCTCACACAGTCACAAATTTTTTTCTTGTGATGAGAACTTTTAAGATCTACTTTCTTGGCAACTTTTAAATGTACAACACAGTATTCTTAACTACAGTCACCATGCCATATGTTACATCCTGTGACTTATTTACCCTTTAGCTGGAACTGTTTCAAAATTTTTTTTAATGTTTTATTTATTTTTGAGACAGGGAGAGACAGCATGAACAGGGGAGGGTCAGAGAGAGGGAGACACAGAATCCAAAACAGGCTCCAGGCTCCGAGCTGTCAGCACAGAGCCCGACGTGGGGCTCGAACTCACGGACCGCAAGATCATGACCTGAGCCAAAGTCGGCTGCTTAACCGACTGAGCCACCCAGGCACCCCTGTTTCAAATGTTTAACTCAAACAAAAACTCCCAAGTTTGTATCACGTAGAATGTAAAAAATGAAACATCTCAAGGCCTATTCTTCATCCTTACAATCACTGTGTTATCACGGTTTATTTTGAATCTATCATTTTTTAATTTTTTAAAAATGTTTACTTATTTTTGAGAGAGTACAAGCAGGGGAGGGGCAGAGAAAGAGGGTGACAGAGGATCTGAAGCACACTCTGATGTGGGGCGTGAGCTCACAAACTGTGAGATCCTGACCGGAGCCGAAGTCTGATGCTCACCCAACAGAGCCACCCAGGTGCCCCTATTATTTTTTTATTTGTTTTTTAAGTAGTCTGTACACCCGATGTGGGGCTTGAATTCATAACTGGGAGGTCAAGAGTCACGTGCTATACTGACTGAGCCAGCCAAGCACCCCTTGAGTCTACTATTTAAGCAGAGTGGTTGGAGACCGTCGCTTTACAGACCCTTGCCATGTTTCTGAACTGACAGAAATGTACAAAAGAAGGAAAATGCAGAGAGCTGGGTCCATGTGGCAGGAACTTCTGCACAACTGGGAGTTCTCTGCATTAGCTTCCAGACAGAATACAATTGCTGATGGATAAATAGGAAAATGTAGTGCAGGAATGCAACCAATCCCGGAGAAGCTGGTGGGAGCCCTGGGAGAGAGTTCTCATTTCGTTGTGAAGGGCAGGACATCTTGGAATAGGTTCGCCCCAAAGGAGGTGCCTGTACTTTAGAAAAAGAAAAAAAGAAGAAGAAGGGACGTCTGGGTGGCTCAGTCAGTTTAGCATCTGACTGCCACTCAGGTCATGATCTCCCCGTTCATGGGTTTGAGCCCTACGTAGGGCTCTGTGCTGACAGCTCAGAGCCTGGAGCCTGCTTTGGATTGTGTGTCTCCCTCTCTCTCTGCCACTCCCCTGTTCACGCTTTGTCTGTCACTCTCTCTGAAAAATAAACATCAAAAAAATTTTTTAGAAAAGAAAAAAGAAAATGTACCAAGTGGAACTTATGTATATGTTACTAAAATGCAATCATACCTGCAGAAATTGTTTAGAACTTCGAACAACAAAAGATTTTTTTGTGTGTGGAGAATTTTATCACTGACATCATTCAGAATTTCTGGTACAGAGTGATCCGAAAAACTGACTTTTAAGTTCTCTGCAAAAGATCCATTCCTTACTGCCTGCCCCACAGTCATACTGCTGTCACAGCTCTGTCCTTGGTTTGTCACTAGTTTAAGAGGTAGCCTCAAAGCTACAAGGTTATACATCTGTCTTCGTTTAAACCAAGTCTTGAAGTTGAGCATTTTTATTTTAGATGTAAGATCCCTCAAGGGTGAAAGGGCAAACAAATGGAATGTTGCTAAATTCTTTTTATCAGACATCAATACTTAAGATTTTTAGAACATGTTTTACAAATACGGAATTTTTGCGGGGTGGGGAGGCGGGGAACTGGACAACAGCTTTTTCAAATTCCAGAACCGGGTTTGCCGCCCTCTGGTGGACAGTTTGAAATAGAAATAGCAAACAGAATAAATCAAGATAGCTTATGTTGTTTATTAACTGCCGTGTTTGAGCTCAGCCCTTTGTATGCATTATCCCAGCCTTACAACCGTCTATAAATTAGGCATCTGATTCCAATTTTACTTATTATAGAACTAACTCAAAAATGTCAAGTAAATTGACCACAGCCACACAGCTAGCAAGTGGCAAAGCTGGGATTGAAGTTAGTTTTGTCTCATAACAGAGCCAAGTTCTTAAGCACTACGGACATAATACCGGCTCTGCATCTTAGAGCCGTGGGGCTGGAGGAGGGCCCACCCAAACTGTGCTTCCAGAACTATAGTTAACTGCCCGATTGTGGTGGTAAGATTTAAAAGTAATTTTTTGATGTTCACTTAAAGGTTGTGATTTGCTCTCAAAAGTAAGCCACCGTGGCTTGGTTTGTCACTATTTTCCCATGCTTTTGGTACTTTTGTGTCTTCACATGCTCTGCTCAGTTCATGGCCATGGCTTATGGTGTCTAGCAATAGTAACTTTCAAACTTTAAGGAACATTAGCAACATACTTCATCTGTGAAGCCCTGGCAATCTTAGAACCATAGAATTGAAATGAGCTAGTTCTGGAAGGATCTTGGGGGTTGTCCAATTTAGTGGTTTCCCAATGTGTGTATCTTGAAAGCCCATGGAGGAGGTGTTGGCTGTTACAATGATTGGAGGGTGGCTACTGATGTATAGTGGGAGGGACACTGAGTGTCCTTCGATGCCAGCACAGGTTACACAAGGAAGAATTTACCCAGGTCCCATAAGACTTTCCAGTGTCCTGCCAGACATTTTGAAAGAAAATGTCCACTCCAATCTGTCATGGGATTTCAAGATCTGGGAAGTCTGTTCCACGACAGTTCATCACTCCCAAGTCCCACGTCATCAAAAGGAATTGTTTCAACACTACACTTATAAATAAAGCCTGGATGATTTGCAAGAATATTCTACTTCCTGGGGTGCCTGGGTAGCTCAGTCAGTTAAATGTCCGACTGTTGATTTCGACTCAAGTCATGATCTCACAGTTTGTCAGTTCAAGCCCCGTGTCAGGCTCTGCATTGACAGAGTGGAGCCTACTTGGGATTCTCTCTCTCCCTCTCTCTCTCTGCCCCTTCAACGCTTGCACACGCATGTGTTCACACACACACACACTCTCTCTCTCGCAATATAAATAAATAAACATTAAAAAATATTCTACTTCCTTTTTCTGTATAGTCTATAACTTTTCTTGGCATCTTATCCCTACCTAAGGTTTTTCCTCTTTGTCCTATCGTATACAAATCACTCAGCTTTGTTAATACTAACCATGAACATTTATCCTTCTGTGTAACATTCTCCTGCTTTCTTTTCCTCTGTCCTTCTAGGAAATAGCTCCTGATCTCCCAACTTTTGTTAAATCTTAGCTTATTCATTGTGAGTGGGAGCAGTAAACCATTTTCAAATGTCTCACCATATAGTTCTGTTCTTAAAATATTTGTATTAATAGAAAATTCAGGGTATAGTAAGCTGACAGACCAGGAGATGACTACTATTGAGATGATAGCTTGTTACTCATAGATCCCAAGAGAAGGGGGCGCACTGTGCTATGGGGAGCCCACTTGGGGAAGCACAGGGTAGGTCAGGAGGCAGAGGGAACAAGGAAGAAATGTGCACATGGGTCTCTATTGTGGTTTCCACGGGAAGGAAGAAGTGAGGCCGGGGAAGCAGGCTTTGGATTGGCTAGTCTGAAAAACTTCAGTAGGCTCTAGGGCATAACAGCTGTCCCTAGCTGTTGGTACCTGACCCCACAGTGATAAGGGCAGGTAGATGGTGGCCCGGAGTGCGCAAGCCTAACTTGGTTGGGTTGTAAGCTCTGGACTGGTTGGTTTGCATTTTAGAAGCCTGCTCTGGGGCAAGTTGCTTACAAGCTCTAGAAATTCACTAGCTCTGAGACAGGCGGAGACCCCTCCGTGGTCAGCAAGCCCCCAGATGTCAAAGCATCAGAATACAGACCATCAAAGACATGGTTAATACACTGCCCAAGCCTTTGTGTACTACAATATGTATTATTTTCTCATAACCTATTCACTTGAACTTCCTATTTAAATTACTTTTAGAGCATGAGAGTGGTTTATAAAAATTAGGTCTACAACTAGTTGTCTACATATCTGTGTATCTATGATTTTCATTTTCAGATTGCCAAGAGGATGTTTCAAAAGTTCATTTCAAAACAGGGCATAGGGTCGGATGAGATTGGGAGCCGTAGATGTGTTACGGATGATGAACCTGGGACCTGGGGAGCCCACGTGACTCTCCCAGGATGACAGTGGGTTAGCAAAAAGTTGGGACCCAGCGCTCGCTCCAGCTTAATCTCTGCAAGGCTTTCTTTGGCACCAAGCTGCCTCGGTTGAGTCAGAACTGCCCCCACAAAAAAAGTAGTATTAGTGCGCTCCGCAAATACCCGCAGTGAATACCTATAGCACTCGATACAAATAATGAGTATGTAACAGCAAAAATTTGCCCCAAAAATCAAGTTTGTATTTCATCTTTTGGTAAGACTGGGGAGGTAGAACACATGTAGCCCATTCCCTGCATCCTTTCTGCCCTGTTTCCTCCATTTCTGTGTTGGTCAAAAAGAAGCAATAGGTTTGCCCTGCCTTTTTTTTCCATCTTTTTAGCAGCCCAACTTCCTCATAACATCCTTCCTGACCTACTAACGGTGAAATCGTCACGGTCTCCCAAAGACTTCACCTGGCCTGTGGATCCCCTCCACCAGGGCTCCTTCAGTTTCCTGCAAATTGCCCGGGGCTGCTGTAAAAATGCAGTCAGTGTTTCTAACAAGCCCCCAGGTAATGCTGAAGCTGCCCAGACAAGGGCACCTACTTAGAACAGAAAGACTCTCCGAATAAAGCCACGGGTCTCAAACCGGCTTATCAGTAGGGGTATCTATCTGAGCAGCTTCTTAAAAATACAGCCTCCCAGCCCCCACTTCATACCTATACTATCATAAGAGGTGATAAAAGCAGAGCCCAGAATGTGAATTTTTAGAAGCTCTCCAGAGAGCTCGATAATCAACCAGGTTTGGAAACGCTCTCCCCAGCAACAATACAATGTTGACCTAGTGCCTATGAGTACTACAACGATGTTATAACTTAATTTGGAATTGGCTTTCAGAGGTAAGCATCTTGCAGGCTGCTGCAAACCCTGAGTGATCGTTCTGTTCTGTATTTTCATGCTCAGGCCAGATTCCAAGAACTGTTCCTTCCCACACAATTACAGGACCGAACCAGATGGGGAAATGATCTAAAACAATCTTGTGGTGTTAATATCTTATTTACATGTATTTATACATCTCTTAAGATGATCATAGTAGTTGCCAGAAACCCAAATTGAAACATTTCACTGCATTAGGATTTTAAAACTAGGGCACTGGTGTGTATTTTACCAGAAGTTTATATTTGCATAATTATGAGTAGCCTGCATTTTCTTGAGCCCCTGTCTGTGCCTTCATCAAAGGCTTGAAGACAACCTGGCCTCAGAGGGAAATTCTTACAGAGGGAAATTCTTAAAGCAGTCTATTCCTCCCACCAGAGAAGGGGGTGGGTGGGTGGGGGGAAGATAACAGTGGAGGGGAACCCCAAATTAGGATGCTGCTATTTATGCTGAAATTTCGGTGCCCTCAAAATCCATGTGTTGAAATCCTAACCCCCAATGTGACAGTGTCTGGAGGTAGGGCCTTTCGGAGTGATTAGGTCATGAATGGGATTAGGGCCCTTATAGAGAAGACCCTAGAGAGCTTCTCCACTCCTTCCACCATATGAAGACATGGCGAGAAGACAGCTGTCTATGAACCAAGTAGGCTCTCACCAGACACTGAATCTGCTGGTGTCTTGATCTCGGACTTCCAGCCTCCAGAACTTTGAGAAATAAATTTCTGTTGTTTATAAACCACACAGTCTATGGCGTTTTATTATAGCAGCCCAAACAGACTAAGACAAATGAACTTCTGAGCTGCAGAAACACTTAAAAAAATTTTTTTTTTCCATTTTTTCCAGAAGAGCACACCAGAGAACTGCAGTGATGGACTGTACCAGCTACAGCCATAGTTCATCGAATCTGACAGAGAAATAACACTGAGGCCCAGATGGGAGGATTCAGGCGGGTCGTCGGGGCTGCTGAGGAAATTTTGGAAATGTCTCCGGTGGGACGAGGAGTTCCAAAAGGCAAGGTCATTTTTTCCAGCCCAATATGCCACTGTGGTTAGGGACGTACTCTGCCTTCAGGCTCAAGTGTGTTCCAGAGAAATGCACCTTCCATTTTCAGATGGCAAGTCAGTGTTCCCAGGGGGCTGTTATGCTCCACAGACAACTGCTCAAGACCCTGTGTAGCTGGTCCCTGTGTGGGCTTGGCAGCTCAGCCCTGGGCTCCACGAGGCAAGGTCAGGGCTTTTGGGTTCACGCCTGTCTCCCCAGCATCCAGTACGGTGCCTCACTCATGGCAGCTATTTAATGAACAAGTGTCGACTCATGGAATGGACTAGATGTTATGTTTGTTAATTGCAGAGGTGCCTGATGCACCTTCTAGTTTCCACATTCTTCAGGAGTTAGGACTTCACAGGGAGGTATTATTTTTATTTGACTTTGCATTAAGCAAGTCTTTTTATTCTGATGCCTTGACATCTGTGCCTTGCTGACCCTGAAGCAATGGCGCCTCCCATGGCTACCAGTTCTTAGAGTGAGGGAGTCAGCAACAAGCCAATCTGGAGCCCACATCTCCAACCACCTCCTCTATTAGGCTATCTATCACTCTCTAGGCCTTTATCCACCTGCCCTACTCACCCCAGGGCCAGTACCAGACAACTAAGGAAGCGTCTATGACCCCAGAGCCACTGAAATTATTCAGAATAGCCAATCCTATGTCCTGCTTCCCCTGTCTTACCCACTTCTTCCCACGGAAACCACAATAAAGACTTTTGACCATACTTCCCTCCACTGTTTCTGCCCCCTGACTGACTCTGGTGCTTCCCCATGTGCCCCCCCCCCCAAACACACACACAGCTCAGTGTCCTCTCTCCTCTTGGAATCTGTGAGTAGCAAAAGATCCTTTCAGGGGCACCTGGCTGGCTCAGTCAGAAGGGCACGCGACTCTTGATCTCGGGTGGTGAGTTCAAGCTCCATGCTGTGTGTAGAGATTACTAAAAATTTTAAAAAATGTTAATTGCTTAAAAAAAGAGAGATATCATTCCAATGGCAATCTTCCATGATCTGTTAGCTTTACCATACTTGAATAATCATAAAACCTACATTTTTAAAACAGACATATTGTGAAATCACAGGATATCAGACCTATTTATAGTCAAGTGTAGATTTCCAGACAATTTCAATGATCTGGAAGGAACATTTACTGTGGGTAATAAGTAGTGCAGTATATTAAGACTGTTTAGGGTTCATCCCAGCCAGGGGTCAGTCAGAGCAGCAAAGCTGCTAGAATCTAGATCTCATATATATACCATCAGGGTGTTTGCACGGCAAACCATGTTGACAGAGAGCAGGGTATCGTCCTCTGCAATGAAGGGCAGGTCTGTTTGCTGCCTAATGTGAGAAAGATAATGCCTCCCCTGGAGCAATGTTCAGACATGCTTACTGTCCACCATAAAGGACAGGCTCACAGGGAAGCCTGGGTGGCTCAGTTGGTTAAGCATTTAACTTTCACTCAGGTCATGATCTCACGGTTCACGAGTTCAAGCCCCTCATCGGGTTCTCTACCATCAGCACAGAGCCTGCATGGGATCCTCTGTGCCCCTCTCTCTCTGCCCCTCCCCCCACCTCAAAAATAAATAAACATTAAAAAAAAAAAAAAAGGCTCACAAAGCTTGAGCTTACTCCCAGTAAAGCCACCCTATGCCTCTACAGGCAGTACCTGGCCCTCATCACATGGCCCTGTGGGAACTGGGCCCTGGGAGATGAGCACAAACCCCAATACTCTGGGTACTGCTGTGGCTGTAATAGGATCCTTGGTCTCTGACCCCGAAGTCTTGTATCTTCTACCAGCAAACATGAGGCTGTGCAGACTAACTCATAAGCTTGTGAGGAGGGTACAATCTCACGCCCTTCACAGTTGCTGGTACTCCAGCCTCCTGGGGAGGGGGAAAGGGTCTCACTCCCCCTTCTGTCACTGGTCTGTGAGGCTGTCTTTCTTAGCGATTGCTCTGTGCCTACCTCTGGAGGAACAGGCATCCGGAGGAGTCACAGCCAGCCTTCTTGTGCTGACCCAAAGAAGAGTCATTGACAATTGGGCCACAGAGGCCACACCACAAAGCCAAGTGACAGAGGGAACTCCTTTTGGGAAAGCCCCTTTATTAGTCTGCTAAGACTGCCATGACCAAATACCACAGACTACGTGGCTTGAACAGCAGACACATTTTCTCAGTTCTAAAGACTGCAAGTCCCAGACCAAGGTGCTGGCCAATTTGGTTCATGATGAGAGTGCTCTCTCTGGCTTGCAGATGGCCACCTTCTTGCTCTATCCTCACACGACCTTTCTTCTGTGTGTGTGTGAAGAGAGAGAGTGAGCCAGTGTCTCCTCTTGTAAGGACACCAGCCCTACCGGGTCAGGGCCCCAACCTTGTGATCTCATTTAACCTTCGTTGCCTTCCTAAAGGCCCTATCGCCAAATACAGTCACACTGTGGGTTAAGGCTTTGACATATGAATTTGGTTTCGGAGGGGGGAAGACACAATTTAGTCCATAGCAGTTCCCACATGGCTGTGAGGTAGGTCGGCCACATTCACAGTCTTAAAAACATGATAAAGCATCTTAAACCATCCACCTGGGGGAGGAAGAGCAAAAGGTAATCCCCGGGAAGACAAATGGAGAGAAGGACGTAGCAAGTGCTAGTAGCCCTCTGGCTTCTGAGTTGAGCTTCCTGCAGTTTTCTTCATGTTTTTTGTCTGGTCAAGTCACAGTCTCCTTCTGTGGTGTCTCCCTGTAGAAAGCCATTGCCCACTTTGTGCCTTGGAGGAAGTGTGCTGAAGAGCAGGCCATTGAAATTCTTTCTACATCATAGCTTCGAAAAGAAACCCAGAGGAGCTGACCGATGCCCAGGAAGAGCTCAGAGCACCCAGGGGCTCTGGCCCTGCCCTCACGCTTGCTCTAAACACACCCACTGTCCTCTCTCATCTGCTGTGGCGACTCCTCGACCACCCCAAACTTCTACAGTCCTCCCCTTACTGTTCTCTCTGGCGACTCCCTGCCTCTGCCCAGCCTCTGCCCCCTGCCTGCTCACCCCTGCTCCCCTCCTTCACTTGGCTGATTTCATAAAGATTACCTCGGACAGTAGCTTTATTCATAATTGTCAAAACTTAGAAGCAACCAAGCTGTCCTTCAGCAGGTAAATGGATAAACTGTGGTGTGTCTGCAGGATAGAACAGTATTCTGTGCTAAAAAGAAATGAGCTGTCAATCCATGATAAGACAGGGAGGAACCTTAAATGCATATTACTGAGTGAAAGAAGCCAATTGGAAAAGTCTTATATTATATGACTCCAACTATATGACATTCTGGAAAAGGCAAAACTGTGGAGACAGTAAAAAGACCAGTGGTTTCCAGGGGTTAGGGGGAAAGGAAGGGTGAGTAGGGGGAGCACAGAGGACCTTTAGGGCAGTGAAACTACTCTGTATGACATTATCAAGGTGGATATGTATCATTACAAATTTGTCGAAATCCATAGAATGTACAACACCAAGAATGAAACTTGATGTAAACTACGGACTTTGAGTGATAAGGGTGTGTCCAGGCAGGTTCATTAGTTATAACAAATGTACCCCTCTGGTGGGGGATATTGATAATGAGGGAAGCTTATGTATGTATGGGGGCAGGGGGGTACATGGGAAATCTCTGTACCTTTTAATCAATTTTGCCGTGAACCTAAAACTGCTCTAAAAAGTAAAACCCAGTAATAAAATGGAATAAATAACTTTTAAAAGACTCACCTAGATAAAAGACATCATCCTTTCTAGACTCGATGCGCTGGAAAAATTGCAAGAGAAAATCTTTTCTGGCTCAGTGAAACATTTCTTTCTGGTGGAGGTTCTTCCTCCTTAGAAGAAACCTGATAGTTTCCAACTTACTTAGTCCTATAGGTAAGGCCAAAGGAATAGGCAAGAAGCGAATCTCAACATCCCAACCTCAATAGCTGGAATAAGTCACCTTCCTCTGTGGTTCCACAGCACCCTGTGTTTACCTAATGGACAGTAGTTATGCAGTGCTTGCTATGTGCCAAGTTGTGCCAAGAAACTGTACTATAATTCTCATCATATCCCGTGAAGTAACTATTATTACCTCCACTTGGCAGACAAGGAAACTGAGGCGTGACAAACTTGCCAAAGAGCCACCAGTTGGTAGGTGGAGGGGCCAGGAGTCAAATCAAGTCATTTTCCTCCAGTGCCTGGTCCCCCACCACTGCGCCTTATGGTCTCTGCATAGACCTTTTTGCCCTGAGATGCGACTGCCGGCCTCCTTTGCCAGCCCGTGGACCCCATGGAGGCAACACTGCATCTTCCTGTATTTTCAGCCCCTTAAGAACAGCACATATCAGTATTTCAATATGTATTTTTGAAAAAAAAAAAAAGCAGGTTGATTTGCACTTGGTAAGACTGGGTGAAAATGGCATAGCCATCCATGTCCCGGGGCGGGGGGAGGGGGCGGGGGGGGGGGGGGACAGATGGCACAGTCAGGTTAGACTAATCGAGGAGCGTTTAATGGAGGGACTATTTGCAAAGCTATGGCCCAGGGAAGTACCCAGAGCCTAGTCCCAGCTGGCTTTCTTGCTGTCTATAGAGTTGAAGGGGGCAAGGGCAGGAAAGGGTTACCAGAACCTGGAGACGAACAGGGTGTGCAGAGAGGGCTGCCTGACCAGAGCTGGGATCTTCTGGTTGAAGGACACAGCCAGCCTGCAGTGACCCTGCAAGGGGAGGTGAGGAAAAAATACTGTGATCTTTCACACCTGGCCTCCAGGAGACTGCTGGGACAAAATATGTCCCCAGTGAGAAGCTAGGGAAGAAGAGAAGTGCTGTTAGTGGCACACGTAAAGGATTGTGGGTTTTCAGGGAAGGCAGTGGCATTTGTGGGTAGGTTTTGAAAAGACGGAGATGTGGGGAGAGGATTCCTCCCTGAGAACACAGCAGGGCAAAGGTGCAGTGAGCCAGGAGCACAAGTGTGTCCGTCCCACGATGGCCGCTCGGTTTGGTCAGAGAGCAGAGTCGTTGATGGTGGAGCTACAGGGACGGGCTGTTTACAGCCACAGTGAGGAGGTCCTTGAGTGCCAGGCCAAGGGTGCAGAAATGTTTCTGTAAGATGCTGAGCAGGAGGGCAGTGTGCTTACAACTGTGCTTGAAGAAGACTGTAGCAGGGGCAGCATGACGATGGCCACCAGCTTTGAGCCAAGGGATGGAGAAATAGGTAGCAGGCCACCACAACATCGTGTGCTATGGGCTGAATTGTGATGACCCCCAAACTCCTATGTTGAAGCCCTAACCCCCATACCTCAGAATGGGAATGTATTTGGAAATAGGGTCTTTAATGAGGTAATTAAGTTAAAATGA
Source organism: Panthera uncia (assembly GCF_023721935.1). Taxonomy (NCBI): domain Eukaryota; kingdom Metazoa; phylum Chordata; class Mammalia; order Carnivora; family Felidae; genus Panthera; species Panthera uncia. The sequence goes on from NC_064811.1 coordinate 149,652,047, forward strand.
GGCCATGTGGGTGGGCCCTATCCGATCTGACCAGTGTCCTACCAGAAGGGGATATCAGGGGGCACCTGGGTGGCTCAGCTGGTTAAGCGTCTGACTTCAGCTCAGGTCATGATCCCACAGTTCATGAGTTCAAGACTCACATCGGGCTCTGTGCTCACAGCATGGAGCCTGCTTGGGATTCTCCCTCTCCCTCTCTCTCTGCCCCTCCCCTGCTAGCGTGTGCTCCCTCTCTGTCTCTCAAAATAAATAAACATTAAAAAAAAGAAGAAGAGGAGGACATTAGGACACAGGCACACACAAAGAGAAGACCGTGCGAGGACACAGGGAGAAGACGGCCATCCACAAGCCGAGGAGATTGGCCTCAAAAGGAACCAACGCTATGGACACCTTGATCTTGGACTTCTAGCCTCCAGAACTCCGAAGAAAGAGATTTCTGTTGTTTCAGGTGCCCAGTCTGTGGTACTTCATTACAGCAGCCTCAGGAAACTAACAAAGCCCAGGAAAGAAAATGATAAAGAGACACACTCAGAGAAGGCTGGCCAAGGACCATGTCTCATTGGACAAGAGTACTGAGGTCCAGGATGACCCAAGGCCGTAAGCCCAGTGGCGAGGGGCATGGTGGAGCCACTGATGGAAGCAGCAAGCAGGCGATGCTCAGTGCCAGGAAAATGAAGTCTGTTTCTGATCGTGAGCTGCAGTTGCTGGCAGGATGTCTAGGCAGAGTTGGCCTTCCCATGGCATTAAAGGCTGATCTGAAGCCCAGAGGCTTGCCAGAGGTGGAGATACAGATGTGGGAAGGGGGATGCATGAGATCACTTTGGGAGGGAGGACACACAGCACGAGGGCCGGGAGACAGGCTCAGAGGGAACCCACAGCAGGCAAGGAGACAAAGGGCTGGTCAGAAACACAGAGGACAGTGTCCCAAAGGCCAGCAACAGGCTGTTGAGACCCAGGGCTCATCCTGCCAGCCCTGGGGGAGGACAAGGGCTCATGGATGACCTTTCAGGAGAGGGTCACTGCAGAGGGGTGGGCGAAAGCCTGACTGCCAAGGGATGAGGTAGCGAGGAGTTTAGGAAAGGAAACCATAAGTTTCATGTACTCCTTTTAGGAGTTTGGAAAAAGGGAGAGAAGTGGTAAATCGGGCCATGGGAATTGTACTGTACTTGTTTTCATTTTATTTTTTTTATTATGGTTACACAGATGACTATACATGACATAAAATTTACCATTTTAATCGTTTTTAACTGTACAGGTCACTGTCATTAAGCACACTCACACTTATGATGTGTGAACATCATCACCGTCCATCACAGAACTCTTCATCTTCCCAAACTGAAACTCCATCCCCATTAAAAATAAGTGCTCCTTCCCCCACTCTGTCTAACTCCTGGCAACCCCCATCCTACTTTCCGTGTCTAGGAATCTGACCACTCCAGGAACCTCATGGAAGTGGATCATACAGTACTTGTCCTGTCGGGGACTGGCTTCTTGCACTTGGCATAATGCCCTCAAAGTTTGTTTACGTTGTAGTATCTACCAGAACATCCTTTCTTTTTGAGACTGTGGGGCTTTTCTTTCTCATAGTGGCACAGCCCTGAATATGTCACAGAGGGAAAGAAAACAGTAAGGAAAGATGGAAAAGTGGAAGGATGAAAGGCAGGGAGAAAGGCAGGACAGAGTAGACGGAGGGTCCGGTTTAGAGCCAAGCAGGCCTGGGTTCAGATCCTGGCCTTTCCACTGCATGATTTTGAGCAATTCATGTCATCTCCCCAGATCAGCTTCCTTGTGTGCAAAATACAGAGAGTGATGTCCTTTGGTGGGATCACTGTGCGTGTAAAGCGTCCCCGGAAGGGAACCCACACTTGCTGCGTGTTTGCTTTGTGTCCTCTGCAGCTGGATACTCAGAAAGGATGGTCTTATTCTGGAGGATTTTGCCCTCATTTTCTACGGGAAGGAGCAGAAGGGTAGAGAGGACATGTGACATGCCCCCAAATCCACATGTGATGGGGGGAATGACCCATGTTTTCTTGATTCCCAGCCCCATCCTCTCTCCAAGGCACCAGGGAGTACCACATGGTATAAAGCAGGCTCTTCCTCTTCCCCTGGAGGGGTGAGGCACCATCTATCTGCTAAAAGGGGAAGGGGAAGTGGGTGGGAGTCAACTTGAGAATGAATCTAAGGATTTCCAAACAGCCACGAAGAACCACCTGGCCCCATTACTATGACCAGAGCTAAGTAGACATGGAGCCCAAGAGGTGACAGGTAACTGCCCGAAAAGCTGTATGGGAGAGGCTGGCGAGAAGGGCATCCAGGATATACAGTTCACACAAGGGAACAGGAGGCTTGCAAGACCGCCAGAGACCATGGAAGCCCAGCAGAGGTCCTCGGTTCGCTGGATTGAGTCTAGCTTGGAGGCAACCCAGTAGCTGGAGTCAGTAAAGATCTTTTCAGATGCCATTGAATCGCGGACTCTGAGTAGACACCAACAAGGGCTCCATATCCCGCAGGAGGGAAGTCAGGAAGGAAAGGCACAGAACCCTTTGATGCATGTCTGGTATATTTTCTCCAGACAGTCGCAAGGGACGGCATGCATGTGTTTTGCAATGTACATATATGATTTTTGGTGCATCAGACATCTGTCTAATGATCTTAAGCACCTGCCAGCCATAGAGTTTCAGATGCATTTCTCAGATAAGCAGGGTCTGTGTCCTGTGTTGTCCCCCCCACCCCACCCTCCAGCCCCGTTGCAAATCGCTGAGTGACAAAAGCAGATTCTTGCTGGGACCACGGAACACTGGCAGTGTTACCCTGAGGCTGCTATCTAAGGAAAACATTCTGCCGAGGCCGTTTGGACAATATGGTTTTATGTGCTCATTTATTTCACACCCATGTTTTAAAATAATTCTTTTTGGCCGAAAATGTATTTTCACCTAAGATAATAGATGGAAGTTGTGAGCCGGTTACATTTCCGTCAAGTGACATTAGCATGTGTGCCACATTTTTTTCCTGAATCCCACCCCCTGTCTCCTTTCTGCTTTTCTGTCTTTTTCTGGTTTGAAGGAGGAAAATCTGGAAAGAAAATATTACCTGCATAATATACCTCTTTCTCACCTTCCTCTCCCCCACCTTGTCACAGAAGGTGAATAAGCTTCCAAGTCCAGTCTTACTTTATTTACCAGTAGTAGAGTCTCCCTCAGACCTGTCCCTACTTCTCCACCCCCACAGTCTTTGTCTCAGTTGAGCCCTTGCCTTCTCCCACCTGGATCCTCACCGAACCTCCTCTCCAAATTGTCCTGTGATCTTCACTTTTACCCTGTAACCCATTGTCCATGCTGCAACCAAAACAATCTCTCTGAAGCTGCAAACTGGGTCCTGTTTCATCCTTTGGGGACTTCCCATTAGTTTCAGAATACTTCCTTCTTTCTTACCAAGCCATTCGTTTCTCATTCTCTGCCCTTCTCCTCCAACACTCCATGGGGTGTCAAGTCAATCTACTCATGTACCTGGCAGTTCTATCTCCCCAAAGTGCTTTTTCCCTCCTTGCCCACCCGGCAAACTCCTAGTCACTCTTTGGGTAACTGAAGCCCACTTGGAAGTGTCTGAGGCCCACCCAAGTGTAACCGATCACTTCATCTGAGGCTCCTGCATCAAGCATGGCATGTGCACCTGGGAGTTTCCGATGTCGGCCCTGCTTGACTGAGTCCCTGACTACCGGGACTGACCTTCCTTCCTCTCCTTTGCACCTCTAGGGCCTGTCCTGTGCTTAACTCAAAACAGACCCATTAAACGTGTATGTCGGATTGAAAGGCTATGTTGAAAAGGTTAGGTCAGCTGATGGCAATGGTAGGTCTAACCCTCTATGATTATTGAAAATGTCACTCTAGTTCAACAAATATTCATGGACTATTTACTATGTGCCAGCAGCTCTTTTGAGTTCATTGCACCCAAATGAACAATGCATCATTCCTTTCATCACTGAGCTCACAGTTGATCAAGTGAAGACCAGCAAAGAATATCACTAATACAAAACGAGAGGCACTAGACTAGGGGTGGGGACAAAATATTATGTAAGAGGTTTTCAACCCGTGGCTATATATCCAAACGTGAGGAGTTTTTAAAAATACGCATGTTTCCACTTATAGGAAATATCTAAAATAGTCAAACTCATAGAAGCAAAGAATGTAAAGGTGGTTGCCAAGGACTAGGGAGAGAAGAAAATGAAGAGTTGCTAATCAACATATATGAAATTTAACTTTGCAAGGTGGATTAGTTCTAGAGATATGATGTACATTATGCCTATAGATAACAATACACATAACACAACACACTTAAAAATCTGTTGAAGATGGATTTCATGTTAAGTGTTCTTAGCAAAAGAAAAGAAAAAATTGTGCAGTCCAACAAGGTAGAGAAATCTTATCAAACTGTGTCAGGTAATTTATAAACAAATATATCATTTTTCTGGATTAAAAGAATATGTACATCTTGGCCTGCATTGATGATCTTTTCTGCTTAACAAATTGCTCCAAAACTGTGCAGCGTCAAACAACAATAAACCTTTATTATGTCAAACCGCTCTAGGTGAGGCTAGAATTGGGGAGCAGCTTACTGAGGTGGTAGTGGTATTGGGGTCCCTCCAGTGGTTGTAGTCAAGATGTTGGCCAGGGCTGTCATCATCTGAAGGCTTTGCCAAGGCTGAAGAATTCATCTTCAAGATGGTTCATTCACATGGCTGGCAAGTTGGTGCTGCTCTTGGCAGGGAGCCTCAGTAACTCCCCACATGGACCCTTCCACAAGCAACCCAAGTATCCTCATAATGTAGTGACTTTCCCCCAGAAAGAAAGATCCAGGAGAGAGAGCAAGGTGCAAGCTGAAATATCATATATGATCTAGATTCAGAAGCCACATTGCATCATTCCAAAACATCCTCCTGATTACACAGGGCAGCTCTGTTCAGCGTGTGAGATGTCCACACAAGATGGTGAATTCCAGGTAGTGAGGATTGCAGAGAGGCATTCTGGGGGCTGGTTTCAACATGACCCTACTATCCTAATGGGTTTAATTCAGTATGCCCAAGTAGGACCCTGGGTTCTGTTTAGGGAGGGGAGGGTTATTTGGTTGTTTTTTATTTTATTTTATTTTTATTATCTTGTTGGCTTTTAAACTTTTTATTGAAACATAACATACATATAATACATAAATCATACACAGATCATGAGTGTTCAGCTGGATAAATCGTCATGAAAGTATACACTCATGTAACCTATACCCAGATCAAGAAACAGAACATTAATCGCACTCCAGAAGCCCCAGCTATGTTCTCTTCTAGTCACTAAACCCTTGAGAGCATACTCTCATGACTTTTAACAACAGTGAATAGTTTTGCTGGTCTTTAAACTTTGCATAAGTGGAATCATACAGTGTGTACTTGTTTATATCTGGCTTCCTTTCACTCAACGTTGTTCTCCATGCTCAGCATGGATACATGTCATGAACATATATTTGTTCATTCTCATTGATATATAGTAGTCCCTTGAGTAAAATGGCTATTCTACTGCATTCCAGTGGTTGGCTACTATGAGTATCACTGCTGTGAACATTCTTGTAAGTGTCTTCTGGTGACCATATGTACATTTTTCTGTGGGGTATACACTGAGGAGTGGAAATTCTAGGTCATAGAGTAAGTGTATGTTTAACTTTATAGAGACTGTGAAACAGTTCCTCAAAGTGGTTATATCAATATACACCTCTATCAATTGTCTATGGGAATTCAAGTTCTCTATCTTCTCCAATAGTTGGTATCTTCTGTCTCTTTCATTTGAACCATTTGGATTGGCATAAGGTGATATCACATGTTGGTCTTAATTTGCATTTCCTTAATGACAAATGCATTTTAACACCTTTTCACAGGTTTATTGGCCATTTGGATGTCCCTATTTTGAAGTGATTGTTCATGCCTTTTGTCCATTTTTCTATTGAAATATATTCCTTTCTTAAAGATTTGCAGTTTTGTTTAACATATTCTGGATAAGACTTTTTTGTTAGATGTATGTATTACAAATGTCCAACCATCCTATATGTCACCTTTGACTCCCTAAATGATCATGTTTGATGACCAAAAAAGCTTAACTTTAATATAATCCAAATTATCCACTTTTCCACTTTATGGTTATTACTATTGGTACCCTATTTAAAGAAAAAAAAAACCTTTATCTACTCCAAGGTCATGAAAATGTTCTCTCATTTTTCTCCCTAAACTCTGTGTTGCTTCACTTTTCATGCTTAGACATACAATGCATCAGGAATGGTTGTTTGTTTGGTGTGAGGTGAGGATCGTGATGCATTTTTCCCAATATGGAGATCCAATCAATCTAGCACCATCCATTCAAGAGATCAGCCTTCTCCTCTCCTCTTCAATGTCACCTTTGTTGTATTTCAGGTGACTGTACACATGTGAGCCTGTTTCTGGATTCACTATTGTGTTCTAGTGGTCTGCTTGTTACCCTTGCATCAGTAACACGTTGTCTTAATGATTACAGATTTTAACAGGTGTTAATACTGGTGGCATAAGTCCTCCTGCTTTTTACAAAACTTTCCCCTACCAAATGAGGAACAAATTGAGATTATATACTATTATTACTTCCACTCAATGTTGTCCTGGCAGTCCTAAGGCAAGGGGGCAGGGGAACGCACAAGAATTGGAAAGGAAGAAAGAAAACTATTGGGGTGCCTAGCTGGCTCAGTCAGTAGAGCATGGGACCCTTGATCTCGGGGTTGTGAGTTTGGGCCCCACTTTGGGTATAGAGATTACTTTTTTAAAAATCTTAAGGGGCGCCTGGGTGGCGCAGTCGGTTAAGCGTCCGACTTCAGCCAGGTCACGATCTCGCGGTCCGTGAGTTCGAGCCCCGCGTCAGGCTCTGGGCTGATGGCTCGGAGCCTGGAGCCTGTTTCCGATTCTGTGTCTCCCTCTCTCTCTGCCCCTCCCCCGTTCATGCTCTGTCTCTCTCTGTCCCAAAAACAAATAAAAAACGTTGAAAAAAAAAATTAAAAATCTTAAGAAAAAAGAAAGAAAACTGTCATTATTTGCAGACAACATGATTTCATTATAAGTAAATTTAACAAGGCTACTGAAAATAGGATCAATATATAAAAATCAACTCTATTTCTATATGTTAGCAACAAACAATAAAATCAAAATATCTAAATATCACTACCAATGGTACCCAAAACTATCAACAAATAAGCAGGCCTCTACATGAACAACTACAAAAATTTATTGAGAAATTGTAAAAATACCTATATAAATGGAAGGATATACCATGTTGTTGGAAAGATTTAACATTTAATGTAGTTCCAATTAAAAGTCCAGCAAGATGTGTGTGCGTGTGTGTGTGTGTGTGTGTGTGTAAAACTTAATAAATGCATTTTTAAATTTTTATGAAAATGCAAAAGGCCAAAAATAAACAAGGCAATCTTGATGCAGAAGGGTGTGTGTGTGTGTGTGTGTGTGTGTGTGTATTTGAGTCATTCAGGGAGCTCTCTAAACAGTAGATAGAAAACTGGAAGAGCACCCTTCCCCTCCCCCCAACAAAGGAAAGAGAAGAGCTGGCACTGGAGAACATTCAATAAAAATGAAAGAGTCGGCATAACATCACGGAAGTTAGAAGGTGCGTAGCATATTCTAGGAGCTTAAATAACTTGAAGTGGTTGGAGTTTAGGTTGAGTACAGTAGAAAGAGAGATGAGGGGGGAAATGTAGATTGACAGCCTAAATGCTAAGGACTCTGAATATCATGAAGAATTCTAATTAAAGTAAGAGCTTTATCTAATTCCATAAATTGCCTACATGGTCTTTTTAGGCAATGGAATAAGATGCTTTGCACATGGTAATTCATACTCCTCATGACAATCCCAAAAGGTAGACACTATTATTATCCACATTTAACATATGGAGAATCTAAGGCAAGAGAGGTTACCCAACCCAAAGACACAGCTCATAGAAAGGGGGATTTAGAATTTGCTCTCAGGACCCTCTTGCACTGCTGGTGGGGATGCAAATGGGGGCAACCACTGAGGAAAACAGTATAGAGGTTTCTCAAAGAGTTAGAAATAGAACTACCCTATGATCCAGCAATTGCACTACTAGGTATTTACCTAAAGAATACAAAAATATTAATTCAAAGGCATCCATGCACTCTGGTGTTTATAGCAGCATTATCTACAATAACCACATTATGGAAACAGCTCAAATGTCCATCGATTGGTGAATGGATAAAGACGATGTGGTATATATAGACAATGGAATATTACTCAGCCATAAAAAAGAATGAAATCTTGCCATTTCCAACAATGTGGAGGGAGCTAGAGAGTATTATGCTAATCAAAATAAGTCAGTCAGAGAAAGACAAATACCATATGATCTCATTCATATGTGGAATTTAAGAAACAAAACAAAAGAGCAAAGAGAGAAAGAGAGAGAGACAAATCAAGAAACAGGCTCTCAACTACAGAGAACAACCTGATGGTTACCAGAGGCAGGGTAGGTTGGTGGAGGGGGATGGGTGAAATAGGTGATGGAGATTAAGGAGTGCACCTGTGATGAGCAATGGGCATTGTAGGGAAGTGTTGAATCACTATATTGTACACATGAAACTAATACAACATTGTATGTTAACTGGGATTTAAATTAAAACTTTAGAAATAAAAAAGAATTAAAAAAAAGAATTTGTTCCCTATACTTTTGGTTTCCATGTTATACCATTTCTCACCATTACCACTTCATTAGAAAGTTAACTTTGGCAGCGGTAGGAGGGCTGGCTTGATCCTGTGATAGGAGGCATTTCAGACGGAGACAAGCTTGGAAATGATGAGTGGCAAAGTTCTGACATAGAGTGACAGCAGTGGGAAAGGAGATGGGATGGGTTTGACCAATATCACTGAACTAAGGGGACAAGTGAATTTGGCAATTCACTCATGTAAGAGTCAGATGGAAGGAGGAGGAAGAAAGGCAAGTCAATGAACAAACCCTGAATAAAGTTCATGCCATTTACCTACATAGGTCTTTGTTGGGGAAAAGCTACAAATATACTTGCACTTAGCATGGCAGACATAGAACCATTTGCCATGGGTTAAGGAAGGCTGGGCTTTTTAAGTTGCAAGAATGCGGATAATGTGAAATCTAAGTTTATATGGTCCCATTCCCCAGAAGTCCTGAAATTATTTCCAGACCATGGTTCCAGCCTCCCTCTCTGTTTCTCTGTAGCTCAGCCCACTCTTCTTATATTCTTTTTCTCTTGAAAAAAGTTTTTTAAGTTTATTTACTTTTGAGAGAGAGAAAGAGAGAGAGAGTAGGGGAGGAACAGAGAGAGAGGGAGGCACAGAATCCAAAGCAGGCTTCAGGGTCTGAGCTGTCAACACAGAGCCCGATGTGGGGCTCGAACCCGCGAACTGTGAGACCATGACCTGAGCCGAAGTCAGATGCTTAACCAACTGAGCCACCCAGGCGCCCCTATATTCTTTTTCTCTTACTCGTTTTAAATTTTAAAAAGTTCAGGAATTTCTTTTTCTGGCCTCAGCAAGGCTAACCCATGCCCAGTGTCCAGTGCCAACAGACTTATCAACAACAGTTCCTTTTCCAAGAGGGATTCGGATGCCAGGTATTAAGATGACACATCTGTTACTCCATTATAGAACATATGGTCTTTCATTATATCATAAATTAGGCTCTAGAAAGGTCCACCCTGAAGTCTGAGGTCCTCAAGTATGAACTGTTCTGTTCATTCGCATGGGTTGACATTAGCATGGGTTGACAATCACTTTGGGGGCTTATAGAAACTCAGGGTTCTAGGCTTCATGTCTCAAGATTGCTTTTTAGTAGGTTTGGAGTAGGGCCAAGAAATCCCCCTTTCTGGCCCTGTCCCAGATGGTTTGGAGGAAGGTGGTTCTGACCTCACTCTGAGAAGCAATGCTGCAATGGGTGATGGATGTGCTATTCCACCCCACCCCCCAGGGAAGCAAGTCCTCTCCCCACCTGAGAGTAACTGGCCCCTGATACACACCTGACACACTCACTTCATTCTCCCAACAACCCTTTGTAATAGGTACTATTATTATTCCCATTTCACAGGTGAGAAAACCAAGGCTCAGAATGATCCACTTGCTCCAGTTTTCACAACTAATACTCAGCCATGAATTGATACACTTATTCATTTACACACCACCATATGGGAGACCTTATTCTAGGTGCCAATAGGTAGCAGAGCAAGGGTGTGAACTCACAACTTTAAGGCCATGTTCCTCACCACAACGACATAATGTCTTCCTAAAACGTTGTTAAGACAGCATCATAGACCATGAGGCTGTATAATAGGCAGAGAAGATGCAGGAAGGAAGAGGTTCCATCACGCCAGGCTGGTGCCCGCATCCCAGAGTGTGCAGGTGGGGCCTGTTGACCTACAGCGGCATCCTGCAGGTGTGGAGGCATGAGGAGGGGTCACTCCCACTAAGAACGCCATAGGCAACACCTGGAGTGGTGGGAATGACTCCAGCCAGAGTTGGGAGTGCTGGGATTGGAGGAGGGAGAGGAGCTAATGTTCAAATCCATCTACCTTCCCAACTCCTCTTTCTCTTCCCTCTTCTCTTCCTCCTTCCCAAAGCCTCTCTGCCTCCCTCCATTTCATCTCTCTTCTTCTTCAGTGCCTCTTCTCTTTCCCACTTCTCTCGGTCTTCTCTGCCTCTTTTGCTAGCTGCCATGGGAGGTCTGGGTTGTTGTGAACATAGCTGCACCCCCCTGAGGCTTCCCCTCCCCTGCGAGGGCTCTGTAGGCCCTTCACGGGGTCAGTCCCACCCCTGGGTCCTAGGACTAGTCATGACAGAATGCAGTATTGCTTGGTCTACCCTCACCTGAACTCCACTTGTGTTTGAGGGACCATGCAGGGGACTACAAGAGTCTGGGGGGAGATGGGGTCTCTGCCCTCAAGACACTTAGGGACACAAAGCACAGCGGGAGGGGAAAAGACATAGTGGAAAGCAGGAAATTGTAATGAGAGAGGTACAAAGGGATTCCACCCACATATCTTCTTAATCTGCCTTTCTGCATTCTTACCACCACTGCCTTGGTCCGTTGTTCACCTGGATCCTTATTCACTTGGTTTACTGCAGTGGCCTCCTTTAGATCTTTAGAGTACATCAGTATTACCTGGATGGCTTGCTAAAACTTGGAGGGCTGGGCTCCATCGCAGAATATCTGATTCATCAGGTCTGGGAAGTGGTGTTTCTAGCAAGTTCTGTGGTGCTCTCAGTGAGTACCACACTTAGAAAATCACTGTTCTCACTGATCTTTGCTCTCACCCTTCAAGTCATTCAATTACAAGTATGAGTTGTTGTTTTTTAAGAGAAATCTGCTGCTATTTCTCTCCTGAAAATCAGTTAGCATTTTTACCTTTGTTTTGGGGGCCAGGGAAGTCCTCACATTTAGCCGATCTGCTCTCTGCTGCCTCTTAGGCTTTGCTCGTGTTGTTCTCTCTCCCTGGGATGCCCTTTCCCCTCTGTCTGGCTAGCTCCCAGGAGTCTTCAAGATGCCCTTTGGCTCCACATCCCTAGAGACACTTCCTGCTCTCCCTGTCACCCATGCACCCCGGGCAACCACTGCCTGCAGGGGTTCATTGATTACCATGCTGGCATATCTTCCTTGCCTTTCTGTTCTGCCTCCCCCACACTAGGCTTTCAGCCCAGTATAGACAGGGAGGAGCCCAAAACCATGTCTTGAAGTGAGTGCTTCAGGCGTGTGCCTGGATTACCCCTTTCTGTCCCATTTTTTCCTCTAGGCTCCCACACCGCATGTATTCTTGGGTTAATCTGCTTATTCCTGGCTCCAGGTGTTGATAACCTACACAACTGGGTACTCTCCTCCTGAAGTATCAGCCTCGAGCCATTTGTGGTCCCGTCTCACCAAGACACTAGCATCTGAGCCCCAGCCATCGGGTGAGTTCCCCTTCTGGCCTCCTGTTTACTCTCACCTGCCTGGCACTGCAGGCCCCTTCTAGAAGGTGCCGTGGCAGATGTCTTAGAGTGTGCCCTCGTGCTTCTGATGTGGAAACATTTTTGAAAGCAGAGTGTTTGAGCCTAGTGAGGCCTCTCTCTCCATCCAGGTGATCTCAGCCCCGTGGGCCCTTTTGAGAATGAGAATTTCAGAGAAAAAGGGGGGGCGGGGAGGGGCGGTCGAAGAGGTGAGCTGCATATGTAAAAAAAAAAAAAAAAAAAAAAAAGGCAAATATTTTTTCCTTACCATTTTCAGCAGCACAACAGCAGCAGGCACTATTTTAAACTCTCAGATAATTCGATCTTAATTATATGGTATGCAGAGCACTAATAAGTTTACAAAGCTGCCAGCAACACTAAACACACATGTAGTCGAAAATGGTACCCTTTTCCTTGCTTATTGTAGGACCGTGAATTCGGTAATTGTCAGCAATTAAGAGGGAGTGACCAAACGGTGATTCAGAGGAATCCTCCAGAGACACTGACATCAGTGAAAGCAATGAGTCTGGCCTGGTGGGCGAGGGGCATCTGGAGGCTGCGGAGGTGTCCTGGAACCACAAACTGTGGGATTGATCCATCACAGCCGAATGTGATAGAGAAAAGTATGCCGGGAGTGCCAAAAAATTACTCATTCCTACCACAAATGGAGACCAAGAGGCTCAGCCATGGCTTTGCAAAGAACACTGTGGCAAATGCGAGCTTCTGCTCCCAACTCCTCGCTCCGTGTGGGATAGGTTTGGGCTTGAGATCCAAAAGTCTGTACCCTTCAAACTTGAGTCTGTCACTCACCAGCTGAATGCCATTTTGCAAGTTACGGGGGTGACCCTGGGCTTGTTCCCTGTAAAACAGCTGCCTTGTGGGAGTCATGTCAGAAAAGACACAGCACACGTGCAAACTCAAGCAGACGTGCTGGCATGCAATGTATGCAATTTATATTCATGCCTTTCCTTCCCTGCCTCCTTTCTTCAGAAAGGGATAAAACATTTTTATTAAGGTCATCTATGACTGGTACATTTCCCAGCCTCTACAAGGTATTACATCAAAATTTGGAACAAATAATCGGTAAATAGTGTTTCTTACTAAATCAAGAAACTAAAGCGCAGAGACGCCAAGTAACTTGGCAAAAGCACACAGCAAGTAGATGGTAAACTGGCCTTTAGTCCTAATAGGGAGCCCAAATTCAGTACAACTAAATTCAGTATGATAGAACCAAACTACAGCATGCAATTCTGTTCCTTGATCTTTATTCTGAAGTTGCAATATTTTACAAGAATGTTTATTTCAAAGAGGATGGGGGGGGTGGGGAGAGAAAACACCCAGAAAAGCTGAAGGAGTGTGAATGCCTGATTACAGACTTCTTTGGATAAAATAGAAACTTTGCCTCTGTGGTATGTGTGTTTAGGCAGATTAAATTCATGTTTGATTACAAACCCCAGGATAGAAGCAAAATAAATATGTTCACGAAGACTAGGAATTCCCAAAGGGAGGAAAAGGAAAAAAAAAATCATCAGTTAATACTCTGATGGGGACTGTCTCTAAGAGAGTCTAGATAGATGTCACCATAGCATCCCTGTGTGCAGAGACCCTCTGTGGGTGGCTCCCCATTTTCCCAGAATATCCACACTTCCAAGCATGGTGCTCATGACCCTCCTGTCCTGTCTGAATCCAACATATTTTCCAGCCTCATCTCTCCAGACTTCCTGTCCTGCGCCCTTGCCTCAACCACACAGCAGAGGGCTTACTTGTTCTGAACACCTTCTGAGCTCTACTGGCTGAGGGCCCTCATGCCACCCCCCCATACACACCCCTCCCCATCCCATCCTTTACCTGTTAGGAAATACTTATTAATCTTTAATGTCTTTAGTCTTTAAATGAAATGGAGAAATCCCTTCCAAGTCCTTTCCCAGTGCCTCAACAGGAAATGATTGCTTCCTCTGCAGTCCCCAAGTGCTTGGTAGTTTTTGTTTTTTTGTTTTTTTGTCCCATCCATCTGAATCTGCCTCCTTTTTAAAATGACATTTATTTCTGAATGTCTCTGACCTCCTCCCTGAATCTGTAAATACCCTCTTGGTCCCCCACCCACAGTGCCATGCACATAATAAGTATCAAAAGATATTAATTGATGAAAACAAGTTAGAAGTCCCAAGACAGAGGCCCCCATGAATCAGGTGTGGGACAGTCATTCGGTGGGGTTTTATGCACCATTAATAATGTGACATGTGCATTTAAAGGAAATAGAAGCATAGCTATTGACATTTACATGTCTACTACACTGGCATGACCACAGCCACTCACAGTACATTCCATCTGTTTTTGTGCGTCTCCCTGTCCCCTCGCAGCAAGTTAGATGTGGCCATGTGAGTATGTGGCCAGTGGAATGTGACCACAAGCGACTCTACTAAAGCAACGAAAAGCCGGTGCATGACACTCCAGGCTTTCTTCTGCTTTGCTGGCCAAGACAGCCCTGGGATCCACAAAGTGCAGTCACAACACGGCAGTGCCTCCATCACCCAGGTGACCACATGGAGCGGAGGTATGATTGATATGCTTCCAAGGCAAGAGCTAAACCCTTCATGTGTTAAGCCACTGCGATTCTGGTGAGCGAGACACAAAGCAGGGATGTGACCGTCTGCTTCATAGGCTGTGGTGACAATGAAATGATATTATATTACTTGACCCAGCACTTGGCATAAAGGGGGCACTTGGAAATGCTCGTTCCTATCCCCCCTTCTATTCTGCCATGTAGTGAACCTTCAACTATCCATTAGTGAATCCATGCACTTAGCAGAGTAGACGTGACGGAGGATTCAGAAAAAGCCCAGAACATGCGGTGTTGCACTTGCTCTAAGTGTGGCCCAGATGTGTTGTCATGGGGGAGATTCTAGGAGAAGCAGTGTGAAGGCTCTGGGCCTCCAGCCTGGATGAGGAAATGGGGAGCCTTGGGCGCCTGTGTGGTTCAGTAGGTTAAGCGACCAACTCTTGGTTTCGGCTCAGGTCAAGATCTCACGGTTCGTAGGATAGAGCCCCGTGTTGGGGATTCTGTCTCTCCCTCTCTCTGCCCCTCCCTCTCTCATGCTCTCTCTCTCTCAAAATAAATAAATAAACTTATAAAAAAACAAATGGGGAGCCTAGGGATGCCCCGGGTTTGGTGCTCGGACTTCTGACTTGTTTGCACTCTCTTATAGAATGGAAGCAATTTATCCTTGCCCAGGTGGGACAGGAAGGTGAGGGAGACGGAATGGTTTCTGGATGTCTGCCACGATGGTGAGGGCAGAGATCTAGAGGGCTGTGTATGAGGATAAAAGGTTGTGGAAAGGGGTGAGGCTCAGGAGGCTGCCAGAGAAAGGGAAGTGTCACGTCTAATCCTATTTGTCCTATGGGAGTTTTCCAAAGCCAGACAAAGGACATCGTATCTAATGCCTGGTCTCACACACAGATGTCTGGGGCAGTCTTTATGTTCTTTTTAAACTCTGCACACACTTGGCTGCACAGATTTTAAGAAGGACAAAGGTTGTTTTAATAGTGTTAATGGGGGACGATGGGCGAATCATAATCTTATAACCAAAATGGTTCACTCGTTTGTGTCAGCTATTGAAAGGAAAGACTCTTTGGTAGGTAGAGAAGAAAAGGATTTGAAATCGCTTGCCACCCACCTCCTCCACAGGAATGTTGTGTGCATTAATGAGGGAATGTATTAGTGCTGTGAACGCCCTGGAAAGAAGTCGCTTTGCCGATTCCAAATATTATTGTGACTTGCTTAAGGCAGAGCTGAAGGAACGATGGGAGTGGGAGGTTGGCTACTGCATGTGGTGTTTTTCTTTCGGGGCTCCTAAGTTGCTTCAGAGGCAGAACGGTTGCTGAGAAAGCCCCCAAGGAAAATGGAGCACAGATTCTGGATTCTTATTCCCACAAGGCACTTGCCTTTCTGAGAGACCCTGCTCTGTGTCTGGTGCTTTGCTGTGGCTTCACATGGCTTCCACTGCGAACTTTTCAACTTAGTTTTGGATGAACACATAAAGAACTTGCAAATAGCTTAAAGCTTGTTGGAAACACGGAATGAAACAAACACCATAAGAATAATGATGAAATGAGGGGCGCCTGGGTGGCTCAGTCAGTTAAGCGTCCAACTTGGGCTCAGGTCATGATCTCATGGTTCTTGAGTTTGAGCCCCATGTTGGGTTCTGTGCTGACAGCTCAGAGCCTGGAGCCTGCTTCAGATGCTGTGTCTCCCTGTCACTCTGTCCCTAACCTCCCCCCCCCAAAAAAAAAAACCCAAATAAACAAACAAAAAAGAATAATGATGAAATCAAGGTAGAGCATAAACATTTTGTATCCTTCTTCCTGCAAAATGGCTTAAGATGCTTCCATGTTAAGGATTTCATTGGTATAGAGCTGTGTGCAGACCATTGCAGTGAAGTTAGTTGGCAGAAAATAATAACGGTAATAACTGTCTGGCATTTAGAAACCAGCTTAGAACCCACAGAGCACATTCCGTGCACTGTATCTTCTGTGGTCCTCCAGCACTGAATTCAGATAGGCAGGGAAGAGTTACGGTGATTGTCTCCGTTTCATAGGTAGGAGCACTGAGGCTCCCCCAGGTGAAAGGTCTGAGAAAAATAGTGGGGCAAGTCTTCTGGTTTCATATCTCTGTTCCACTGGACAAAAAAGAAACATACCAAAATAAAAAGTAAAATACACTAAGAAAAGTAACAAGATGCATACTCAGTGACAAAAAAACAAAAACAAAAACAAAACAAAAAAAACTGGTAACAATGTTAGAAGTAGTAAGGAAGGTTTTACATAAGCTTAAGCAGTGATTTTTTTTTTTTTTTTTTTTTAGTTTACTTATTTTGAGGGGGAGGGGCACGGACAGAAGAGAGGCAGGGAGAGAGGGAGAGAGAGAATCCCAAGCAGGCTCCGCACTGTCAGCACAGAGCCCAATGCAGGGGCTCTACCTCATGAACCGTGAGATCGTGACCTGAGCCGAAATCAAGAGTCAGGTGCTTAACTGACTGACTGAGCCACCTAGGCGCCCCAAGCAGTGATTTTTTTTTTTAATTTTTTTTTTAACGTTTATTTATTTTTGAGATAGGGAGAGACAGAGCATGAACAGGGGAGGGTCAGAGAGAGGGAGACACAGAATATGAAGCAGGCTCCAGGCTCTGAGCTATCAGCACAGAGCCCGACGCGGGGCTTGAACTCACGGACCGCAAGATCATGACCTGAGCTGAAGTCGGCCGCCCAACTGACTGAGCCACCCAGGCGCCCCCCAAGCAGTGATTTTTAAACAAATTTTGCATTTTTTTTTTTTGTTTTGCTTAAGAAACCCATAGTGTGTCTGGAAGGTGGGGTGGGGCGGATGGGCTAAATAGGTGATGGGCATTAAGGAGGGCACTTGTGATGATCACTGTGTGTTATATGCAAGTGATGATTCACGAAATTCTACTCCTGAAACCAATACTACACTATATATTAAGGAACTTGAATTTAAATAAAATCTTGTAAAGAAAAAAAAAAAAAGAAACCTGTGAAAGGGAAGGGAAAGCAGCCTTTTTATAGGGGAATAATGGAATATAGAGAGCTGTAGAGGCAGGAGGAAGAATGGTATTTTGCCAATTTGAAGATACAATAAGCCCCGGGGTTGTAGAAAGAGAGGGCTCCTGAATAAGTTAGTGGAAAACGTCAAAGCCCATAATTAGTTTACATTTGACTCAAGAAACAATTGGAAGCCTGTGCTAGTTTCTCAGAAGAGTATGACAGAAGCCAACACTTGCAAGAGATCATTCTTATGGCACACCCAAGCCCTGCAAATGGGGGACACGGCGTGTCATTGGGAGCCATTGCGGAGAAAGGACAGGACTTCGTGACAGAAGGAACTCCAAGGAAGACAGAAAGGAATCATAATTAGTTTTAGAATAGTAGCTGGGGTTGGGGGGGGGGGCGGGTGTATTGGCGGCTGAAAATTGGGGTCACCGAAGAACTCACTGAAATGACAAAAACCTCATCCTCCACATCTATCCTGCTCTCATGCCTACCTCTCAAGATTTCAGATAGATTTTCTAGGGGTTGGGTGTGTATTGGGAGAACCTCTCCAGCTGATTCTGACAGGGCATAAAAGGATGAAAAATGACCCCAGTAAAGCTCAAGTCTAACACACGCGTAAAATAGTAAACCAGAACTGCGATACATTGTGTCATGTGGTACGATGGAGATGTATAGAGAAAGCTCTGGAAACTCATGTGAAGGAATAATTCCGTCTACATAGAGGGGACGGTCACAAAAAGGTACAAAGGAGTTGTTCTCAACCCTGGTTGTACATTTCAAACAACCAATTAAATCAGGGTCTCCGGGAGGGTGGGACCCGGGCACTATTTTTTAAAATCTCCTCAGATGATTCTAGTGCAGCAAGGGTTGAGAATGGCTGTTGGAGATTGAATTTACCCCAGCCTTTGAAGAAAATGTAGACATTTTCCAGGCAGAAAGACAAATGGGACAGACAAGGGCATAGAGACATAGAAGTAGCATGTGTGGAAAATGGGGAAAAGTCGATTATGGCTAGGACTCTGGGACTCAGGAGGAGACACTGGAAAAGTAGGCTGGGGCTATGTTATGAAGATGATGGCAATGGTGAAGAGGAAGAAAAGGACAAGGAGGAAGGAAAGGAGGAGGGGAAGAGGAGGGAGAAGAGGAGAGGGGGCTGGAGGAGGAGCAGGAGCAGGAGGAGAAGGGGAGAGAGAATGACAGCAGCAAGCAGGAGGAGGGAATGAATGAGGAGGGGATCACCCCGAAAGCATTATGACAGGTGTTTTGCAAGAGTGAAAAGGGAGACCTATGTTTTACAACAATTCTGAAGGATGAGGATGGATAAAAAGAGATGTAAGGACGGGGCGCCTGGGTGTCTCAGTTGGTTAAGCATTTGACTCTTGATTTTGGCTCAGGTCATGATCTCACGGTTCATGAGATCGAGCCATCGAGGAGCCTGCTTAGGATTCTCCCTCCCTCCCTCGCTGCCTCTCCCTCACTCTCTCAAAATAAATAAATAAAATTTAACAAAAAAGAGAGAGATGTAAAGATATCCAACCTTTGGCTCGATTTCTTTGGGCCATGGGGCCCATTTTTGCCTATAGTTGTCGTAAAACAAAGGTCAGTGAGTCTTTGAAAGTAACATGCTTGATAGTCACAACGATGATTGTCTTAATTCTCCATGAAACACATATTTTTAAAAATGAGAACTGTCAAGGCCCATTTCCCCTCTGACGTGTGAAGTTGTTTCCCTTCTCCCCACTGAAAATTAGAAGTGATTTCAAGATTGTTTCTGCTTCCATGTTAGGAACTTAAGAGCCCAACTCTTTGTAACAATTTCACCCAATGCATACATATCTTACACATTTAAAGGCAGGCATCGTAAAAGTAGTTTTAGACATTGAGGTCCGTCCTTGCCCCATGGGGCACAGGAGCCCAACCTCAGATCCTTGTATCCTTCATTTTCCTTGTCCTGTCCTTTTCTTTCTCTGTCTCCTTTAAGTGGTCTTAATATTAAACTGAAGTTTATTTTAATGGCTCATAGCTCTTACTGAATAATTTTATTTCTGCTTTGAAGTTAAAAAGTCACCCAGGCACCCTTTAAATTAAGGAGTGCCTGGGTGGCTCAGTCAGTTGAGTGTCCAATTCTTGACTTCAGCTCAGGTCACGATCTCACAGTTCATGGGATCAAGCCCCGCATCGGACTCTGCATTGACCTTGCAGAGCCTGCTTGGGATTTTCTCTCTCCCTCTCTGCCCCTCCCCCACTCTAACTTGTGCGCTGTTTCTCAAAATAAATTAATAAACATTTAAAAATGCTTTAAATTGAGTTTACAGATATTTTTGCATATATGTTGATTTTTACATGTATGTTCTTGGGTTGTACTTTTTTCCTTGTCCTCTCTGAGTCCATAGCCTTAAAACAAAGTACACCAATACAAACACCGTTTCCAGATGGCAATAAAAGCTTCATGGTAGGATAGGATCGCTGAGGACCTGAGGTTTACAGATGCCTGATCTTATTCTTAGATTCTTTGGACGGATTTCCTTCTTCAAGGCACCTGTCAAGCATTCACTGAATACCCACAGAATACCCACTATAGGCCAGGTCCCTTGTGGGAGAGGGTACAGAGGTGAATAAGTAGTCCTTGATCTCACCTCATCTTCCTAAAAGCTTTAAGATACATGAAGGAGACAAGATTATATTTACCTAATGAAACTGGAGCCCAGAAGGGTTATGGGCATGGATCAGGTCTAAACAAAAGTGGATCCAAGATGATTCTATCCTTGGAGTGGTGCTCAAATTAAATTCCTACATGATATGACATGTTTCAATAGTACCTGCGTTACTTGAGGAGATGGTGGCAACTGCTAATTTACATCACTACAATGGAAAATCTCACATTTCCATTACATACTATTGTTTTGAGATTCTAAAATGTGGACTGAAAAAAAATGAGAAGCCGGTAAAGCAGTTATTTAACATACAGAATGAAATACTTCATCTTTAACTAGTTCCTGTTAGAGAAAGAACAGAATGTCTGAAGAAATCATTTTAATAGTTAACATTTTAAAAATGCTTTAATAAATGGTTTTCCTCAAGCTCCTTTCATAATTACAAACCTTTAAAAAAGTTTTAATTGAGCCTGTGACCATTAAGTTCCAAATGATTCATGCTTCTATTTTTTTTTAATTTTAAGTAAGTGTATCAACAACGGTGATAATGATTATGTATTTTCAAGTAACTGTCCTAAAACTTTGAAGTGCCTTGAAAATAGTAAACAGTAAATACTAACATCCTAAACTATAAGGAATCTTTTTGGCTTGACCCAGACTAGTGTTTTACACCTTAAAAAATTATTACCGTATCCTTAAGTGATCACATAATTCTTTATATCTCAGTTGACACTGAGCTTCATTAAAAAAAACGGGGGGGGGGGGTTCCTGGGTGGCTCAGGCGGTTGAGCTTCTGACTTTGGCTCAGATCATGATCTCATGGTCTGTGAGTTCGAGCCCTGCATCGGGGTCTGTGCTGACAGCTCAGCTAGGAGCCTGGACCCTGCTTCAGATTCTGTGTCTCCCTCTCTCTAGGCCCCTCCCCCGCTCATGCTCTGTCTCTCTCTCTCTCTCTCTCTCTCTCTCTCTGTCAAAAATAAATAAACATTAAAAAAAAAGCAACAGCAAAATTTCTGAGGTATTGAATAGATACATAAATCTACCTTTCCCTTTCTACTCACTCTACTCACTTTTCTTCCTCCATGAAATAAGCCTTCCCTTTTCCATTGGATAGTAGAGATGATTCTGGTAACTTCCTTAAATTCATCTAAGTAGCTAAAGTATACTTCATTAACTTCATATTTTACATTTTCTAAGTTGAAAGTTTACCCACAGTGGTACTAAGCACTCCGTCCCATTTCCTACCCAACTCTGACCACTTCTGTTATCTTCCTTTGCCTGCTGGGTATGCTATAAAGATCATGAACCCCTGCAGCCAACTTACAGATGAACCTGAATTAAAACCCCAGCTTCACCATTTACTGGCTGTTAAGTTGGGGGAAATTACTTAACTTCTCAGCATCTCAGTTTCCTCCTGGGCAAAATGGGGATAATTTCTTATCTTCTGGAGGGTGGTAAAAATTAAATAATAATGTATGTTAAACTCCTGGCCCAATGCCTGGTACAGAGTCAGTTCCTAATTGAAGTGAGTTTTCCTGTCCCTGCTTCTAGGAAGAAAATAAATAGAGACAAGCAAACATCTTTTTTTTTTTTTTTTTTTTTTTTTTTTTTTTTTTACTCTGGGTACTTGCC
Source organism: Panthera uncia (assembly GCF_023721935.1). Taxonomy (NCBI): domain Eukaryota; kingdom Metazoa; phylum Chordata; class Mammalia; order Carnivora; family Felidae; genus Panthera; species Panthera uncia. Next base: position 149,673,915 of record NC_064811.1, read on the forward strand.
TTCCTAGGTCCTCTTTGTTTTAAGCCACAAATCACTTTCACAGGCTCTTCATCTGGAATCAAACATTTTCAAATGTACATGCCATGAGAGTCGGTTCTTATTTATATTCTCTAGAAAAAGAGCACGTATATTACCTGTCGTCTCCTTTGGGAAATGCTAGTTTCACTTCAGAAATCAGAATCCTAGGAGTTTGAAATAAACATTTTTTTTTTATTATGACATTTATTGTCAAATTGGTTTCCATACAACACCCAGTGCTCATCCCAACAGGTGCCCTCCTCAATACCCATCACCCACCCACCCCTCCCTCCCATAGAAATAAACATTTTAAAAAACTGAGTTGCAATTTTAGGCACAATTAGAGTATATTTTATTATTTCTTTTTAATATTAAAAACAATATTAAAGTATAAAAATATTAAAGAATAAAATATTAAACAAAATAAAAATATTAAAGAATAAAAAGAATATTAAAAATGGGTGCTCATATTCATTGGATAACTAGCCATGGGTATAAAGGATAAAACTGTTTTTTCTGGACTTTTATAGGAGTTTCTGCCCAGTCTCCCCCTTCTCTTGGGAACCCAGCCTTTCCGCGACCCACCACACAATGTTCTTACCTAACTCACTGTGCCCTCCACCCAACCATGACCCATCAATTGGCTTAGGAGAGGGCACCTAGAAGCAGAGACCATGAGTTCTTTCTCTAGGGTTTTTGGCCCCAAGGCAAAAGAGGTCAATAAGCATTTCTCTGGTGGCACAAACTATGAAGCGTGAAACTTGCAAACAGGGTACACATTTCCTACTACCTAGAGAAACCCAGTGCGACAAGTAGACAGGAGAGATAGAAAGTGAGTCTTGGAAGTGTTAAGTGCCAGCCATGCACCCATTTCTGTGTGGGCTTGGAATTCTCTAGCACTTAGCAGACCCTGGGGGGCTGCTTCTCTTTATTCTCAAGATAAAGCATTTTGAGTGTGGAGGTGGGAGAGGAAAAAAGAGGAAGGGAAACTTAAGTCCTCTCTCTTTTGAGAAAGTCCTACTGGAGACAGTTTTAAATCAATCTATTCATACTCAAGCATTTGCAGACTAGAGCCTGCAGTCAACTATTCACGGGGTTTCTTCCTCCTTTTTGCCAACGAATTGGCCCCTACCATTGATAATATAATCATTTTGGATGAGGATCAGAAGACAAAAAGCATGTGTTTGTGTGTGTGTGGGTGGGGGTGGAGTTCAGAACATTTGGGGCACGGTATTTCAAAATGAAAACAAAACGATAGCTAATAGTTACTGTGTGCCTAAGATGTGCCATGCACTGTTCTTAGAGTTTACATATACCAACCCATTTAATTCTTACAACAACCAAAGTTAAGGTAGTTGTCCTCCACAGAAGATATTGTGGCACAGAGAGACTCAGTAACTTGTCTAAAGTCACACAGGTAGAGTGCAGGGGTAGAATCAGGATTCAAACCCAGGCAGCCTGGCTCCAGAGTCCTTGCTCTTACTGTCCAGCGCGCCTGTTTTTTTTATGACTGGATGCAGGGTACAATGCTTCATAGCAATGATTTTTGAGCCCCATGGGATCACTGGACTCCACTTGGGGAGGGAAGGTTTTTCCAGACCTGCTGTCATTCTCTGCCCACGGTGGGTCATGGGCTCAAGTATGGTCCAATCACTATTATCTGGGGCTTGTTGGGACATTAACTTACTCTGTTGTAAGAAAGGCTGCATTTAGGGAGTTATCAAAAGCACAAGGATTTCCTTACATATAGTAAACGTCAATATATAACTGATGAATGAACAAGTGAGCAACAGCTATTTACAAAAACTGTTTAAGTGTATACCAGGAGTCTAAAACTTAATGGGCTTTTTGTGGGTGGTAAGATTACAGATGATTTTCACTTTGAGTTCTTCAAGTTTTTAACCAAGGATATGTATCTTTTTTTTGGTTTTGTTTTTAAAGTTTATTTATTTATTTTGAGAGAGAGAGTGAGAGAGCACGTGCAAGCAGGGGAGGAGCAGAGAGACAGGAGAAGAGAGCGAATCCCAAGTAGGCTCCATGCTGTCAGTGTGGAGCCCGACTTGGGGCTCAGCCTCATGAATCATGAGATCATGATCTTAGACAAAATCAAGAGTTGGATGCTTAACCAACTGAGCCATCCGGGCGCCCCATCCCTTTTTTTAAATCAGAAAAAATGGTATGCTTCAAAAGAGAGATAGATGCAATGATTATCATGTGTTGGTTTTTGTTTCATTTTTGTATTTTATACCCCAAAGTCAAGAAATATTTCTTGGGTCCCCAGTGTAAAGTTTCGTGTAGATACTCAACAAATACTTGTCATATTTGTTAATAATATATTTGTTAATAATATATTCTATTTCCATAAGACCCTGTCATTTCTGACTGAAAAAAAAATCATACAATTCTAAAATATCTACTGGAACTCTTAAAACACTGGGATTAGACAAAGTACAGATCCTCATGGATACATACTAAGAATAGTGTAACTAAATAGCACTTTGAGATCCTAATTTTTTCTGCATTTTTTGTTTCTTTCAACTCAAGCAGCTGCTTCATAACCTTAGGGAAGGCAGTAGCAGTCAGGGAGTAGAAAGAGTTCACCAGATCTCCAGGCTTTTGTTTCAAAAAGTCAAATTCATCAAGGACGATAAGGTCCGAGGTAAAGGATATCTTCCCCAAACCAAAAAGAAAAATTTCCCATTTGGATGACAGGAGTAAAACCTGGGGGTATTGCAAGAGCAAAGTCCTCTCTGTCATCACCGTGGGGTGCAGGGCGATAGTGGGGGGCTCTTTCATGGTACAAAACATGCTCGGGGATCCTACCCTACAGACCCATTTTTTTAAGTTTATTTATTCATTTTGAGAGAGAGGGAGAGAGAGTGTGTGAGTAGGGCAGGGGCAGAGAGAGAAAGAGAGGGAGAGAATCCCAAGCAGGCTCCACACTGTCAGCACTGAGCCCGAGGCAGGGTTTGAACCTACAAACCATGAGATCATGACCTGAGCCAAAATCAGGAGGCAGATACTTGATCAACTCAGCCACCCAGGCACCCCTGGACCCATTCTTATTCCCCAACCCAGCCTGAAAGCAGCAGAAAGCAATTGGTCTGAGTGGCTCTGGCGTCTCATGGCCAGAGATAAGGCTCTGGCTCTCTGTGTGGAAGACTGGCTGTTGGCAGAAGGAGTTACCCCTGGGTAACTCCTTGGTTGTGATGGGCTGAGTTGTGCTCTCCCGACCCCCGTAAATTCATATGTTGAAACCTAATCCTCAGGACCTCAGTATGTTACTGTATTTGGAGAAGAGGTCTTTGAAGAGGTAATTAAGATAAAATGAGGTCTTTATGGGTGGGCTTTAATCCAATCTCACTGGTGTCGCTCAAAGAAGAAATTAGAACACAGGCACACAAAGAGGGAAATCCTGGGAAGACAAAGGGGGAAGATGGCCATCTGAGAGCCAAGGAGAGAGGTCTTCAGAAGAAACCCACCTTTCTGGTGCCTTAATCTTGGACTTCTAGCCTCCAGAACTGTGAGAAATACATTTTTGTTGTTTAAGCCGCCCAGTCTGGGTCATTTTGTTGTGGAAGCTGGAGCAAACCAATACATGGGCGTTGACCCTTAGTGAGACATCAGAAACTTAGTACACCCCGGAGAGGATCACTCCAAGAGGACTGAGGCTGAAAGTTTGCCAATCTTATAAGATTAGGGCTTAGAATAGAAATTCAATTGTTTAATGGAAAATAAAACAATGCTGGGGCACCTGGGTGGCTCAGTCAGTTAATCATCTGACTTCGGCTCAGGCCATGATCTCACAGCTCGTGAGTTCAATCCCTGCATCAGGCTCTGTGCTGAAGCTCAGAGTCTGGAGCCTGCTTCGGATTCTGCATCCTACCCACCCCCCCCACCACCACTCGCACTCTCTCTCTCTCATAAATAAGTAAACATTAAAAAAAAATTTTTAAACAGAAAAGAAAACAATGCCTTATTTCTTTCACATGTAAATTGGAGCTATATGATTCAAAGTTATTACCCATGCTATTTGGTTTCATGTCGATTTTGCTGCACTGCATTTTGAGGGATCTGTTTTTATTTTTACTATTTGTTATACACTCTTTTTTTAATGTATCTCTCTTAGAACTCATTATTTTATGACCCATTGTGAAGTTGCTTAAAATCACCTAGTACATTTCTCACTTCTTTATTCTTTCCAGGAAGCTTGGCTATATTGATTTGACTTTTGTGTTTAGGTGTCCAAAATTCCACTATAAAGAAGAAACTTGGAAGGAGGAATTGGAAACCAACCCCCCCCCCCCCTTCCCCCCCCCCCCCCCCCAATTTGCAGGAAGAACTAACCAGCAATAAACAATGAAAGCAATGGAAAAAGCTTGGACACTTCTGTGATTTTATCAGCAATGGCAAGTGTAATTTAACAGACAAACTAATAATTAACCAGGGAGGAAAGAGGCCAGCCCAGTGATGTGTCTAGGCAGAAAATCATCTTCTAACACACAGATCAAGAAAAGGATTTAGGGATTATTCTTGAAAAAATCATTAGAACTATCAGTCTAGCGCAGAGTTCTGGGAACAAAAGCAAACACTGTGTTAGCAAAGAGAAAGCACAGAAACTGGAGGTGCACCTGTTAGCTTGAAAAGAACTTGTTTGATCTAGTCAGGAATATCATCATGTTAACCGTTGTTATGCAAGAAGGTAATAGAAAAATGATAAAAACCCAAGAATGAAATGTATCCACTTATCCAAGAGGGATGCAAATTCAAATGCCTTCAAGGACCAAGCAGGTAGGTAATTGCATGAGCTGTCATAGTAAGACTTTTGGGAATGGTGGGAATGGGGTCAGAATGGAGGTGTTTAAACTTCTAGATTCACACACACACACACACACACACACACGCACGCAATGTGGCAGCCCCACAAGATCTGCCTGCCTAATTCAGCGCTTTGGTTGCCAGGACGGATCCCTGACTTAGAAAGTTTTGTTTTGTGCCTTTCTTCTGAGTCCTCCCAACTCTGAGGGTCCCTGGAGGATAGGCATCCTGCCTGGCATCGAGCATAATACCTTGCCCCATGAAGACTGACTGAAAATGTTGCAACAAAGAAAGAGCTCCGGGCTGTATGGAGCAGAAAAGGCTGCTGCTGATCGCTGGGCCTAGTACTCAGTGGCGGCTGTGTCTCAGGTCGCATGTCTAAAAGAGCTCTCGAGTGGGCCCAAAAGCCCACTCTGTGCTTGACTCAGCCTCCCAGTACCTAATTTCCATGCGGTGCATAAATTATTTCTGTCTCTGTTCTGCATAATGTTGCGTTTTCTCTCTTCTGCCTGCTCCTCTCCTCCCAGAGCTTTGTCTTCTGCTCTTCAGCAACATAAAAAGGACTTTTTCAGCTGGTTTTTCCTTTTCTGTCCTCTCCTCCTGGTTGGTTTTGCATCTTACCTTTTCCTTTGTCTCCTCATACTTGTGCTGCAAAAGATGCGAGACCAAAACAATTTCATTGAATTACGTCCTCAGGGAGTATGACATTCTGCTTAGCAGAGTTTATGTTGAACTGACTATGTTAACTCCTTCAAAGAGCACAAGCCTTTTCTGGTAGGTAACAGAAATAGATTAATAATTAAGAAGCACATTACAGTGAGGATAGCATCATGTATACACCTGAAACTACTATAATATTTCATGTCAACTATACTCAAATTAAAAAAAATTAATAATAATAAAAAAGAAGTACTTTAGGCTAGTCTTGATGGTTATTCATACTTATAAATTGTGCGTTGATGTATACGAAAGAACCAATATAACATATATGTAAATTATAAAGCACAATAAAATGAATACCTGTGAGCCCACCTCTCAAGAACTAGAACATTAAAGGGGCGCCTGGCTGGCTCAGTCAGTGGAACATGTGACTCCTGACCTCAAGATCGTGAGTTTGAGGCCCATGTGGGGTGTAGAGATGACTTAAAAATAAAATCTAAAAACAATCAAACAATACAACACAACACAAAAAAACAAACAAACAAAAAAACTAGAACATTACAAATACTGATGGGGGCATCTGGGTGGCTCAGTTGGTTGAACATCTGACTTTTGCCCAGGTCATGATCTTGTGGTTCAAAAGTTTGAGCCCCGCATCGGGTTCTGTGCTGACAGCTCAGAGCCTGGAGTCTGCTTCAGATTCTGTGTCTCTGTCTCTCTCTGTCCCTCCCCAGCTTGCACTCTGTCTCTCTCTCTCTCTCTCTCTCAAAAGTAAATAAAAGCAAAAAAAAAAAAAAAAATACGGTTGAAGCTCTGTATTTTACCTGGTGTTTCTTTGATGGCTTCCAATCCTCCCCTCCCTTAACATCATTATTATGAGCATCAGTTATGACTATATAACACTATGGATGCCCAAATATATAAAATGAGCCAATGTTTTCTCAAAATACAAAATGAAGCTCTGAGTTGTTTCTTGCTTTGGTCACCTCTTTGTTCCAGATGCCACTGCAGTGGCTCAGGCCTGAGAAACTTCACTAGACTGTGGCAATAGCCCCCTCCTGTATCTCTGTGTCTCCATTTTCATCCAAGTTTGAACCAGCAGCTGTTGGATGAAGGGGCAGGCCAGTAGGGCAGCTATGGGTGAGGGAATTCCATCTTTAGGAGGCATGAAAATATTTGAATCAATTAGAAATACAGTGCCAGTTAACTGATTCTCCTTTTTAAAAACAAGACACTAGATAAAATAATGGTTCCTTTTGGCTCTATTTAAAAAAAAAAATTCAGGGACACCTGGGTGGATAAGTCGGTTGAGCGTCGGACTTTGGCTCAGGTCATGATCTTGCTCGTGGGTTCAAGACCCACGTCAGGATCTGTGCTAATGGCTCAGAGCCTGCTTCAGATTCTCTGTCTCCCTTATTCTCTGCCCCTCCCCTGCTCACGCTCTGTCTCTCTCAAAATAAATAAACATTAAAATTTTTAAAAAAATCATTACAAGAACTAAGAGAATGGAAGACAACATATAAATCAAATTAAAATGTGTGGTAGAGATTCTAAATGCTACATGATTTTAGAGCAAGAAGGTATCATTCTCTGTAGGAGTCGTCAAGGACATTTTTGCTGAAGAAGGTGGGATTCGAAACAGGTATGAAAAGAGGAGAGTGATTTGGGGCCATGGCTAGCATGACACCTTCTTAAAAGCTTAGTGCTTTGAATTTTTGAACTGAATGATGGGCAAAGAGAGGAGAAATGACTTTGTGAATGAATAAAATGCAAGCTCAGAAGCACCAATGCAAGAATGAGCTGGATAGATGTGGACAATGCGGACATTTTCATGGTAAGGGTGTGTTCTGGCCAACAGTGAAATTAATTTTGATTATGTAGGTTAGAAGAAGATAATGGAAGATCTGAAAACTAAGGGGTGTAGTTTGGACTTGGTACAGTAGGCAATAGCAAGACCTTACATGTTCTTACAATAGTATTTGAAGTTTATTAGTCTGATAGTACTAAGCAGACTGGATGGGAAAAGAAGAAAATAAAGTCAGAAACATTAGGTAGGAGGCCTCAACTTGGATAAAAATAGTTCCATATTTTTTACACCTCCTTATGATTTAGAAAGCATCCAATAAACCCACAAAAGAAGTACTCACAACTAGCCTTGGAGGAAGCTAGGGGAAATATTAATATTCTTATTCTACATGAAAACTGAGATTCAATCTAGATTTTCCCAAAGTCATAAAGCTGGTAAATGGTGTCACTGGAACTCAGATCTACTTTTTGCTTTTTTAATCTCTAAACCCAGCATTCTGGTCATTAAGAGATAGAGATGAAGGAGAAGATTTCAAATACTGAAAATGAATACTCTATGCAACTTTATAAGGTGAATGAGTCAGTATAATTCACATTATATAGTGGTAAAAATGCTGGCCTGAATATCAGGAAAGTAAATCCTAATCCCTGAGTTCATGTGACCTTAAATAAATGCCTTCTATGCTCAGCTTCCTCTTCCTAATCTGTAACATGGGAGTTGTACACAAAATTCTCTTTATTTCTTTTTTTAACATTTATTCATTGTTGAGAGACAAAGTGCAAGCAGGGGAGGGGCAGAGAGAGAGGGAGACACGGAGTCCCAAGCAGGCTCCAGGTTCTGAGTTGTCAGCACAGAGCCCGATTGTGGGGATTGAACACATGAACTCTGAGATCATGACCTGAACCGAAGTCGGATGCTTAACCCAATGAGCCACCCAGGCATCTCCAGAAAATCTCCTTAAATTCGTTCTGGCTCATCGGGCTCGGAGTTTGTGAATGAATCATCAGTTAGCCATCTGGATGACCAAGTGAGGTAGGTATCACAGCAATTAAGAAAATTGGCAAACAGAGTCAATTTGAGGGCCAGGGATGATGAGCTCAGGTTTACATATCAGGAAGGAGTTCGAGGGAGTGGTAGGCAGAATAACAACTCCCTCAATATGGCCATGTCCTAATCCCTGGAATCTGTGAATGTTACTTGACATGGCTGAAGAAATTGAAGATGTAATGAAAATAAGTATGTCGCTGCGTAGATTATTCTGGATTACCTGGGTGGGTCCTTAGAAGGGAAAGAAGAAGGAAGAAGAGTCAGAAAAGATGGGCTCACAAAAGCAGAGGTGAAGCAATTGCTGGCTTTGAAGGTAGAAGAGGAACATGAGCCAAGGAATGTAGGCAGCCTCCAGATCTTGAAGAGGCAGGGGAGACGATTCTCTCCTAGAGCCTCCGGAAGGAACACAGCCCTTCGGATACACTGACACCCACTGAGACCCATTTTGGACTTCCGACCTCCAGAACTGTAAGATAACAAATTTGTGTTGCTTTAAGCCACTAAGTTTGTGATAATTTGTTACAGCAACAAGAGGAAACAAGTACGGGGGGGTGGGGGGGGGGAGTAGGGAAGGACAACTGATATTTACTTAGCACTTTTTAAAAATTTTATTTATTTATTTTATGAGAGAGGGGGTGGAGGGGCAGAGGGAGAGGGAGAGATAGAATCCCAAGAAGGCTCCCATGTCCCTGGGATCATGACCTGAGCAGAAATCCAAAGTTGATTGCTCAACTGACTAAGCCACCCAGGTGCCCCTTAGCACTTTTTCTAAATTGGGCATTGATATCACAATAGGCTTGTTGTTGGGGAACAGTAGGCTATTTTACACATTAGGAAAATAAATCTGAGACCTGAAATAACTTGCCCAGGGAAGAGCCTGAGCTGGGAATTCAGACTCAGGGCTGCATGACTGCCTGTTGTATCATACAATTTCTGGTATGAAAGGCAAAGCCTGTACAAAGCCTACACAGTTACTTACCCAGATAGTGCTAGAAAATCAGGAAAACGTATGATATGAATCAATGAACCGGGGACTTGGGAACCAGGAAGACTTTCACAAGGATCTGGGAACATGAGGCAGGGAAAGGCCAGCATTAACCACTTATTCAGAAGCAGATAGTTTCTGCACACATTATTTCATTAAACCACCACAAATCACACCATGAAATAGATTTTACTCTCCTTATTTTTGTGGTTGAGGGACTGGGGCTTAAATAAGAAAGTACCTTGCCCCACATCCATAGCTAATTAACGACAAAGCAGTTATTTAAACACAAAGCTTATTTCCTGTGAATACAAAAGTTAAAAATTTTATATATTTTTTGAAAAATAGGAAAATCTGGAGGAGGGCATGAATTAATCATCACTTGAAAATATATGATGCCCATGCCCCCAAACATGCACAGAAGATTGTAAAAGGCTTGAGGTTACGAATGTTTATAAAATTTTTTGTTCTCCAGGATCCTTAGAACAGTCTTGAGTATATTATTGGCACCCAATGTATACTCATTAAATAAACTCAGTTAGTGGGATAGAGGGACTTCTGTATAAGATTAAGTAAGAAGTCTGGAACTCCTATGTCTGGAAGGATGAAGGTTGAGAGCTGGTGGGACCCGAATGTAACAAGGTCTCCTCTTCCCACTTAAAGATTTCCCGGCCCGCCCCGTGACTTCAACCATCCTAAATTTCCTCTTTTTCTCCTTTCTAATTGCCCATAGTGCATGCCTCAGCCCCAAGCACTTGGGTACTTGATCACTCAGTTTAGCATTTTACTTCATCCTTCTGCCTTGATGGCAAGGGCTGCCACTGCTTTGGGCATTAAGCCTAACTTTCTGGTTTCCACTTCTCCCTCTCTCATCTTTCCTCTCCAGCCTTACCACTTGTCCATGCAAACCCTTGTCTCTGTTTGACCAGATCCCATGCCTGGAGTCAGGGAATCCCTGCCTCACACCAACCACTCCCTGTTATATAGATCCTCCTTCTTCATTGCACCAATGTTTTTGATTAATTCTCCCCTCAGCCACAATGCCTTCTTTAACTCTTCTCTCCCACTTTCCTAATCCTTTTGTTATTATTGCCTGTACTGTATAATTTACACTGCAAATAAAATAAAAATTCCTTAGTGTGGTGCAAATGCTTCTTTCTTCAATCTCACTGTTAATTTTTCCCTCCATTTTTTTTATTGTGGTAAAATACACATTGCATAAAATGTACCAACTTAACCATTTTTAAGTTCAGTGGTATGAGGTACATTCACATTTTTCTGCAACCATCACCACCATCCAGCTCCAGAGTTCATCTTGCTAAATAGAAACTATCACACAGTCTCCCTTTGGTCCACCCTCCTTGTTGGCCACTAAGTGCTTACACACTGCCCTCAATTGGCCACTCAGTTGGCCACTAAGTGCTTACACACTGCCCTCAATTTCTCCAACAGGCTACAGTGACAATTTCCCCAACAGTACCTTCCCCACTTTTTACAGAAAATGTAGCATGCTTTATTGTTTTGCAGGTCATAGTTCAGGCCCTGAAACAGGTGATTTTCTCCATCCAGAAGGCATTTCTCCAATATTATTCCCACTCCCACCCGATGGTCAACAAAGACTGGTCCATCCTCATTTTTTGCTCTCAACTTAAATGTCACTTTATCATTGGCTTCCTGATTTCTCACGTTTCTGTAGATTACCTACTTAAAAACCAACCAACCAACTAACCAACAGAACACTTCTTGGGTATTTTTTTTTAATGCTTATTTATTTTTGAAAGAGAGAGAGTGTGAGTGGGGGAGGGGCAGAGATAGAGAGAGGGAGACACAGAATCCAAAACAGGCTCCAGGCTCTGAACTGTCAGCACAGAGCCTGATGCAGGGCTTGAACTTGGGAACTGCAAGATCATGACCTGAGCTGAAGTCAGATACTCAATCGACTGAGCCACCCAGGCGCCCCTTGGGTACCTTTTAAAGCTTCTAAAATACTTTCTTGTTTTTATTTTTACAATTATTTACTTGTTCACTGTCACTTCCACTTATTTGTAAGCTTCATGGGGGTCACAGCCATGTCTCTTTTATTCTTAGTGCCTACTAGACTGCTTGGCATATAGTAGGTAGGCACTTAGATGTTTGTTGATAAATGCATATCCTATATCTTACTCTCTAATCTCTAATTGTTCTCTAAATTTTAACATCATTTCATGATGTATTTATAATGCTGTTTTGTTAACTGCTATTTGCAGGTGTCTATTTTCTTTCAATGGGACTGTAGTTTGTAGAAATTGTATTTCATATTTCTTTGCAATAAAGGAAGATAGTGGATTTTCAATAAACGCTTGCTGAATTAGGTTAGATTTAATTTAATTTGGTGTCTATCACTTTCTGAAATACTACAGCAGGAAACATGTCTAAAATGTGAAGGAGATCTTGCTGTGGGATTTCATATGACTTGGGGGGCCAGTGGTATCGGCTAATGTCTGAGGTCAGCACCGAGCATAAGAGCCGTGTATGCTCAAAATTTTCTTTGCATTGGAGACATCATAGCAGTTTGCCAAAAGACCAATTCATCAACCTTTTCCTCTAGCATCAGACCAAGTCTTATATCTTTGGTTGAAGATCAGAGAAAGGACTTACTTGACTTGGATTTGGGGGCCATATTATAGGCCAAATACAAATCTTTAAATTCTAGAATCACACTTGGCCTGGCAAGACAATCATATGAGAAACAAAGGAATGAAGGTCTACTGTGGAAATAGCATACTTTCATTACCCATCTCACACTCTATGCGAAGTCATACACCCCTTCTCTGAAGTGGCCTATATGAGTTGACTTATTATTCCTTGTTCTTCATTTTCTTTCGGTTGAGCATGAATAGTTGATTTCACATGTTAAGTGTATGTATGATGAACTTTTGCTATACTCTGCTCTTTGGGGAGTTAACTCATGGATCTCACTATCCTTAGTTAGACAATAAATGTGTAAGAATAAAAGTATGAGAAAGTTGAAGAAGGGTTTAAGTCACTTCACAGATAATCAAAGTTCTTGAGACAAACACCTTTACCAAATGATTTTCAGTGGTGTTCCTGCACAGAAGAAATACTGACATGCTTACCTCTTCGTTCCTACATATCTCTCCCAACCCACGTATGTGTGTGCACATTCCTCACCGTGTCCAAAAGACTCCTGTAAACATTTATTGTTTTTCTCCCATCCCACCCCTGTCATCACCCTATAGGTGTTTCTTTGCTATCTTTCTTGAACTACTTTATGCGAATACAAGAAAATAGGAATAAACTTCTGCCTTCCCCCACTTTTTACAGATAATGTAGCATGCTTTATTGATTTTCACCTTATTCTTTTTGTACAACAACGTGTCCTGTAACTCACTCTATATCATTAAAAATAAAACCATAATATTTCAATATCGCTGCATAGTATTTTGTCATGTGGATGTGCTACAATTTGTGTAACTAGTATTCCTTTGGACTGACACTTGGTTTTTTTTCCTCCTCATTTTTCTTCCTGTTATAAACAACAAACAATGCTGCATGTATAACCTTGTCCACGTGTCATTTCTGACATGTGCATATTTATCTGTAGGATAAATTCCTGTAAAAGGAATTGCTGTTGCAGAGAATGACTGCATTCGTAATTTTGATAGATCATGCCATATTCCCTTCCATAGATATTGTACCATTTTGTAACATCAGCATGAATCTATGAGAATGCTCGCTTGAATTGCAATTCTTAGAATCAAATAGAAAAAATGGAGCTTTTAGGGATAATGGGCTCCACGAGCTTACTCCTCTGTACTCAAAGAAGTCCTGCTTCTAGAGACAATAGATACAAGGAATAAAATTGATTAGGATGACATCCATCTACTGGTTTTGAGGCTTTACCCAAGCTCAAATTAGGAAAACCTGGTGAAGAATGTATGAGGAAGTCCCCACATAGTGCTTTTTTTGGGGGCAAATCCCCACGCTGTAATTCAAGTATTCTGTCTCCCTAATATGTATCAGATTATAACAGGCCCCTCTAGTGACTAGAACCGTAAGACTGGCTTCATTTCAAGAGGCCAATAGCTGGTGGCCCAGGGCAATGTGAAGGTGAGAGGTTTAGGCTTTGGAATTAGGCCTCCTTTGGACTGGAGGCTGTTTTCCAGCTATTAAAATGGGGATATCCCCATGCCTTTTGGGATGGTTGTAAAATTAAATAGAATGCTGTTTGGGACGGTGGCTAATACATAATGGCACTTAACAATAAATTCCCCTTTTGCCTTTCTGAAAACAGCAGAGATTCAGGAAGAAAAATGTCAAAAGTTTGGGGGCAGTGAAACTGTGCCACAACTTCGGTGTATTAGGTCTGTCTTACTTTACTCATAGAAGACGCTCTAAAAATCGATTTACCATTGTATTGCATGTAATTCCAACATGACTTCCCAGCCTATGTCAAAGTGGAAGTAAAAGGAGCCAAAGTTGGTAACTGACTGAACTACAAATAGCAGAGATTTTTTTTTTTTAAATGTTATTTAGAAACAACAAGAACGCAAGTATCCAGCAGGCCTGGGGTGGTTTCTTAGTAGGCTTGTTCAATAGACAGAACCTCTTAGCATAAGTATACCTTAAGGTCAAGTCATCAAGAAAAGGTTAACTGGTGTGCTTGTAAAAAAGCAGACCAGTGGTCAATGAATTTCTTTTTATTCCTTCCTTGTTTACGAAAGGATCAAGGTATCTCTGTAATACATCAATGGTTTTATAAAGATTTATATCATCAGATGCAAAATACCTATTTTGGGGGGGGGGCTTTGAAAGGGTAAATTTCAGTTATTTCAAAAATTATTTTAATTCACTTATTTGACTAATATTTATTGAGTGCTTACTATGTGTTCAGCACTGTGCTAAGCTCAGGACTTAGTTGGTATACCTAATTGCCCCAAAATTCTGGGTTAAAAAAAAGTATCATTCATAGCACAGTTCTAATTTATGTTAGCCTTTCAGTGAGTTTTCATGATAGCTTTATTATCACTGTAACTGATTTTAATTTTAGAACCTTCTGGGTTGCACACTGTATACCTTCCACAGAAGTCAGAATGATAAAATTGTTGAAACAGCAAATGTAAAGTTGAAATCACTTGACAGCCTGCAGATCTTATGCATCCACTTGAAATTTCAATTGTGATAAACCCTTTTGATTCAGTCTCATTTGTCAGCTTTATACAGTAAGTATAATTTACTTAGCTAATTTCACTAGTAGATTATGTTCTTTCAGGGCATAGAGAAATAAGAATCATAAATATGTCATTGCTGCCTGCTATTGTATCTCATTTCATTGCCTCACAGGCTTAAACAGAGAAAATATACTTAAAGATACAAATTAGTTGTACCCGTTTCCTGGAAGCAGTTAAAAATGCCTTCATTTATTAGAGATACCAAATCTATCTACTGAGTGATAAAATTTAAGTAACTATATGTTGGTACCATACAAACATATAATAGCAATAAAAATAATAGCAGTTATCATTTATTTAGTGCTGACTACCTATCAAGTATCATGTTGAGTTTTGAATGGATTACCATCTTTAATCCACCTAACAACTTTTCAGAGAACATGTCAACATTGTATGATGTTATTATCCCCATCATACAATGTAGGGAACTCAGGTTTAAGGAGGTTAATTATCTTGCTCACAGTATTCATGTTAAAGAATAAAAATTCAACCGAGTAAATGCAAAGATCTAATTGGCTTTATTAAATGATTCATGAATTGGGCAGCATCCCATCTAGCAAGTAGAGAGGAGTCCCAAGGAGTTCTACAGAATGGAAGATTTTCATAGGAAGGAAGGTGGGGCAAGAAAGTTACTAGCAAGAGGAAACAAAGAGTTGTGCCAGACAAGGTCACCTTCCCTTAGCCGCAAGGGCAGGGGTTCTTATTAGGTAAATTACCTCATCTTCCTTTGGGGGATGAAAAGGGCCCGTATGACAAATTACCTCATTGGTGCTGCTCAGAAAATTCCTGACTGGTTAAGACTACATTGAGGAAGGTAGAAACTGCAGTGAGGTATTAAGACCTGGTTTGGTGACTTGGCCAAAGTCATGCCATTTTGGGCCTATGGTTTTCTTTTTGCCATTCACATTATTATTTTAGTGGAACTGGGATTCAAACCTAGGCAGTCCTAATCTACACTTAAGCTGTTTTTCTAAAACGTTATTAATTCAAATTCAGTAAAGAAAGAGGCCATTTATATGAGGAAATGTCCTTACCTGTTGGCTATAAGTTTTGCTAGCACAGGAACAAAGAGGCTTAAATCGTGGTATGAAATCAAAGGATAGAGTTACGAGACTTGTTTCCAAAAGCAGATTTTGGAATTACTTGTCCTCTTTCCCCTCCCCCCCTCCCCAATGGCTGGGGTAAAAATTCTCTAGGAGTACTTTCTGTAAGGTCTTTATAGGATTTACCTTGGCATACTGACGAAAAGTTGTGTCCTAAAATATGGAATCCTTGTTTGCCTTGCCACCCCCAATTAACTAGGTGCTATAGTGTTAAATATCATATACCTCAAAATAATCCTGAAGATTTCATAGGCACCTTTCTTCTACAGAACTTCGGTGCAAATATTACCTAATTTGACCTCAGCATTCCAAAGAAAACTACAGTATTATTAGGTTTTACTCAAGAGAGAAGTAGACAGGGTCAGAAAAATGAGTACAAAATTCAGGGTTTAAAGAAAATTCAGAGTTTAAAACATTTTTTGCCCTCTTTTTTTAATCTCAAAATGTTTCTTTCCCTTGATCAGTAACAATTGTAACCACGTAGCTTGCTTTGTCTGGCTTCAAATGTACTTTCACTAGAAGATCATTGTAATTCAAATCCATTCAGTGCTGCTTCACTTTTGTAATTTGTTAAGATTAAGTAGTGTACCCTCCACATGTTTTAATGATATAGCACATTGATAACATTTTCACTCATTTAAAGCCGTGTTTACTGACAGAATTTTAGCACCAAAAACATTCTAAAAGGCAATCTTCACACATTCAAATAGCTTGAACAAGTAATTGATACACCTTAAACTCTGGCTAGTTCGAATTTTCCAAATTAAGGTCACATAATATAAAAATCACATACTTAAAAAAAGTTGGTAGAAATACAGTTCAATGATGAAGAAAATACATTCAAGGTCACTGATGCCAATTCAATCTTCGCTCTAACATTCAAGGTGCAATAGGCTGACTTTTAATTGGACTTTGGATTTTTCTTAAGGGAATGATGGAAACTTTATTACTAAAGATGGTAAAGTTGTCAGTGACAAGAAAATCAGGGGGTCAACAGAGGGAGGTGTCCAAACATGTGAGAATCAGTCAGTTGTGTGTGGGAATCTAAACTGATTTATGCAATTTCTCAAGACCCTCAAAATAAGAAAATAAGAGAATTTTGAAAGAAGGAAAAAAAAAAACCACCAAAGAGGTGAGACACAGCCATTTTGATGGGGGGGGGGGGTGCCTAACTACTCAATGAGGTCATCCTATCTCCCGGAAGTGACACGTAATCACCTGCTTTGCACGAGCTCCGCCCCTTCCCTCAGAGGTCCCGCCCCTTTGCCAGCAGCCGGGAGGGTGTTAGGGGGCGTTTCTCCAGGAGGAAAGCTGTGAGCTGCGACGCTGAGGAAGGGGACCCCAAAACGTCTGGCACTGCCCCCTCCAGGGATCACTTTGGACCGCATCACTCGGCCCAGCGGGATTCAGAAACGCCGAGGGGTCAACCTGATGGGTTTCGGGGTCAACGGAAGAGGGGAAGGGGAGCCCTGGCGGGGAGAACCCCCCGGTCCCCCGCCCAGCAGCTGAGGCACAGGAGGGCGGCCATCTTGGCCGGGAGGGTAGGGCTGGGGAGCTGCGGGCGCCGTGCGATTGGGGGGCTCGCCCGGAAGTGACGCCAACTACCCGGAAGCGGAGGGGGTTCCCTGGCCCACTCCCCCCTCGTTCGTTTGCTCCCCCGCTTCCTCCCCGCCCCCCTTCCTCTCCATTCGTTTCCCCCCCTCCCCGTTCCCTGCCTTCTTCCCCCCCCTACCCGTCCCTCCCCCCCCAACCTCCGGAGCTGGGAAGAGAGTCAAGATGGCGGCGAAATCCGATGGCGGTGGCGTGGGGGTGGGCTTCGCCCAGCTGCACAACCTGGACGAGGCGGTGGGCAGCGGCGGCGAGGAGGACGGGGAGCCCGGGGGAGGCGGCTGCGGCGGCGGCGGCGACGGCAGCGAGCCCGGCGAGAGCAGCTCGCTGCACATCTGCCACTGCTGCAACACCTCCTCGTGCTACTGGGGCTGCCGCTCCGCCTGCCTGCGCTCCCTCCTGGGCAAGAAGCCGCGCCGCAGCGCCGCCGCCGCCGCCGACGGGGGGGACCAGCCGCTGCAGCCGCCCGCGGCCGCCGACCACCACCCCCCGACGCCTGCCGCTCGGCCGCAACCGCCGCAGGTGGAGCGGCCGTGGCTCGACTGCCTGTGGATCGTGCTGGCGCTGCTGGTCTTCTTCGGGGACGTGGGCACCGACCTGTGGCTGGCCCTCGACTACTACCGCAAGGGGGACTACGGCTTCTTCGGGCTGACCCTCTTCTTCGTGCTGGTGCCGTCGCTGCTGGTGCAGAGCCTGAGCTTCCGCTGGTTCGTGCAGGACTACACGGGCGGCGGGCTGGGCGCCGTGGAGGGGCTCAGCAGCCGGGGCCCCCCCATGATGGGGGCCGGCTACGGCCGCGGCGGCCCGGGCTCGGCCACGCCGGGGGCGCAGCGCCTGTGCCGCCTCTCCGTGTGGATCTGGCAGTCGGTCATCCACCTGCTGCAGATGGGGCAGGTGTGGAGGTAAGAGCACTGCGGGGGTGGGGGCGGGGGCCCGGGCAGCCGGCCCTGCGGAGGGCCCCGCGGGCGAGGCCAGAGCCCTCCAGAGCGCGTTCTGCCCTCGAGGTGCCTCGCAGTTGGGCCCCTCGGACGGGTCTGCCGCGGGGTCTTGAAGGAGGGGTTTGCCGCTCACTTCCCCTGGCGTCTGAAAAAGACCGTCGTTTGATCTGGATCCCTGGCCACGCCTTTTGGCCCTGGGAGGCCCCAGTCCCGCTGTTTGTCTATCTTCTTCCCGGGTTCGCACTTACCGGAGACCCTGCCTCATCCTTTCCTTCCCTCACATCTCTGTAGACCTCTTATTCCCGTTGTCCCTTTCCCCTGTTTCCCAAGGTAACCAGCCGCTAGCGCTTTTTATCTGCACCCCAGCTCGCCTCCTGTTTGGGGGGGGGGGGGCCTTCCTTCTTCCAAGCTGGTTTTGCATTCGGTTTTGTCCCCTGGTGAGACATCTTCCCCTCTTCCCCGTCTTCTCTCCGCAGTGGCCTGTGTGGGGCCCTGTGCAAAAAACCCCTCTCTGCCTCTCCTTTTAGCACTCCTTTATTCCATGCGCCCTCCCCCCTGCAATCCTGTCCCCTGCAAATGACTCTAAACCGCTGCCCTCCTTGAAGGAAAAATGACTTTTCTTTCTTTTTCTTTTTCTTTTTCTTTTTCTTTTTCTTTTTCTTTTTCTTTCTTTCTTTCTTTCTTTCTTTCTTTTTTTTTTTTTTTTGCTGGATTAGACCCTTTTTTTGGTGACAGGTAAAATTGTGTCGTATATACTGGGTGTAAGCGTTTGTTTTTAACTCTCACCTCCAGAAAGTCAATTAGCCACCTGGACACCTATTCTGGAGGAACATTGTTTTTGATACCTAGGCCAGTGCTTAGGGGATTTATGTTTACACAAGCCCATGCTTGGCCCTGCGGCCCTTTCCTCTTTTGTAAATTTCCCCTGTGCCTGGTGAATACCTCACAAACCCCTTGCAGATGTTCTTTTTGCTACCCACCTTAACTGGCTTAACTAAGGAAATGATCCCTTTAAAATCTTGGTAAATCTTTGCCCTCCAGCTTAAAAGCTTGAGTGTGTTCTGGAAACTGTGAGTTTGTAGGTAAACATTTACAAGAGAAGCGAATCTTAACTGAAGCTGAATTACACAGAGCTCTTCGGGTACATTGCTTCTGTGAGAAGACATTTTGCCTAGATTGCCCTGAGTCCTGCACCTAGTAGGAGGTTTTAGGTGCTCTGTATTTCAGTTAACTGAGATGTACTTAGGTTAACTGACATAAAGTTCATTGTCTTTTGAATTGTTTGTCCAGATCTCTCTTTATAGTTTCAAATAAAGACGTTTCAGAAAGCATGGGATTGAGTTAAGTCAAATCATGAAAGTGACTGCAAGAACTTTGTCCTGTAGGGTTTATATGCAGATTCAGGATTGGGGACTTGTGAGTGGTTCTTGATTTTTCTGATACTTCTAGGCTTGTTTACTGGTGCTCCTAGATTGAATTTAGCAACCTTTTTTTCCTAGCTGTACTTGTCTGCAAATAATTGGTTTCCTGCTGATAAGTTTATAAGAAAGGGGTAGTGGGATAAAATAGGGGGGAAAATGATGATTAACTTTTAGCAATTTTGAGTGTAGCATGCGGTCAGGTAAAGTTTTGAAATACGTTTTGCATTTGAAATCTAAATCTAAAAACCTACCTGAACACCCAAATCCATATTGAATCAAAGGTAGTACGTTTGATACTGGGGATACTTTTTTTGATTTCTTGCAGGTTTCTTGCAAAACCTTTTGATTTCTTGCAGGTAAGATGCAAAAGAATGAAGGGAGAGAGGGACAAGAAGGATGGGGGAGAGAGATTTTGAAATACTAGTAAAGATAAACTGCATATATTTAATAACTAGGTTTCTGAACAAGCCAAAGTTCCCTGTCGCTCCCTGTCTTTAACTCCTAAAGTGTAGACAATCAGTATCTTGGTGTCAGGTTCAAGTTCCTGAGAGAATGTTTCTAATGTAATCCATGCTAGGTATTTATTAGTAGTGAGCTTTTGGGACATGATGGAATTGGAGTTCAGCTTCACAGATTTCTTAGAACAATTTTTCCCCTAATCTTAATTGCATTTGGATAAAGAAGTCCAGATTTTGGAACAAACTAAAAAGTACATTTTAAGTGTAATTTTAGGCTTTTATACTTGTTTAAAATAGGGTAATGTATTTCTTTCCCAGATCTTCCTTGAAGTTCAAGATGTGCAGTGGTATAGATATTTCAGAAAGATGCCTGTGATTTTACTATGTTTAAATTTTTTTTCAAGATTAGAATATGTGTCTAAATTTTTCATAAAGCTTTCAAAGTATAAAGTACTAAAAGATACGTTAATTCAGCTAAGTTATTTATTTCAACTTAGCTGTACTTCAAAAGAAATAATTGCTGATGAAGGATTTTCTTTCCTTGCTTTAAAATTTTTCAATAAGCTTGTTTTGTTTGAAATGTCCCAGGAACAGAGTCTCCTCTTTACTACCTGCTAGGCACGTGGCTTGTATGCAAATCATTCACATGAAAAGCATTACAAGAAGGTTTTCATCCTTTTTTTGTTTGAATTTCTGGGCAAACAATTACTTATTGTGTGTATAAACACACATCATCTCAGAGTTTACTGCAGATTTTTGGGGTTACAGTTGTTCCCTTAATTATATTTGCTACTTAAATTTTGCTATTTCATGTGGTCATGTGACGAGGGTAAGGCCTAGGAATTATATCACTGATTTGGGCTACATTTCTAAGAAACATGTTGGTAAAGTTGTACATTGTTAAAGCTGATTCCATTAAACCATGAATACCTGTCTCTTCACATGCTTCTTCTTTTTTTTTTTTTTAATGTAAAATCATTTGACTCATGCTTGGACAGATCTCAGTGCTAATTTAAGAGAATTTAGTTTTCCTTGATAGTAGGGTGATACACTTTAACGTGTGATGCCTTTCCTGTCGAGATGCAAAATACTTGATAGCTCTTTCACCAAATGACTTTACAGAATGTGAGAAAATATTTTTGGGTAGGCCAGAATTGGAGCGTGGAAGAATAGTTGTCTGTGGGATGATTTGGTTTCATGAACCTTCTTTTGCAGAGTTTTGGTGTGTGATTAAGGTCTACTTAATGTATGTGTTACTCTCACTAACTACTTAACATGTAACTTAACGGTGTAGCTTTATGTGCTCTATTTTTCAGGTGCTTTTCCCAAGGATGGAAGGTATATGAGTCACTCATAACAAGAATGTGAGTCACGCCGGGCTTCAGTTTAGTGAAAGTGTTATTAGAAAGCGCGATCATTTTCTTAGAGGGTTAGACCTTAGGAACGGTTTGATTTAGTTTGTATATTTGCATCATTGTAAGTTTTTTCCTTCAGTGTATCAGCCTTCCTTTGCTTTTGTGCTACTTTTAGAGGGTGTTTAGTATTTCGGCAGTTCTCTGCAGTCACAAAGCAACAGTTCTTTGACTGAAATTTCATCTAATGTCATGATATCGCAGCCAATCGTTAATCTCCCTATTTGTTTTTATGGGTGTGTTTACACCTTTCTTTTTCACAAAGTCAAAGAAGAATTTATCTAAAATCTTAATAATTTTTGCCATTTTTAAAGTGAGTATCAACTGTCTTTTCTCCTGGGAGATGGTGTGGGGTGGAGGGTTGCCTTCAAGGGAGAAAAAAGAAAAAGGTGTTTGACATATCATAATAGCCCCATCCATCTATGAACAGTTAAAAGCTTTGTGTGTTTTGCAGTTTTTCCTGTTTTAAGACTGGCATAATGTAGGGACACAGCTTAATCAGCAGCAAATGTTGCTAGGCTGGTGAAGATGGTTTTTTCATTACTGCTTCACCCCCCCCCCCCCCCACCCCCCCGCAATATATAGGGATGCTTGGCATTTTAAGGGCCTTTGTTCTTGTTGAATCTTTTAGAACGTTGGTTTCTAACTCTGGCTGAAACTAGAACCTACTACAGCTTTAAAAAAAAAAAAAAAGAAAGAAAATGTTTAAGGTCCCGGAGTGGGACCCAAGTAATCTTATTTTTAAAAGCTCTACAGGTGATTACATGGGCAGGCAGAGAAACAGTTGAGAAACAGTTTTAGAATTGTTTCAGCTTATTCATTTGGAGATTGTTGTTGGATTTGTGTTTTTAATAAATGATGGAACAGTTGGGAATGGAATGATGTGGTACTATGAAGTTCGGTTCCTGGACCCACTGTAACAAAAAGACTTTGCCTTGGAAACAGTATCTAAAAATGTACCTGGAGCTGTTTCTAGTATATGCCCTTAAGGTACTCTTGTTTTTTGTTTTTTTTTTTTTTTGTTTTGTTTTGAGCCCAGTATGGGTCTTCTAAAAGGATTTCTAAGTTGAAAGTACTCTTGAATAAAGGTAGACCACTTCTTTGCTTTTGTGTGATCCAGGTAGTACTTTTATGATTATGTTGCATGTAAAAGGTATATTACTTTTAACTTTGAAATGAATCTCGGGCAGGCTTAAGGTAAACATAACTGGGCTTACAAGTGGTATTGGACTAAGTGATCTATAATGTTCTTCTTGCCCTAAGATTTTGTGATTTAAGAATGGAAATGTTACCTTGCAAATAAGGAAATTTCATTCGTGTGGGGCCAGAGTACCAGTCACTGTCAAATGAAGATTGTATACACGTGTGTGTGTGTGTGTGTGTGTGTGTGTGTGTGTGTGTGTGTCAGGGCTTTACATATCTGCTTATTACTAGATGGGAATCTAAATATTTTAAAAATACATTATATTTTATCCATAAATTTAATGGAATTCTGTTTCAAAAGAAAGTGGGATTTTTTTTAGGGGAAACGAGAAAAATTGAGAGAAGTAAATGTTTTTGCACAATCAAAAAAAGTCTTGTTGAAAAAATGCTGAGACTTACCAGAAAACGGATGTGCTGTAAAGTGTCAATAATTAGAACAACGTGTGGCTGGCAGAGGAATTAGGCAAATAGGTAGTGAAACAGAATAAGGAGTGAGGTAAAAAGACAGGTTTATGGGAATTTAGCAGATAGTAAAGCATTTCTAATCCATGAAGGGGAAAAGGGTTATTTAACAAATGATATTGGGGCAAATGACTACCCAGTTGGGAAGAATTGATTTCTACCTTACATAAATAAAGATTCTAAAAGAATTAAAGATATAAACATAAAATAGTACATGTAAAAGAAAATATAGAATAATTTTATAATTTTGCAGTGGGCAAGACCCTTTGATACCATAAAGGAAAAAAGAAAGGTATCACAACATTAAGTAGTCTTATCTAGTTATTCCCTTCCCCCTCCCACCACCTGAAAAATCATAGAAATACATAATTAGTGGAAGTTATATATATAGATAAAGAGCTACTTCCTCAAGGAGAATGACTATGAAGAGAGTTTCCCTGAAAATTATTTCTCATTTTTCAAAGAATAGAAACAGTAAAACTTGACATTTATGGTAACTTTTCAAGGGAAGGTGATGAAAAAAATGGCATGGCGTTGAGTAACATTGCAACTAGTGATGAAGGATAGTATTTCCAGAATGATGGAGAAACAAAGCCTTAAACTCTGTTACAGAAATCTAGCGTTCTAGAAATGTAGTAGGCGCATGTCAGAAATCACAGGCAGTTCATTTCTGTCTCTTAACAATACACATACTGTTTTGCAGTATGATTTGATTTTGCAAACTTTATCCAAAAGTCACTTAGGCTTATGTAACTGATAAATTCTGGACTATTGCAAAGATTCTGTGGGATTCAAAAATAATCTGTGTCTGACGTATTGCCATTTTCACCCTGGGCTGGTAGCTTTATGGTGTTACTTCTGCAAGGAAGTTTATGGTTAAAACTTTAGTTTATTCCTTCATAATGTTCTGTTTACCTACTTTCTTCTAGTTAGAATTCTGGATTTCTTGTTTCTTTCTGAACGAGTTAAATTTTTTTAAAATGTCATGAACATACAACCTCATTTAAAAAGTTCAGTGACTTTTTACATTTGCCTGAAGACAATCCACTACTTATTGTCATTGGAGATTTTTTGTTGTTGTTAAGGGACAGAACATACATAGTGTGGTATACAGGGAACACTGTATATTGGAATTAAGAAGTCTGGTTTATCATTCTACAAGTTACAAAAAAATCTCTGGCTTCAATTTTCTCATATTTATCAAATGAGAAGTTAAAGTTAGTGATCCTTAAGGTCTCTTCAGTTTTAAAAAGTTTATTATGCTGATAGGGATTAACACTCTGAAGTTTTAAAGAAGCAGTTTCATGCTTTAGTTTGAGCAGTTTAAATATTTTAAAATGTATAGGTTTCCCAGGAACTGCCTTGAAATTTTACCATGTGTTATTTTGATATACTAAACACATTCTCATTATTTTCAATAACTTTGCTGCCTGTAGAGGCATTTTTATCTCTCTGTAGTTAATGTTAGAATTCATAGCAGATTAGACTTTCTAAGAAATGTGTTAATGCTGGTTTATTAGCTAACTTTGTGAATTTGCAATTTCAGCTAAAATTCACATCTTTTAAAGTTCATTTTTTGTAGTCTTCAGTTATAAATTTTTTTTACTATTAGATTAAGCTTAAAGCAATGTATGTATCCAAGTTCTAGATTTTGGAGGTTTTCCTGGATTGTTTATTAGATTAATTTCTTTATTGGGGAGGAACCTCAAAGTCACCTACTGCAGTTTATTATTTGCTATGTGTTCTCTAACTTTGAAAAGTTAGTGTTTGTAATTATTGTTTTTTTAATGGTGGCTTCTATGTCAGTTGTGAGCTGTTCTGGGAAATAATTCTAAGTGAATTTTGGTTTTGGTATTCTTAGATTATGGTATAGGTACTTTTCTGGTTCTAGTTGTATTTCCTGATTTTGCTTGGAGGACTTAGTGAATATTGTTACAATGACATTGATAACATTTCTACACAAGATTCACCTTTAGATTTTTCTTTTCTGTATATCTGATATGTATATATCTTGGTATATTACATTGTTTTTATCCATTTTAAAACAAATCACTATATCCCTAAGGTATTTTACGTATTGCTAACAAAGTTTCTCATATATCACTTTTACCTTGAAATGCCAGTTTTTAAAATAACTTTTTTTACTGAAGAATAATTGACATACAATATTTCATTAATTTCAGGTATACAACATAGTAATTTAATAGCTCTGCTGTGTATTACGTATCTGTGTCATATGCATTTTATAACTGGAAGATTGTGCCTCTTAATCCTCCTCACCTGTTTCGTCCATCACCACACCCCACTCCTCTCTGGCAACCATCAAGTTTGTTCTCTGTATCTGAGTCTTTTTTCTGTTTTGTTTTTTAAATTCCACATATAAGTGAAATCACTGACTTATTTCACTTAGCATGGTACCTTATAGGTCCATCCATGTTGTCGCAAATGGCAAGATTTCATTTTTTTTTTTTTTTTAACGTTTTTTATTTATTTTTGGGACAGAGAGAGACAGAGCATGAACGGGGGAGGGGCAGAGAGAGAGGGAGACACAGAATCGGAAACAGGCTCCAGGCTCCGAGCCATCAGCCCAGAGCCTGACGCGGGGCTCGAACTCACGGACCGCGAGATCGTGACCTGGCTGAAGTCGGACGCCTAACCGACTGCGCCACCCAGGCGCCCCAAGATTTCATTTTTTAAGAAAGTTTATTTGAAGTTAGGTTTTATGTGTTTATTAATTTAATCAATCAATCTCTACACCCAGTGTAGGGCTCAAACTCATGACCCTGAGATCAAGAGTCACATGCTCTTCCAACTGAGCCAGCCAGGCACCCCAAGATTTCATTTTTTAAGGCTGGGTAATATACCACATCTTGTTTTTCCATTCGTCTATTGATGGATACTTAGGTTGCTTCCATATCTTGGCTATTGTAAACATTGCTATAATGAACGTAGGGGTACACATGTCTTTTCAAAGTGGTTTTTGTTTTCTTTGAATACATACCTGGAACTGGAATTGCTGGATTGTATGGTAGTTCTATTTTAAATTTTTTGAGGAACTTCCGTACTGTTTTCCACAGTAGCTGCACCAATTTACAACCTTAACTACTTACAGTGCACGAGATTCCCTTTTCTCCACATCCTCGCCACACTTGTTACTTCTAACAGGTGTAAGGTGATTTCTTGTGGTTTTGATTTGCATTTCCCTGATGATTACTGAAATTGATCATCTTTTCATTGCCTGTTGGCCATCTGTGTGTCTTTGGAAAAATGTCTCTTGTTTTGTCCTGTTTTTTGTTTTGTTTTTAGAGAGAGAGGCAGAGGGAGAGAGAGAATCTCTAGCAGGCTCCACATTCAGAGCAGAGCTTAATGGTGGGGCTTGATCTCATGACCTGAGTGAAATCAGGAGTCAGACCTCAACCAACTGAGCCACCAGGCACCCTCCTCTCCCTCCTCTGTCCATTTTTTTAATTGGAGTGTTTATTATTAGTTTTTAAATACTGAATTATGAGTTCTTTATATAGTTCACATGTTAACCCGTTATTGTATATATCATTTGTGACTGTCTTCTCCCATTGCCTTTTCATTTTGTTGGTCATATCCATTGCTGTGTAAAAGCCTTTCAGTTCGATGTACTCCCATTTGTTTGTACAAAAGCTTTTTAGTTTGTTATAGTCAAAAGTTTTGAGTGCGGTATTTTGGTCTTTTTTTCTTTTTCAATTGTGAGGATACCATTCCTGCTTTATTTTGGTTATCAATTTGTAGACTATGGACTGTGTACTCATTACCCATTTCTAGGAAGAAATTTGAATATTCAGTTTAGAGAAAGGTAAACAAGAATTCTTTAAAGCACTCTTGGGAGTTAGAGTTGATAATTATTGTTTACCATGGGGAGATGCTCTCAAGGAATCATAGGTACATGAAATAGAAATCTTTTACTATTATGCCTCCTTTTTAGTCCATCTTAAATATACTGGACACATGAAGAAAGATGGCAACAGTGAGGAAGATACCAAATCCATTGCTTGGGAAGCCTGCCAATAAAATAGAGCTGGCACAGAGTTTAGAACCCAAGCTCTTCCAGATAGTGGACACACCTTACTTTCTGTCTTCAGCTGTGTTTCTTAGAGTGGTCAGAGAACATCTTGTATTTTAGGATAGGCCCCAGGGCTACTTGAATGCAGATTTATGGGCCCACCGCAGGCTTAAGGAATTAGAGTCTCATAGAGTTGGGCCAGGGAATGTGTTTTTCTTAGTCTTCATTATGGAAACTTTTAAGCATACAGAAAGAGTAGTGAACACCTGTTACCATCTACCTGGTTTCAATAATTAACATAGATATCTTTGTCAGTGTATGTTTGTGTATCTAACATACTATAAGGAAGCACCTCTCTGTACTTCAAATACTAAATAATTAGAATAATTCTACATAGCTGTAATACCATTATCCCATCATTATCAATGATTCCATAATTTTACAGAATCATGTAATAACTGCTTATATTCACATTTGCCCATTTGCCCCCAACAATTTCTTCTATAGGTTTTTTTCCCCTCCAAATAGGGATTTAATTATAATTCACTCATTGCTTTTGTTTCTGTTACCCTAGAACAGTTTTCTTACGTTTTTTCCCCTCGTGACGTTGACTTTTGCAGACTCTAGGCCAGTTCATACATGTTCTATATTTTGGATTGCCTAATTGTTTTTTCCAAGTATCATCTGACCTCTCTGTTTTCTGGGTCAACTTTAAGGTGCATCTAGGGGCTTGATTTTATTCAGGGTACATATGTTTGCCAAAATACTGCTTCCTACTTCCTTTTTGCATCCTGTCAACAGGCACATGGTATCTGATGTGTTGCACTGTTAGTGATGCTAAGGTTTATCTCTTGGTTAAGATTCTGACTGCCAGATTTTTCTCTATAGAGGTATGTATTTTTTCCCTTTTGCAACCAGTAAATAACTCGTGGGATAATACTTTGGCAAGATGTCTGTGTTGTTTCCTAGCAACCTTTTACCTACTGCCATTAGCAGCCAGTGAGAATCCTTCCTGTTATCAATTATGACATTGTTGGTGGGAGGTGGGATTTGTATTTTAAACAAGCTCCCCAGTAATTCTTACCTTTCTTTAAAGTTTGGGAGCCTTTGCTCTAGAGGAATCAGTACCTGAGAATAAAAAAAAAAATTCTGTCCTGAAGAAGTGAGTATGAATCTAGGCCCTGGTGAGTTCTCAGTGGGTTGTCAGTAGACAAAGTTTAAACTGCATGTTAGTTTTGGAGGAGCAAAATTAGTGTTCTCATGTGTTTCTCATATGTAATAGCAATAAATCAAGGTAAAGACTAACAGAGGTATGTAGTAACTATTAGTATGTATGACTTAAAGGAGAGTGGTATAGAAGAGGCATATAGAAATTACCAAGGAGGAAAGGCAGCTGTATTGAAAATTCTGTTTTTGCAAATATTGTCTCATTTAAATTTTCATAAGTTTTTGTGCTCATTTTATAGAGGAAGAAATGGGTTTAGAGAGGTTAAGTAATCTGATGTCACTGGTAACTAACTGGTGGAGAAAGGTTTTGAAGGCAGATCTCATTGATGGCAAAATTTGTGCAGTTTTCTTTATCAGACTTTTCTTGTAATGATCAGAAGGCTCTTCTCACTAATTACTTTGCTTTACTTTGGGACTTTGCTGTTCTGCTTATTGAAAATGGAGAAATGATATTCTTGAACCACTGGGCCCTCTTGATGTAAAGCTAGGGTCCTTTGAGACCTCTGATTTCTAGTCTAATGTATTAAACTCTGAGGAATATGGTAGGCTTATGACTCTTAGTCAGTTGTAACTGCTGTTGTGATTCAAGCAGCTGAGTGGTACTGCTGAGTGTATATCTTTAGGAAGTTATTTTCTGTACTTCACCCTAGTCTCTTTCTTGGGGTAGGTGGTCCTTCCAACCCCGTGATTTCCACATTACAGAAAGGAGTATGTAGGGTTGACCACACCCTCTTGGCCACTCTTTATCCTTGCAGGTCCCACCTAAAGGCTGCACCCGTATGTTGGTTCTTTGGTGACCTGTTGGAAACACTGAGAGCAGCAGCTTTTAAGATTCCTAAGATTATAAAGCTATTATTTCCAAACTTTGGCTGTGCATTGGAATCATCTGAGGAGTTGGATATTTGGGTACTACCATAACAGATTAGGATCCATTAGATCTGGAAGGGCCTTGGAATCTGTATGTTTTAAAAGCCTGTGTTTTCACAAAGGTCCCCCAGCAGTGCACCGAGATGAGAACCACAGTTGTATAGGTTGATTCCTGCCACTATTTGCAGTGATAGTTCTCGAGAAGCAGTTTCTGTTAGGATCACTTGGAAAGTTTTTATAAATCTGAGCACTGGGCATGCCAGATTTAGAGCGGTGGACCATACAGAGGAAGCTGTGATGATGATTTTAATGGATCACACCAGTGTTAAAGCAATCTCTGATTTGACCTTACCCTTAGTTGGAATGGGTTGGTGAAAGCGTGTATTAATCAAGTAGTAGCAAGATTTGTCATCTATTATGGCATATGGATTACCATATACTAAAGCCTTAGAATATTGTAAAGACATTTAACTTTAAAACTGTATGGTGTATAACTGAATATTCCTTTGATTCAGAAGCTTCTTTGGAAGTTTGAAGTACTTCAGGGTCATTATTAACACAAATTACCACTGTTAGTGTTCTAGAAGTGCCAAGTTAGGTGTTGGGGAGATTGCTATTCAATCCAGAGTGAATTTCACATCTTGAATTTTCAGAAATGTTGTATATGTTGAAGTCAGTACTAAGGTAGGATTCCTAAAAAGAAACCAGTGAGTGAAAGAGGAGAAGTGACCTAAAAGGTATTAAAGGGGTGTCTCATTACACACAGGGATGAAGGAAGCAGAGAAGAAAAATGATTTCACTACATTTTGCTTGACAGATTCATGAGCAGAGGGTAGATAACTAGGGAAGGTGATCGGAAGGGGTCATGGAGTGTTTTACTCTGTTACTCCATGTTGGTAGGATATCAGTACAGTAGATCAACAAGGAAACCTAGAATCCGCACATACCAAAATAGCGTCCCTCGGGGTTCCATGTGGGAATGTAGTGTGGCAGTGGTGAGGCAGTTCAGGCTCCTTGTAACTGGGAAGTTTGGGGTCAGAAATCCTAGTGGAGGCAATGGCTGGCAGAGATGGGGCACAGAGTATATGGGCGAGCACAGTGTAGACCAGGTTGGATCCTCTGATTTTGGATCGAAATGAGCAAAATTCCCACATCTGTCATTTTGCTTGGTTGTGAGGAATGCAGCTCTGGAGGAGTCACCTAAATAGTATAAGGAGCCTTTGTATGTTCAGGATGCTGCCATTTTGCCTTCTTTAAAGCAGTTTTCATGAAAGCTGACTCCAAAGGAAAAGATTATGCTTTCTAGAAAGGAAATCATATTTTCAAAATTCAAGCAATCCCAAATGGTTTGGTTAGACCTAGTGTGATGGTGTGCCTTTGGACTAGAACAGAGAAGCTACCTAAAGGATTTATTACTCTGTTTGCAGACTAAATGACAGTTGTAAAAGCGAAGCTGAAGTTAAAAGCAATTATATTGTAGATTTGGAAGAATAGAGAATTAGAATATGTTTGTAGCATTTATGGACTATATGGTTTCCATTGTTTGCTAGGGACTACATAATTTTTAGGTAGGTGTTGTCTAGGATTAAATGAGATGGTGTTTGTCAGGCTGCTAAAGGATTTGTAATGGGGACCCATGAGGTTGGATTGTGTCATTTTGCCTGTTTGCTTGACATTTGCAGTTCACGATCTCAATTTGTGATATGCTCATACCTATTCCTGAAAAACCTCTCATTCTGCAAAATCACGCACTAAAACTAAGGCCTGTGGGAAAAAAAAAGGATTAAGGCTAGACTACTTAAAACTATGTAACTTTGTAACCACAGCATTAACAAAAACAATGAGAATCCAGATAAAAATATCACTACGGTAGTATGGGTGACATTTGCACTCCCTGCCAAGATGATTCTAGGTCTTATTTTATTCTGGGACATGTTTTTCTTTGATATGTAGGTTCCTGTAGCTATTAGCTTCTATTGGAGGCCGTTTTCACCATAATTAAAGCTCTGATGTAAGGTGTAGCCTTCATGTGTGTCCACAGCATCACAAGATAGTGGAGAGCATAACGGACCCTAAAGCCAGTAAAGTGACCACCCCTATTTGTGCCACAGGAAGGTAAGACTTTGGTAAGATTCTCAGTTACCACTTTTCTTAAAATCTTTATTTTGCTTTTCCCTCTAAGTCTTTCTCATTATTTCGGAACAATCTTGTCCAGGATAGCTTCAAAACATTCACATGCTGGGAAGAATCACTCAAGAACCAACACTACTTTCCCATTACACTGTTGTCATTCCCATTTTGCCAGGCAGGTGTGAAGGAATCCATGGGACAGAAGCATGCATTTTGGCAGAACTGACATATTTTTGAATCTCTGACGGTTTCATGATGCAGCTCTTGAAAATACCAGGGTTCTGTTGTTTTGGGAAGTTCTAGTTTGGGAGACACTAGTGTTTCAACGTTAAGTGAAATTGGTACCCTTCTCAAGTTTTGTTTTTGTTTTTGTTTTTTTTTTTTTGGCCCTTACATACAATAAGTAAGTGAAGAGGGGCTATTTTAATCCATTTTAAAATGTCTGCTTCTGTCACATAGTCTTTGGATGGAATGTGGGGATGTCTCAGTGCCGCATCATTTGAACCACGTATGTGGAGCAGGAATGGTTTTAAATTTTGGTTCATTTGAAATGTGGTTTTAGTGAGTTTTTAAATTAAAATTCATCTGAGCATACAGTAAACAGAAAAAGGAGCAACAGTAGCCAGTTGTCAAGGAAAAGACTGATGGGTAGAATAAACAGACGGCTTTCAGCAATATAAACAATCTGTTTTCAGAGAGTGTTTTTTTTTTTTTTTTAAAGGATGATTGGGAGAATTTCCAAAATAAGTAGAAGTTAGTTAAATGTGAAAGGCAGCAGATATACAACATTTATGTTAGTGACTGTTACAGTTTGTTTCCTCAGTAAGTATAATAGCAAAAATTTCGGTGACTTAACACAATAGAAATGTCTTGTCTCCTGTGGGTGGTCCTGGCTGATAGTGGCTTTTACATCCTTTAGGGACTCAACACCCTCAGCATTCAGCCAGTGAAAGGAAAGGGAAAATGGAGAAAGCATAATTGCTTCCTAAAAGCCCTACCTAGAAGTGAGACACATCACTTGTGCTGAAAATCCATTGTGAAGAACTAGCCCTGTGACTGTAACCACATCAGGTGAGGCTGGGAAATGTATTGGTGCCCAGGCGGCAGCTTTGGACCATAGAAGAGGAAGCTTAGATTTTGGTGGACGCTCTGAGAAAGGAAGAATTCTGTGCTTAGACCAGGTATCCTTCAGGTTAACGGAGGGTGTATACATGTGGGTGTGTGATGTAAATTGCTATTGACTAAAGTATCAAAGAGAATTTCTTTTTAGTTTGATTCGTGTTTTAATTCAATATTTTAGGATTTGTGAGTCTTGTCAGGCCTCTGTCTCATTGTACCCTTTAAAAAATGTAAAAACTGTCCTTAGCCTGAGGGTCGTATAAAAACAGGCCACCAACCCCTGTTTTAATTGGTCAGGTAAAACAAGTAACTATTTAAATTAGCCTTTAATAAAAATAACTAAGTTCAAACATTTTAAGTGTGATCCATACTAAATATACTAAATTAAAATGTAATGGAATAATACAACTAGAGTTAAATTTTTCAGATGAAATTTAATTGAGGTAAAAATGTCCCTCATAAACTAAATAAAAAGTATTGTAGCCCTATGTCTAACCCTTGTCAGTATTTCAAGTCTTTTTTTTTTTTTAAGTTTATTTATTTTTGACAGAGACAGAGTGCAGGCATGAGCTGGGGAGGGGCAGAGAGAGAGAGAGGGAGACACAGAATCTGAAGCAGGCTCCAGGCTCCAAGCTGTCGGCACAGAGCCTGACGCGGGTCTTGAACTCACCCACTGTGAGATCATGACCTGGGCCGAAGTCAGACGCTTAACCAACTGAGCCACCCAGGCGCCCCCAGTGTTTCAAGTCTTAAAAAATAGTTCATCTGATTCAGGACAGTTTGGGATCTTGAGACCTGAGCACAGCTGATGTGAAACAAAGCTATGTCCCATACTTGGAGACCTGGTTGGGCGCTATTCCCCTAAGTACCCCTGAAAGTTACTTCTTGTTTTTCATTTGTTAATTGTTAAGGCCATCAAATATATGACCTAAATATATGTATAAAATTCATACTTAAGTTTTGAATTTTATGCTAAACTTTACATTATTAAAATTCTAGATTCTATTGTATGCTAATAACCACTGGGGATGGATTAAAATTATCTAAAAATTCCTTACAAAGTTGTTGAAGCATCTAAGTATTAATCATGTAAAACTCAAACTAAAATGTTTTCATCAAAACATGTCAGTGTGTTTTAGAAGTTCTTATCGAAATCCATAAAATATTTAAAAAATAGAACCTATTACTCTCGTATTGAAGGTTTAACAGTCAGCTGGTTTAAGATGTTTGTTCTGTTAATTCCAAATATTATTTAGGTTACGTTTTCTGGTATTCTAAATTGGCTTTAAATATTAGCTTACTGAAACTTTAAAATAATAAATACATGTGTTATTTAGAGGCTATTTAATAAAGTTCCTCTACATAATATCACCATCAGTTGAGACTCTATGAGGGGTCTAGATGAAGATCCTTGTTTTTTCTACAAAGCCAAGATCTGTGACTTGTATGCCTAATAAGTAATTAATATTTTCTGAGACTATTATACTGTAATGATAAAACTGCAAATTAGGATAAAAATTATACACCAAAACCTTTAACAGAAGCTATATGGTGTTACAGGTCAAATACACGTTATTTGAGATAAAACTTTTGTCCCATTGATCTTATTAATATAATTTAATACTTTTAGTATATTTACTTATATTATCTGGAATTGGCTTAGTCTTTCCCTCCCACTAGTCTATCTGTTGTAGCCATGCACTATTTCCCACACTACAAACAGACCTCATTCCCCAGTATTGTATAAAGCCACAAGGTGACCCTGTCTGAGCTTGATCAAAATAAATACTGGTACATCTATGCATTCCAATATTACTGCTTCAGATGTTATAATGGTTACGCTGTGTTTAAAAGCTTATTCATAAGCCTTTTCAGGTTTTAATTTATCAGCTCACTTTTGGGTGGACTCTTCCAAAATCATACTTAGTGGCATTATAATAATGTTAACACAGATCTTAGGGAACTCTAAGGCCAAATTAAAGGCCAAATTAAAAATAAGTAAATTAACTTCACATAATACTCTTGATTGACACAATCTTGAGTAATATTTTTTTAAAAATTGAGCAGATAATGCTTCACAGCCATTAGGATAGCTACAGTAAAACAACAACAGCAGAATAACAAGTATCGGTGAGGGTGTGGAGAAACTGGGACCCTTGTGTGTTGCTGGAAATGTAAAGTGGTGCAGCCATTATGGGAAACAGTATGGTGGCTCCTCAAAAAATTAAATGTAGATTTCTATGTGATGCAACAATTCCACTTCTGGTTATAAACCCAAAAGAACTGAAAACAGGGACTTGAGATATTTGTACACCTGTGTTCATAGATGCATTATATATACTAGCCAAAAGGGGGAAACAACCCAATGTTCATGGATGAATGAATGGATAAGCAAAATGTAGCATATACATAGACTATGTATTATTCATCCCAACGAAGGAAGGTCTGACACAGGCTACAACATGGACGAACCATGAGGACGTTATCCTAAGTGACATAAGACAGTTAACGAAAGCAGGTTACTTAGAAGAGTAAACTTCATAGAGACAGAAAGTAGAGTGGCAGTTACCAGGGAGCAGGCAGGGAGGGAAGAATAGAAAGTCAGGTACAGTTTCAGTTTGGGAAGATGGAAAGAGTTCTGTGGGTGGATGCTGGTGATGGTTGTACCACACTGTGAATGTATTTCGTGCCACTGCACACTTAAAAATGGTAAGGATGGTAAATTTTATGTTAAGTGTATTTTACCACAGTTAAAAAAAAAATGAACAGGGGCGCCTGGGTGGCTCAGTCGGTTAAGCATCCGACTTCAGCTCAGGTCACGATCTCGCGGTCCGTGAGTTCGAGCCCTGCGTCGGGCTCTGGGCTGATGGCTCAGAGCCTGGAGCCTGCTTCCGATTCTGTGTCTCCCTCTCTCTCTGCCCCTCCCCTGTTCATGCTCTGTCTCTCTCTGTCCCAAAAATAAATAAACGTTAAAAAAAAAAATTAAAACAAAAAAAAATGAACAAACCCTTCAGATATTTTGACTTCTTTCTAGCTTTACAACTTAAAACATAAAAACATGAACAGATGAAATCTTTTTCTCTTCCTCACCCAGGACCGTTGGCCAGTTTAAAAAACAAAATACTGATATTTTGTTTTTTAATACTGATTAATACTGTCCTCATAGTCAACCCATTTAGCTTAAGGCATACCTCTTATTAGGTTGTAGTTAGACTGTCCAGCTGGTGACTGGCTGTTGTGATTCCTAAAAATGCTTAAAAAAATTTTTTTTAATGTTTATTTATTTTTGAGAGAGAGAGAGAGACATACACACACAGAGTGCAAAAGGAAGAGGGGCAGAGAGAGAGGGAGACACGGAGTCCAAAACAGGCTCCAGGCTCTGAGCTGTCAGCACAGAGCCCAATGCGGGGCTCGAACTCACGAACTGTGAGATCATGACCTGAGTCAAAGTCGGACGCCCACCGACTGAGCCACCCAGGCGCCCCAGTTTCTTAAAAATACTTTAAAATTGGTCACTTCCATAACACAGTGTGATCACTGTTGGGTAAAAAAGTCCTGGTGTTATCCTCCACAATGATAACCTATAGTGTCAGATTTGAAAAAGAGAACCCCAACATTATTAAATCTGAAATTACTCTAGTGAAAAAAAGGTAGTATTTTGTATCAAAAGAATGTTCTTCCAAATTCTCCCCTCTATGGCATGACCTGTGGTCATGAGGCCCAGTGCTGCCTAATAAGGAGGGCTGAGGGAGCCAGTAGAGTCTGAGCTTTCAGGGCATGCCTTCTGGAGCCTGAGTGATTGGTCTCAAGCTTGCCTCAGGCCAGTTGTTAACTTGGACAAGTTATTTAACCTGTCTGCTTCTGAGTTTCCTCATAGGTAAAATACTGCTTATTTGGAGTAGAAAGATCAGGAACAGCTTTATGGGGGAGGGTATCACTATCTTACATAGTTGTTTGAGAATTAATAGTTAATACACGTAAAGTCTGATACATAGTAAGTGCTCACTAAATAAATGTTTGGGACACCTGGGTGGCTCGGTCAGTTAAGCGTCCGACTTCAGCTCAGGTCATAATCTCGTGGTTTGTGAGTTTGAGCCCTGCATCAGGATCTGTGCTGACAGCTCAGAGCCTGGAGCCTGCTTCAGATTCTGTGTCTCATTCTCTCTTTGCCCCTCCCCCACTTGTGCTCTCTATCTCTCAAAAATAAATGTAAAAAAATAAAAAATAAAAGAATGTTCAATATTAACAGCTTTTTCTACCTGGCCCACAGTATTTAGGATTGTACCTGGCATTGATAAGGTTCTACTTGGCCAAATTTTCCTCCTTTATCTATTATCTAGATCTCTTTCTATGCATACCAAGTACCTTGCTTAGGTATTCAAAGTAAATTCTCCAAATAAAGATATGATAATGTTAAAGGAGTTATAAATATGTGTTTATTAAGTGACTGTTCTTACTGTAAGTGAAACCAAGGAGAAAACTATAGTCACTTTGTAATTCGTTTACATTTGATAAATGCTTGTGTAAAAAGTGGGTTGTGTATATTTAAGAATGAAGTTAGGTGGGTATGTCTTTTGAAATAAAAGTCAAAAACATTATCTACTACCCCCAAAATCTAAAACATGAGCTTTTAATTTTGTTATTATTGATTGATTTTTTTTTTAACGTGAACTTTTTAAAGAAAAAATTTTGGGGTGCCTGGTTGGCTCAGTTGGTGGAGCATGTGACTCTTGATCTTGGGGTTGTAGGTATGAGCCCCATGTTGGGTATAGAGATGACTTTAAAACAAAAAAAGAAAAACGTTGCTGTAAAATATTGTCATGCCTGTATAAACTTTTGATGGAAAAAGAGTTCACCACCCTATAGTTGATGAGGAAAATATTGTGTATAAAGGTTTAACTATGCAACAACCCTTTAAAATCCTTTCAGCAAGGAAGGATGTTAACTAGCCATTTTACAACCTTTCCAAACAACATTATTGACAGAACTTCTCTGGACCTGCTACTACTGGGTCAAAGATCTTCAGTGGCCCCTCTTCATTCGCAGAATATACTCCAAACTTTTAACTAGTATCTTGGAGACCTTTTGGTTGTCATAGCTGGAGAGTGCTGCTGGCATCTAGTGGGTTGAAGCAAGGGATGCTACTAAACATTCTGCAGTGAACAGGACAGTCCTCTGTGACGAAGAATTACTCAGTTTAAAAGATAGAGTGCCTGTGTTGAAAATCCCCCACATGGGTAGTCCTTTGTATTGCTCTGTTCAAATTCTAATGATCTCTTTAATGTTTATTTATTTATTTTGAGAGAGATAAAGGGAGCATGAGTGAGTGCCAGGGAGGGGCAGAGGGAGAGAGAATCCCAAGCAGGCTCTGCACTGTCAGCTCAGAGCCTGACTTGGTCTTGATCCCACCATGGCGACATCATGACTGAACTGGAATCAAGTCAGATGCTCAACTGACTGAGCCACCCAGGCGCCCCTCTAATGATTTTTTATGACCTTTTTAAATGGTTAACTCTTCCATGAAAATGGGTACTGGTCTTTCCATTCAAATCATCATTCTTGACTGTTCACTTTCTCAGGGAAAGTACTTTGGCACTTAATATTTTTATTTTATTTTTTACTTTATTTGTAATTTGTTCTCTCCTTTAAGAGTGGGCTCTGTGTCTGATTCGTATTCATTTCTTGCAAAGAAATTTGTACATAGAAGGGTGCACTGTTTGAAAGAATGAACAAACGCGGCATTAAAGCATTGCATGGTGTTGACACAGGGCAACTAAGCCACCTATCTAACTGAACGATAGATACTCAGTACTTAGAAGATGGGTGTAAATGGGAGTCTCTGAACATATAGTTTGAGTTGGGCTTCAGTGAAGGGGTAGGACTTCAACACCAGAATTTTGAGGGGGAGACACAAGACTGTGATGCAAATATAAGTATACACACACACACACACACACACACACACACACATATGGACACACACGGTATTTTCATTCTAATGCTGCCTTGAAAATAGCCTTCACCAATTTGGGAGGTTTGCTTCTGACAGTTTCTTAGGGTCTGGTTGGCTCAGGTGGTGGTTTTAATCTTTTGCCTTTGAAATGTTACATGAACTAAAAGTGTGTAGTGGTTTATTTTAATGTTTTCCGTGTATGGTGGCTAAAGGCTAGGTGCCCAGTAGGAATTAATAAGAATAATCAGTTATTTGCTTTTAAAAAGGAGACATCTGTCAACTTGTAGTCCCAATTGTCAACTGTATCTTGGTTTTCTCCACCTAGATGTCTATTCTTTGGGCTATTGGACTCCTGTAGGCTCAGACAGAACCAAAACCAGTCAGAAAATGGAGAATTAAAGAAGGATGTGTTCATCTGTATTTTAGCAATTGTGTTTTTTTAAGGGCTTTGTCTCAATTTTATTTACAGCCCAAATTACAGTGAAACTAGAAGTTTTCTGTTTGGTCCAAGCTCTTCTCTCATATCTTTTTTTTTTTAACCTTTAAATGTTTCTACTTAGAAATTAAATTTTTTTTCTTTTCCTTTTTTTTTTTTTAGTGATTTCTTCATGGCTGGGAAATTTTGTATCCTTTCTTTTTCTCTCCGAACTTTAATGTGTATGTACACAAAGTTTCTTTTTGGTTGGAATTTAGTTGTACTCTTTGGAAACTGCTTGATGACAACCTGACATCACATGAGACTATTTAATGAAGTAATCCATTTTTAATACATTAATTTTTGGGCCCATTTATAATTTTCCAAGTTTCATAATATTCTTGAGGTTGCTGCAGGTCAATCCCGGAGCTGATAAACTTTCAAAAGATTATACCAGAGTACACTGATTCGTTGTTGAACATGTGAAATTATTGATTTGACCAGAATCCACATTTGTGGTCTGTTTTTAGTCATTTTGCCAGTAATAGCGTCGATTAGGTTAACCTCTTTATCCATAGGACGGTTTCCTGCCGCTGCCTGTTGATTGGAAGACCTGGCTCCCACCCAGCCTCTGTGGCCTGGTACCTTGCTGTCTGTTCTATACCCGATTTCTTGCCTCTGTTACAAAACTTAGTACGATGGGATCAGTTCTGTGTAGTTCCCAGTACAGAAGGAACTCAGGCTTCAGGCTTTCTCTGTCAGAGAAGTATCTTGGAATATACGTTAGATCATTGTTATTAGTTTCTTCCTAAAGGCTGCTGTAACAAAGGATCACAAACCGGAGAGCTTGAAACAACAGACATTTATTCTCTGACAGTCCTGGAGACAAGACTGAAACCAAGGTGTCGGAAGGACCGTGGCCCTTCTGAGACCGGCTAAAGGGCTCCTTGTCCATTCCTAGTTACTGGTGGTGACAGTTAGGCCTTGGCACCCCTTGCCTTGCAGCTGCATAATTTCATTACCTGATTCCATTGTCACATGGCATTCTTCCCTCTGTGTCTGTGTCCAGAGTTTTGTTTCCTTACGAGGACAACAGTCATAATTAGGTTACGGCCCAGCCTACTCTAGTATGACTCCATTTTAACGTATTACCTTTGCAACTACACTGTTTCCAAATAAGGTCATATTCTGAGATACTGGTGGTTGGGATTTGCACATATCTTTTTAAGGGACACAGTTCAGTCTGTAACACTCAAGACTTTAGCGTAGCAGGGTTTAAAATTCTCTTTCACAGCCGATGCGTCGATTTGACTAAAAATGAAGGCAGTTAGGGTATAGGTGGCTCTTCGAATAAGGAAATTATATGCCGTAATGGTTACGAAGTAGGTAAATCTACAGCTTTGCCATGTGACAGGTAGGAGTCTTTGTGGCTGTCCTGTTATGTGCGTTGTCACACAACTTGTTCCACCCAACTTCGTATGTACCAAGGGGAACTCCGGTAGGGCTTCGTTACGCATTACCCTGCAGATAATGCCTTTTTCTCAGTTTCTGTATAGCGCCATTTAGGCTTTGGAACAGATGACACAGTTCTTAGTTTGCCCACTGGTGGAACAAGAACTCTACCTCCCTGGTAGGGTTATTCCGAGGTTTGGACGAGAGGATGTTGGCATCGTATCTGGCGCACATGGCGTGTTTGCTCTGTGGGAGTTGCCCTCTCCTCCTCTCCATCTTCTCTTAGCCTTGGCCACGCTGGAAGTGGCTGTCAGCGGAGCAGCTGGA
Source organism: Panthera uncia (assembly GCF_023721935.1). Lineage (NCBI taxonomy): Eukaryota > Metazoa > Chordata > Mammalia > Carnivora > Felidae > Panthera > Panthera uncia. Next base: position 149,714,609 of record NC_064811.1, read on the forward strand.
GTTCGTTGCGCTGCCAGCAGTAACATCTTGCTGCCAGTGGTGCCAGACTTTGCCCAGTGTTGAACTGGCTAAAAATAGTAACCAGGAAGACGGCCAGGGGAGGTCTCTCGCTCAGATTTCGAGACTTTATGGCGGTTTTTCTTTGAGAATGGTACTCACACCTTACCAAGATGCACTGATGGCTTGTGGACCTTGGTCCCGTTGGGTGCGGTGCTGTGCGGCACCATGACACCCTGTGTACTTGGGGGTGGACCTCATCTGCCTTCTCACCGAGGTGTTTAAGTAGTCTTGGATTTGGGGATGGCGGGAAGTTTTGTGGGACAGACAGCACCTGAATATTTCAGAGAAGAGGTTGATAAGAAATTGGACTCAAGTTTTAAAAACGTATATGTGTTTATTTAATAAATAAAGGGATAATATAGTAAAATCACCAGTTTACCAGTATATTTGAGACCATTTCCTAACCCTTTAAAGTGTCAATATCATGCTCAAGTTTTCTTTGGGGGGAATTTGTTCTTGATATAGTAAATCTGTCAGATCCTTGCTTATCATCTGTTGCGTTAGGCGATTTTACTCAGCTCACCCTCAGTTTCTGATTCTGTAAATTGGAAATGATAGTACCTGTTTTATTAATCTTAAGACCATTACGAGCATCAGAACAGGATTTATACGTGTTTGTCAATTAGGTCACTTCTCAGGTTTATTTCATTTATGAGATTTTTCAACTTTTTCAAATCAGGTAGCTGGTAAAAGTGCGTTGAAGATGCTAAGTGTGCAGAGCAGTGAAACCGGCAGTTTGGAAATACCGGCACACAAGTTGGGAACCTTGTAAAATGAGTTTTGCAAGGTTTGTTTTACACTCGTGGAGTAGTACATTATTCAGCCCATCTCTTGGGAGTCAGAAATTAGTATTAATGTGTCAGACTTTAAATGTAAACAGCACTTGTCTGATTTTTTTGAGAGGGACACAGTTGCATACCTGTATTTTTGTAGCGGCAGTCAAAAAAGATCATGAAAAATGCTGACGGGCACCACTGGTAATGCTGACAGACAGCTGAAGATACAGTGATTATGTTGGGGTGTCATTGGTCTGGTAGGTGAGGAAAACATACTGGACAAAGTGTAAAAATCCTGTATTGCTTTCAAAGTGAAATCATTATCTTCAAGTAGATATCAAAAGTTAAAAAAAAAAAAAAATTTTAAGACCCTACTACAGAGGGACCTGAGGACTAGATCTTGCAAACAAATTCTCTTTCCTTTTTTCCCTTCTGTATTTTTGTAAGATCAGTTGTCACTCATTTAGTTTAGAAAGGAGGAAGGGGTAGGGGTACCTGGGTGGCTTGGTCGGTTAGGCATCCGACTTCAGCTCAAGTCATGATCTTGGGGTTTGTGAGTTTGAGCCCCTCCACCCCCCATCAGGCTTGCTTGCTGTCCATGCAGAGCTCACTTCGGATCCTCTGTTCCCCCTTTTCTCTTGCTTGCTCTCTCTCTCTCTCTCTCTCTCACTCTCTCTCACACACACAAATAAACATTAAAAAAAAAAAAAAAGAAAGGAGGAAGGGGATCCTAATACTAAAAATTACTTTAGGGGCACCTGGATGGCTCGGTTAAGCATCTGACTTGATTTCGTCTCAGGTCATGGTCTCATAGTTGTGGGATCGTGCCCCCAGTCAAGCTCTTCGCTGAGAATGAAGCCTGCTTGGGATTCTCTCTCTCTCTTCCTCTCTCTCTGCCCTCCCCTCCTCAATAAATAAATAAACATTAAAAAAAATAATAAATTACTTTAGAACTTTGGCTAAATGTCCTCAAAACTAGAATGTGGCTTCAGGTCTTTGAGGGGTGAAAAGATCCTTTGGTTGTCCTTTTTTTTCTTTTGCCTCACAGGATGGTGGGAAAGGAGCTAATGGAGAAAACTGCAGGATGTGCTCAGGAGACTAGGTGAGAGCAGGAATTGGAAGAAAGCTAAGGGCAGGGTCTCTTCCCTGTAAGTCAGTGTAACCTCTGAATGGATTAATAAGCAACCAAATGAAGGCACTTTGTGTTCTCAGCTATAGTCACAGCCACTTTGTTCCTTGAATCAAAGGAAGGAACAGAATGTCTAATTATAATAATCTCCTAATAATTACAATATTTTGCATTCATTTTCTTTTAAAAATCTATTTGAGTAACTACTAGCCTTCCGAAGATGTTGGAAAATAGTATTTAGGCAGCAGCTGGCAGCTACCAGTGTTGGAGCCTGCAGTGTATAGCTCGTAGAAGATTTCATTAGTTGGACATACACTTTGATTTCCTTCTTGCGGCACGAGTGCATTCTCTTGAGCAGCTGCTTTGGAAAGGAACGTACAATAAACATTTCTACACTTGTTTTAAATATGTGGGTTTTGTTGGAGTGTCACTTGCCATCTGGTAGAGAGAGGAGTGACTTAACTGCTAGAGAGGAAGTGATTGGAATCTCAGCACGTGTTCCTAATGCAGTCTCAGGTTCCCTCTTCGTTTCTCATTCACCGAGACAAAAATTGACAGCTGTAATTATTTTGTTCTGTCAGATCCTTAGAAAGAACCACACTTAGGATAGGATTTGCAGAAATACATTTTGAGCTGTACCTGGCTTGAAATTGTTTTAATTGGAAAGCAAATGTTTTTCGTAAATGTTTATTGACACTTAGCATTTTTAAATGAAAAAGATACTGTAAACAAGTCAGACAGTTAAAAAAAGTGAAAGTCTTCTCCTCATCCCAAATCACCATCACCATGAAGGTGCTGCATTCACCACCACCCCCAATTTTTTTCTGTGTGCTATCAACTACCTAGATACCAGAGTGACTTATGAGAGGAATTTTTTCTAGTAGCGACTTGTGGTTGCATTATAATCACATTGAGTGCTTTGGATAATGGCAATCTCGCGTTGGTTCTCGGGAGGCTGCCGGGGCATTGAGGGACTGATAGGGGTGGGCTGAGTAAAGGAAAACCCTGCTTCATCTGGGAAGTGGCCAAGAAGGGTCATTGTCCTTAATTGGTACTTACATATTCCTAATTGGAAAAATGCCATCACAATGACTAACTTATACTGAGGGTCTCCTAAGTGCAGGGCATTAAGCTCTTTACATGTGTATTACTTACTGAATTCCCACAGTAACCCTGTGAGGTAAGTACTGTTATCCCCATTTTAGAGATGTGGAAACTGAAGCACAGAGAAGTGAGCAACGTGCCCCGTGTCTCAGAGCTTAGTAAGAGATTCACAGTTAACTAGTCTGGCTCCAGACTCCCGTTCTTATTCTGCCATCTCTTGGAAACATACCTGTGTTCGCTGGAAGCTGCTGTATTTTTAAAGCATACCTTTTGGCCCAGGAGTTAAGTGAATGGGAATTATAGATATGTTAATAACTTAAATACCAGAGAAGAAATTTTGTATAATTAAATACGTGTCTTGAAACAATTCCGTTGCCAGACTGCTTGCAGGAATCCTCCTTCTGGTTTTGCTTTGTTAAAGTAAACGTTTCCCCCCGTGAGTCTTCTGTAGTGTTTTATTCTGGGTATTTTTCTTTGGAGCCTACATGTATTCTGGCTTTTGCTCCTGCTGAGTAGGCAAACATATCTAGAGACAGCCATGGAGTAAAGGAAAAGAAAAGCTTTGCAATTTAAAATTGATTTATGTGGAAGCTTTTTCTGTGGTTCCAAAAAAGAAAAAAAAAGAGTAAAAGAAAAAAAACCCTTCTGTCCTTTCTATCTTGTCATCCCCAGCTACAGTAAATCAAACCCATTTTTGGGGGCAGGGGTAGGCAGGAGTCTGTGGAAAGCACTCAGGACAGGAAGTAAATGCCACTGTGATAATCAAGTGACTTTCATGAGAAGCTCTATTGTTAAGAAAGGGTACCTGTGTGAAAGTAAAATGTGCAGGAGAGAACTCCTGGAGGTCACCAGACCCACCTAAAGTATGTGCTGTAGTGAATGGCATTTAAGGGCCACAGCTCTTAATTTCTGGTAATTCGTAGTGAAACAGGCAAAATGTCCCAGACTGATTTTTCCCCTCTCCCCACCGTCTCTTGAATTAGCTGTGTGTATGAGTATGTATGTGCGTGTGTGTGCATACCGTTAATTTTAGCACTGGCAGAATTCTTTTTTTTTTTTAATGTTTATTTTTGAGAGAGAGAGAGAGAGAGACAGTGTGAGTGGGTGAAGGGCAGAGAGACCAAGAATCTGAAGCAGACTCCAGGCTCTGAGCTGTGTGCACAGAGCCCGACATGGGGCTCGAACTCACAAACTGCTAGATGACAAGCTGAGCTGAAGTCGGCCACCCAGGCGCCCCTAGCAGAATTCTTAATGGCAGTTTTTGTTCTGAGGTTCTCTGTGTACAGTTAATCTCTCCAGTGGCCCACACTCCAGCGAATCCTTTCTTCCTTACGCTCTTCTGTGGGCACAAGGCATGTGATACTTATAATAACATACACTTGAGGAACTCCAGAATAACGTATATATAGAGGACAAAATATTTTCTCAATTTTTCCTTATAATTTCTAAATTAGTAAGAGTCAAGAATTCAAGGTTCCTAACCTAAATCCTTAAGTTGGAATAGCCATTGTGAAGGGTGAGAGAACAGATAATTATTCTGTTACAGCAGTGGAGGTTAATATGTAATGTTCCTCTGTAAATTATTCAAATCTAAGAATATTTTCCAACATTTCAGAGACTTAAAAAACAAACTAGAGTTTTCAGAATGCGTTGTGTATACAGATGGCATTGTTTTTATCCCACTGAGACTTTGCTTCAGCACTTGAGATATGAGGATCAGAATGTCAAAGAGCAGCATTTATTTTTAGCAGCTAAGATCTAATTGGCAACCATAAAATTTACCCACTTAAAGTGTATAATTCCGTCTTTTTAATATAGTCACAGAATTGTGCAGCCATCACCACTATCTAATTTTAGAACATTTTATCCCTCCAAAAAGAAACGCTATGCCCATTGTTAATCACTTCTCTTTCTCCCTTTTCCCCAGCCCCTGGGAACCATTAACCTACTGTCGGTAGAGCTCTGGACATTTCATATAGAGAGAATCCTACAATACCTACAGTGTATATAGCCTTTTCTGACTGGCTTCTTTTACTTCCACATAATGTTTCAAGGTTCATCTGTGGTGTAGCCTGTATTGGTGGTCCATTCCATTTATGGTTGAATGATATTCCGTTGTATGGATTTACTATATTTTGTGTATCCATTTGTCAGTTGGTGGACATTTGAGTTATCCCCACAATTTGACTGTTACTAATAGTGAAAGTTTTTGTACGGACTGTATTTTTATTTCTGTTGGGCATATACCTAAGAGCGGTCTTGCTGGGTCCAGTGATAATTCTGTGTGTAATATTTTGAGGGACACTGTGGACAGTAGTGTGATAGCATTATATTCATTCTTTGTTTAGCACAAGACATTATCTAAGGCCCAGAGCTTGTTTAAGTCACTCTTGTTTAAGACTGTCATGGGAGCACTGCTGGGGTGGCTCAGTCGGTTGAGCATCCAGCTCTTGATTTTAGCTAGGTCATGATCCCAGGGTCAAGGGATTGAGTCCTGCATTAACTCCACACTGAGCATAGAGTCTGCTTAAGATTGTCTCTGTCTGTGTCTCTCTCTATCCCTCTCCCTCTCTTCCTCTCCCTCTCTCCCTCTCCCCCTCTCCCTCACTCGTGCACTTGCTGAATCTCTCTAATTAAAAGAAAAAAGACTATCCTGGGATACTAGTCACTAACCCAGATCTAACATCAGATCCAACTAGAAATTGCAGACTATTTTCATGCCTATACAGGAGAGATTTTATTATATACCTCTGTCAAATCGTATAGATTCTGTGTCTTGCTCTGCTTTTATATTTAAAAAAAGTTATCGTGGTAAAATATTAATGTCAGATCTACTGTATTAACTATTTAAGATTTTTATCATTGTGGTAAATATGCATAATATAATATAAATTACCATTGTAGTCAGTATTTTTTTTTTATTGTGGTAAAATACGTGTAACAAAATTTACCGTTTTAACCCATTTGCCAAGTGTATATAGTTCATTGGCCTTAAATACATTGACAGTGTTGTGTAATCATCACCACCATCCATCTCCAGAACTTTTTCATCATTCCAAACAGTCTCTCTACCTGTCAGCATTAATTCCCCAATGCTCCCTTTCTCCAGCCCCTGGTTACCTCTTTCCTACTTCCTGTCTTTATGTGTTCGCCTATTCTAGGTGCCTCGTATAAGTGGAATCATAAATTTGTCCTTTTGTGTCTGGCTTCTTTCACTCAGCATATTTTTTAAGGTTCATCTATATTGCAGCATGTATCAGAATTGCATTCCTTTTGAAGACTGAATAATAATCCATTGTACAGACATATACCACATTGTATTTAGCTGTTCATCAGTTGATGGATATTTGGGTTATTTCCACCTTTTAGCTTTCATAAATAATGCTCTTGTGAACACTGGTGTACAGATATCTGAGTTCTTGCTCTCACTTTTTTTGAGTACATACCTAGGTGTAGAATTGGTTGATCATATGGTAATTCTATGTTTAAGTTTTTGAATAACTACCAAACTTGTTTTCCTCAGCAGCTGCATAATTTTACATTCAAACCAGCAATGTGCACATGTTCTGATTTCTCCACATCTTCACCAAAACTTATTTTCCTTTTTTTTTTCCCATTGTAGTCAACGTAGTAGGTATGAAGGTCTCTCATTGTGGTTTTGACTTGCATTTCCCTAATGACTGATTATGTTGAGCATGTCATGTGCTTGTTATTAGCCTTTTATATACCTTCTTTGAGGGAATTGTCTGTTCAAATCCTTTATCCATTTAATTGGCCTGTCCTTTTGTTATTTAGTTGTAGGAGTTTTTTGTATATTTTGATATCCAAATACATGATTTGGAAATATTTTTTCCCATTCTGTAGGTAGTTCTTGCACTTTCTTCATATATTGAACCATCTTTGCATTCCAGGATAAATCCCAATAGGTCATGGTAGATAAAATTTTTTTTTTAATGCTCTGTTGGATTTTCTTTATTAATACTTTGTTGAAGGTTTTGTGTATATATTCATAGGGCTTTTGGTTTTTAATTTTCTTGTGATGTCTTTTTCTGGCTTTGGTATCTGTTGCAGCCTCATAGAATGAGTTGGGAAGTGTTCCCTTGTCTTCTGTTCTTTGGAAGAGTTTGAAAAAGATTGATGTTAATTCTTTAACAGTGTGGTAGAATTCACCAGTGAAGCCATCTGGTTATGGACTTCTTGGGGAGATTTTTGTTTTTTCTTGAGTCGGTTTATATAATATGTGTGTTTCTAGGAATCTGTCCATTTCATCTAGTTGACTAGTTTGATGTATAGTTCATATAATTCTTCTATAATTCTTTTTACTTCTGCAAGGTCAGTAGTATGTCTCTACTTTCTGATTTAGGTTATTGTGTCTCTTGTATTCTTTGTAAGTCTAGCTACAGGTTTGTCAATTTTGTTCATCTTTTTCAAGAGGCCACTTTGATTTTCATTGATTTTCTTTATTACTTTATTTCATTTATCTCCTCCCTGATAGTCATGGTTATTTTCCTTCTCTGTTTCTTACGATACAAAGTTAGGTCATTGATTTGAGATCATTCATCTTTTTTGTTTTTTGTTTTTTAACTTTATGTATTTGGGGGTGGGGAGAGGGAGTGAGGAAGGGACAGAGGGAGAGGGAGAGAGAGAATCCCAAGCAGGCTCCACACTGTCAGTGCAGAGCCCAGTGTGGGGCTTGAACTCACTAATTGCTAGATCATGACCTGAGCTGAAATCAAGAGTCGGATGCTCAACTGACTGAGCCACCCAGGCGCCCCTCATTCGTCTTTTTTAATGCAGGCATCACAGCTATACGTTTCCTTTTGAGCATTGCTTTTGCTGCTTCCCATAAGTTCTGATATGTTTTGTTTTTGTTTTTGTTTTCATTTGTCTCAAGGTATTTTCAGTCTCAGGCCTTGTCAGGCACTTTTTTTCTGTCAATTTTGTTTCTTTGCATGGGCCATACCTTCCATTTTCTTTTCATGCCTTGTGATTTTTTTTTAATTGAAAAATGGACACTTGAATTTGATGTTTATAATATTTTATCTCTAGAAATGAGATTCTCCCCCTTCCTTGGTTTTTTAATTGTTGAAGGCAGTGGTATTTCTGATATGTAGTAATTTTTTGCAAATATTGTTGTAGGAATCGTATTCCTTGTTGCATATCGTCACTGAAGTCTCTATTTCTCGGCTTGTGTTCAGTCAGTGATTTCATAGAGAGTGCCTTGTATGCCAGAAGCTGGAAAACAAATAAACCTCTCCGATTCTTTGCAGGTTGGCTGTGTGCTGGTGCCTGTTTTCCTAAGATAGTCAGACTTGGAACTAATTTAGCATTCAGCGTGTGGTGAAAGCTTAGGGTTTTCTCTGAGCATGCGTCCTATCCTGGGCATAGCTGCACCTTTCTAAATTTCCTTAGATACTGGTGCTTTTGACTGCCCTAATTTCCCAAAGAAACTCTCTTCTTGACTTTTCCTCCTAGATCTTGGGTAGTCTATTGTATGTTTCAACTATAATCCTTTACTTCAGGTATCTGCAGATTGTTCCTGCACCTTAGATGTTTTGAGCAGTGCCCACCACTTCTCCAGCCTGGATGAGTTTGAGTTAGGTGAGACAGAAACCGTATCTTGCCCGTCCTTCAGATGATCCCGAGATAGGTTATAACACAGTTAAACAATAATTCACAAGTCAGGTATGGTCTGCTTTTTCTAGAACCAGGGAGCCCAGGTTCCATTTTGGGAACATAGGCTGCTGCCACACCAGAGATGGGGTAGGGCAAGGACAAATGAAAATGCCACAAATGTTTCCTACCATTTTAAGTTGACTTTTCCTTGATCCAGTATTCAGTTGGTTGCTGTGTTTTCCAGAGTTCTGATGAAGTTGGTTCTGACAGTTGGTGTTTGTTTTGCGACATCATGGTACCGTAAGGGGCTGTGGGTGGGAACATGGAGCCACTTACTCCGCCATGTTGCGGACTTCACCCTTACCCTGTCAGACCTAGGTATCTTCTGGTAGTCCAATTTCAGTGCCCACAGAAAGCATTTTATTCTACTGCATCTACAAATTCTGCAGATAAGAGGTGCTCTTTTTATATATCCCTGGCAATCACCAATTTCTGTGACACTATTTTCAGGAGTGTTGTTGACTGAGTAGTAGCATTAATATTTTTTCTGAGTAAATATTAGATTAAGTACTAAATACTAAATCCTTTTAAAAGTTTGGTGCCCTAGGATCTTTATCTCTTACGGCCATGTTTTTGGATATCTTTTCTCCCTGTGCAAATGCACTTTTGAAATAACCCGAGGCAAGGGTAAATATGATTTGATTTATATACAATTTTATAGTTATGCATTTACTGGCAAAACTGAGGTACAGCTAAAGTGGTCTTTTATCTATGTGGTGGAGAGTATGCGTTTATAATCAGTTTGCAAATATGGAAAGGTGGCATCATTTGGCAGGACATTAGACAATGACCACTGCATGTGGCTTTTTAAGACCTTACTGCCCTCTTATGTAACATGAGGTGGTATAAGACAGAGTGTATTCAGGAGAAGACAAATTCTATCACTATACACAAACCAGAAATGGCCACTTGAATAAGAATTTGAGACCTTTGGATGTAAGAATGTATGATGGTCCTTCTGGCATTCTTTGGCTGCTTTTGATGTTGATCAATCTTTTTGATACTAGATTGGGATCACTGTTTGTTTTTCAGGACTTTGACCTAGAAGCTAACCTATCACATTCATTCTGAAGACTGAGTTGAGCCCAAAAATAGAAACACAATTGGTAATAAATTGCTTACATGATGTGAACCTGAGGCTGCCATGACCCTACACTGCACACCATTTTCCCAGTTGTCTCTTACTGTCTGGGTGTCAACTCAAAAACATAGTTTGGTTAAAATTCTCCATTAAGGCATAGGAGTTAGTAGATCTGTGCTTCTCTACTTAAAATAGTTATTGTCAAGGGAAAGATTGGATGATTTAGTACTGTCCTGTTGTGTCAGGGGATATTTTTGGATTGAAGGTGTATCTTAAGCCTGTTGGTACCTCTCGTTCTTTGCTGTCCTTACATATCATCTCCTTTGAACCTTAGATTATGGAGGTGAGAGGAAGTGGGATTACCTTTGTTTTATGTATCAGTAAACAAAACTTCAGTAACATCGTTTCTTAAGTAAGTGATGGTGTTCTAGGAGCCAGGTCTCAGGTGTCTAAGGCTAATGTTCTTTCTAATTTTTCACATCTGACAAGTGGATTTTGAGAAATAGTTGATTATATGGTGAGAGAAGAACAGTGTCGTTAGAAATTAGTGGATAGAAAAGGGGGATGCTAAGAATCAAAGACCCTCACTATTATGGCATATATGTTTGTGTGTATGTGTGTGTGTTTATTTCTTTATTATAGTTAGGCCATATTCATTGTAGTTTAATGCTTGGTTCTTTTGAAAGGAATGAAATTGGAAATAGGGTATCTGTTAAAACAGTGACTTAATACAAGAACCTCTTGAATTTTCATTTCAGTTTTATTTTATTTTATTTTTTTACTTTCCTCCTCTCAGACCTTTCATTTTCCCCATAGGAACCCATAGGGAAGAAGACTTAGAATAACATAAACGTAGGGGCAGTAAAACCAAGGGGAAAAGGCTAACAACAGTTCTGAGCAAGTGCTGGGAAAAGAGCTTGAACACCAGGGGAGGAGAAAAGGGAAAAGTCTAGTGCCTGCAGTAATTGACCTCATTCTAGCATGGCTGCGATGACACACAATTGCAGAGTTTGATAGTGTAAAGGATCAGAGAACTGTTGGCTCTGCTTGAGGCACTTTCAAACCTTACTACTCTACCTGAATTGAAGCTGAAGCCTGCAGGTGGATTGGCTACTGGCCATGAACAGGCTGACTCCATAGGAAAGTAAGTAGGAAGCAGTGCTGGCCCGGTCACGTTCATTCTTCCTCGTTCTAGACAGGGGTCTTCGTCATATAGAAAGGGAGAGAACTAGGGTAAAAGTAAGATGAGAGTGACTCTTCCAGAAACTTACCTCCACGTTCCCATTTTGAAACATATGTCTACAACTTACCAGGATGACTGGGTTGAGGAATGGTTGTCTTTTTAATGTCTGTTTATCTTTTTTTTTTTTTTTTTCCACATTAATTTTTCAATGAGGGCTGGGCCAGTGACAACAGAGAAGGTTTAGGACAAAGTAAAATTTAAACCCTTCATTCAGCTGTGTGATCTGGGATACCTTGGATACCTTGACAACCTCTCTTTCTCTCTCTCCCTCCCTTCCTCATCTGTGAAATGAGGTATCAAGAGTGTACCTACCTTATAGGTACAGTAAGTGAGTTTATGGATCTTAAGTGCTGACACACTGCCTAGCACATAGAAGTGTTCTTGTCAGAAACTGAAAAACTAAGTAACAGACCATACAGACCACAAAATGGACATGGATTCTATCCCACCTGAATTAGTGCTTTTACCAAATTCAGTATGTATTTTGTTACTCTTCATTTTTTAATTGTTACCCTTAGGTTGTATTAATGAGACTTAATTTTGTCATGGATGTGTATCTCCCGCAGATCAGGATGTGGTCAGTTACATGACCAGGGAAAGACCTAGTACATGCAGACTTAGGTGGGTTTTGCGAGCTTCATGTGAGAACCTGCAAAGTGACCCTGGCAACAAAAGGTGCCAAGTCTCTGGTGTGCGGGTCACATTTTTCCTGCAACAGTAATTATGTATTAGAATTGAGAATGTATGGAAGTAGACTTGGTAATATATTATTCTGGGTGATAAAGGCTGTGCGGTGCTTATACCTTACACAAAACTGTGTTTTTAAAACCTTCTCATGTTTGAAAGACGCCAGTTTTTAGGACTGACCCTCACAGAGTATGGTTTGATGTTTTCTAACAATTTTTTATTATCAAATTTGTTGATTTTTGATCATTTTAAATGGCCCTGATTTTATTAGAAAATAATTTTACGTTTTGACCACTTGTTTTTTTGTATGTCATTGTATTCCCTGTTTTCAGGTACAGGGGAAACAAATTCGATAAAATAAACAGTTTCTCTTTAAGGAAGAGCAGTTTTCTTTTTCCTAAAATGGTATTTTTGGAGGCTCATGGTCCAAACAGATTAGCTGGGCTGAGAATGAGATTAAGTGATGAATCCATAAAAATGTGGGGTCTGAAATGCTTATACTGGGTAGTTCGGCTAAGACTCAGCCATCAGATATGTCTTTACTGTTTATGTGTAATGATTTAAAGAGTTCCTGAACTCATTGTGGCTCCCCAGAGTTTTGTTTTGTTTTTTTTCTGGCTCCCCAGTGTCAGTCAGACAGACCATCTTAAAACGTTGAGGTTCATTGCCTCACTGGATTAACCACTGGGCCTTTTGTAATAATGTCCTCAAAATTTTTAGAAAATCAAAAGTCACATTTTTATATAAACCAAAACAACAAAAAAGTGAAGTTCCTCTTTTGTAATTGTGGAGAGTAAAGTATGTTCTGTAACTTTTCACTGCCACAGTGTCAGTATGAACCATTTTGAAATTCCAGTTTAGCTGCCTTTAATGAAATGTGAAATAAAACCACCTAGTAACTATTATAATTAAAAGTTAGGATTTTTTTTTCTCCTTCTGCAATTGATCAGTTGTGAATCTCAAGTCACAGTTTGGAAAATTAAGGCCATAAAGCTTCAGAGTTGGGGATGTCTGAGGATGGTTCCTGTGGACTAAGAGAAGGTGAAGGAGAAGGAGACTTTTTCTGAGTTTACAATGTGGTAAGCATGTTTATTCCTGTTTGATTTAATACAGTCATGTGCTCTGTCTGCTTCTCCCTCCCTTGCCTTCAGCTTCTTGGATTCCTAACTCTTGGATTCATTTCTCTGTTCATTCTTTTAAAAATTTCTGGAAGCTAGCTCCTTTAACTTCTATTTATAATTAGGTAGTTTCCTGTCTCAGAAAATAAAGAGAGAGTTTCTTTATCTCGGGTATATCACTCAGAATTGTTCTGGGTCACTGTTTTTTTATTCTTTTCCTTCTTTGCCAGTTAAGCCAACCAGAATTTGAGTTACAAGTTCCATGATATAGTTTAATAAATATTTTGCTGTTATAAAGATTTAGCATTTAAATGCTAAATTCTGACTGAGAAAGACTTGTGATAGCTTGTCTTAGCAAAGTGATAGCAAAGTGATTGATTAATCAGTAAGATTTATTAAGGGTTTAAAATGCTGCTAACATTGTGAAGAATTGTGGGTATCCCTGAACATGTTTGTATTATAGGAAAATAAAAATATCTGAAAGAACAAATCAGGTGCTAAATCTTGCTCTCTTGTGTAAGTTACAGACCCAGTATAGAGGATGATGTATGTATTGTGGTAGTTATTGGCAGTTGCTGGGAAAAGAATCGTGGATCCAACCTAATCATGGAACTGGGTATTTTGGTTGCACTTTGCAAGATTTGCAAATTCCACGTGGGCAGAAAGGGTTAATGACGTGCTAGGCGCGTATAGGAGACCTTATGAGCAAAGGCATTGGACAGGAATTAGGCTGGGGGGTGGGTAGGGAGAGAGGAAGGTCTTGGGTAGTTTTGGGATATGGACACTGAGTAGACTCCATAAGAAGTGGAAGCTGTATTAAGGTAGGTAGTGGTAGTGGAGAGAGAACTTTAAATCCCAGGCAGAAGAGTTTAGGTTAGAGTAGGTAGGTATTTAGAAGTCTTTAGACTTCTCTTCTTCTAGCCTTCAGATGTTACTGATTGTTGATTTGATGCTTAGAGCTGCTGCATCTTACAACCCTGTGAGGGTTGTGAATTCCATCCCATATCCTTGATTTCTCAAATTTAATTTCACCTAGATACTCTGCTTGGATCAGGTCCAGTTGGCAGTTGTGATTTGGTTTTGTGTTTTAATGCATCTTTTTACATTTGCTATATTCTAATCTCATAATATTTTAGAGTCTTACAGTTGGAAGGGTGCTTGGAGGTAATCTGATCCACCTATCAACCAGTACAGGAATTATATGCTTAATGATTGAAATGATTGTTCTGTTTCTGCTGGAATGCATGAACCATCTTTTAATACAACTCTTTCCATTGGTAGGTTTCATTTCTTAAGTTAAAATATGCCTTTTCTAGCATTATCTGGAGCTATACAAAGTCTAATATTTTTTTTTCAGGTATTTCAGCCCTTCAGATATTTGAGGAAACTTATGATGATGTCTTCTTTTAAACTGTCTTTTCTCAGTCTCAATATTTTACTTTCTCTTACTTTATACTTCAAGATTCTCCACTATCACTCTTGTCCATCTTTTGTGTATTCTGGTCTTAATGAAGACCCGGAATTGGACATAATATCCTTCTTTAAAAAAATCAGTTATTGAGGCACCTGGGTGGCTCAGTTGGTTAAGCGGTTGACTTGGCTCAGGTCATGATCTCACAGTTTATGGGTTCAAGCCCCACATCGGGCTCTGGGCTGACAGCTCAGAGCCTGGAGCCTGCTTCAGATTCTCTCTCTCTCTCTCTCTCTCTCTCTCTCTCTCTCTCAATAATAAGCATAAAATAATTAGTTATGATTTAGCAGGCAACAGAAATCCCCTTCTCATTTGGCTTAAACAATAAGGAATTTACATTTTCTTCATAATTGAATGTTCTTGAAATTGAGACATTTTGAACCTTTATTTAAGTGAATAGAATGTTGGTTTAGTGACAGCCTCCCCCCCTTGATGATTCATAAAATAATGATGCATCCAAACCATTGAAATGTCTTAACTGAGGAAACGTGATGTTATCTCAGATATCAGGAGATCTGATGGATAGAGTGGATCCATGATTGGATATTTTTTTACCTTGATTGTATCAGCAAACCAGTGTGGCAGAGAAGTTTTTGGCTTGCCTTCTTATGACTGCGAGATGGCTGCAACAGCTCTAGGCATCAAATCTCTGTAATCAAAAACATCTAAAGGCCAGAAGAGGGAAAGTCCCTTCTTTGTGTTCTTTTTTTAATAAGCAGAATTTCCGAAGTGACCCTCCTTGGTCAGAATCGTCATATGCCTGTTCCTAAACCAGTTACTGACAAGAGATAGGGATTACCATTAATGGCTCAGTGGTTCTCAGGCTTGTGTGCACCAGAATGACCTGGAGAACTTGTTAAAACACAGATTTCTGGGCCCCACTCCCAGAGTTTCTGATTTAGTAAGTTTAGACTGGAGACTGAGATTTTGTATTTCTCCCAAGTTCCTTCTACATGATGCTGATGCTGTTGATCCAGGGAATGGAAATGACTGTCTCCAAATGTGTGCCCGACTGATACCCAAACAAAATCAGGATTTCGTTAACAAGTACGGTGGGCCAGTGGAGAGAGATAGGCAGTGTCCATTTCTGCTGTAGTCTAGATCAGTATTTCTCCTAGATGTTGTAACACACTGAGAAGTGTGATTGTTATTGTGGGTTGTACAGAATATATTACTAGTAGTAAACTAAGCTTTGAGAATGAATATAGAGTAGATCAAGTAGATTCAAGATAATGTTTGTTATTTTCTGACATGCTTTCTTGAAGGGGAGAGAAAAGGGTGGCTATTCAGTGAGGGCACAGGGAATGTACACCTTTGGAAGTATAGAGTGTGTATTAATGATAGCTGAAATGTATTAACTCGGTTAAACATCAAACTGCATCTGTGAAATAGGTAATATCCATACCTTCCAAAGGAGGAAACTGAGGCCCAGAGAGCTTTAAGTAATTTGCCCAGTGTAATACAATTAACAGATGGTAGAGTTGGGTTTCAGAGCCATGAGGTTTGGCCTCACAACCTGTACTTTTAACCATATGTTTGACTGTTGGGTAGGTCCTCTGTTGCAGGAATGTTAAAGCTAAGATGCTCATTGTATGTTTTTGACTCTGCCAGTATGGTGGGATTGGTGTTCTGGTAATTATACCCTCCCTTCCTTTCCTCCCTGGTTCATAGCTACTTATATTTAGGGTTATTGATAAATTTGAACTTAAGTGTGGAACTTAAAACATTATGTTAGCAATGTCTGCCAGCTTTTTGCCATCTATGCATTTTATAAACCTGCCTTCCTTGTCTTTTTGCACATACTAGGGCAAAGAAAACTGTGTAGATAGGATTGAACATAGAGACTATGGTTAAACATTTGTTTTTTCTGTTGCTGTTGAATGTTATGGTGTGGAGGCTAATTATCTTTGTAAGAGGGGTTGTGTTGCTCAGTATTTATGGCAAGTAACAAACTAATATGAAGGTTTCTAGTTGCTCCAGAATTATTGGGAAAGGTAAAGAAACTTTAGGCCAGGCTTCTAGGCATGACTCCACTCCCAAAAGCAGACTGAAAAATTGGGCGGCTGCATTTTTTGCCATGCCCTGCTTAGCACTTTAAGCTGTAGCCACACTGAACAACTGGCCATGGTCTCTCACTTGTAGCTCTTTGTGCAGGCCTGTTGCCTTTGCCTGGTATACTCAATCCTCTTTTCTTGGCTAATGCTTCTTAACCTTCGGATCTCATTCTAAATTTTACTTAAAAAATTTTACTGATCCTCCCATCCTAATCTCCCTCAGACAGTCCTAAGAGTCCAGAGAGCTCTTGTTTTCCTCCCGTTGCATCCTGTATCCCACTGTCCTAGTACTTAACCCTTTATTACTGCTTATTGGTCTTTCCCCGATTCCACATTACATCCTAGTGCCTAGCACAGTGTGATGCTTGAATGTAGAGAGTTGAGTGGTTCAGATTTAAAAAGCCACTGATGACACATTTGAAACTTCCTTATCAAGAAATAGATGCCAGTCACTAATGTCTAAGTTGTAATTTATAATTTTCATAATTATAATTGACTGGACAGATTTTTGCTTTGGTTTGAGTATAGCATCTTTTTTTTAATGTTTGTTTATTTTTGACAAAGCACAAGCAGGGGAGGGGCAGAGAAGGGGAGACAGAGAATCTGAAGTGAGCTCTCGGCTGACAGCAGTGAGCCTGATGTGGGGCTCGAACTCACAAACCGCAAGATCATGACCTGAGCTGAAGTCAGATGTTCAGCTGACTGAGTCACCCAGGCGCCCCTGAGTATAACACCTTTTATTGCATGTCTAATGTAACTTACTGGAGATTGGACAACAAATCTGTTTGCTAATAATTCTTCAAAAGTTTGGAAGCTGGGAATCTGAAAGTTTGTAACTACATGAAAAAAGACTCAAAAAATAATAAAAAGTTTATTTTTTGAATAATTGTAAGTTTACCAAAAAACGGTAAAGACCACACAGAGTTCCTGTATACTCCCACCCAGTTTTCCCCATTTGTTTAACATCTTACATTACCATGGTACCTTTGTGCAAAGTAAGACACCCACATTGGTACACTGCCATTAACTAAACTCCAGATTTTATTTGGATTTCACCAGTTTTTCCATTTGTGTCCTCATTCTGTTCCAGGATCCATTCCAGGATACCAAAGTGCATTTTGTCATCATATCTCCTTAGTCTCTTCTGGGCTGTGACAGTTTCAGTCTTTCCTTGTTTTTCATGCCCCTGACAGTTGGGAAGTCCTGGTCAGGTATTGTGCAGAATGTCCCTCAATTTGGGTTGATCTGATTTTTTTATCCATGATTAGACAGAAGTTATAAATTTTTGGAAAGAATACTATAGGGATGAAGTGGCTTTCTTGACACATGACATCAAGGAATGCATGATACCTGCATGACCTCGTGGGTGAGGTTGACCTTCAGTTAAGTAGCTAATCCCTTGCTTAAGGTGCTGTCTTCAGGTTTCTCCACTGTAAACTTTACTATTTTCCTCTTTTCCACTCTATTCTTTTGAAGCAAGTCACTAAGTACCCACCCCCACGGACTGTGTGTTGGGGGGGGGGGGGCAGAGGATTAAGCTCCGCCTCCTGGAGGGGGCAGTGTGTGCATATGTTATTTAGAATTCTGTAAAGGAGATTTGTTTTTTCCTGTCCCTGTGCAGTCACTTTGTATGTTTATATTGATGACAATTTAGTAGATGTTTAGTGGGTCTCTACTCTGACAGATACTGTGCTAATTTAGGGGGCAGTATTTTTAACTCTTCTGGGGTCACATGCGTCTTTGAGAGACTGATAACTGCTATAGACCTTCTCTCCAAAAAACATAAGATACACAGAATTTTGCTTCTAATTTTAGGGGTTTCACAGATCTTTGAAACTCTTAGAACTTGAATTAAGACACTGTCTACTAGTAATTTAGAACAGCTGAGGAGACAGGCAAGTTAAAAACAATAGAATAGGATATGTTGTGTGCAGTCAGGGAAATTTGAGTAAAGTATTATGGGAAAACAGTTACGGGAGTAGCTTTACTTTGGGTGTAGGGAAAGCTACAGAGAGCAGCTACAATTTGAATTTGGCATTGAAGAATGAGAAAGAGTTAAATCAACAAGAGGTTGGAAAAGCATTCTAAGCAGAAGGAACACAACCAACAAAGACCTGTGCAAAAATGCATGCTGGAGGAGCTAGATCTTGCACGGTATAGATGAAGTGGCAGATGGCTTGGATATAAAATTGGTGGAGAGGTAGGAGAAGGTATAGAGCGGAGAGAGCCTTGGATAAGTTTCTCAGTTGATAAATTTTGAAATGTTTAAATGAGTATATAATGGTTTTGTACACAGATTATTTTCATCTTTAGTTTTGTGACTCAGTAATTTACATGCATCATGCATGTATGAGCTAAGGAGTGACTAGGACGTGAAGAAACGTACACCTCTTTCTCAAGAAGCATGGATATGAAGGGGCTTGGTGAAGGAGACAGCTAGAAGAGATTGTGGCATCCATAGGAGTTTGTTTTGAGTTGGGAGAGACTTGAGTGTGTTCAAATGAAAGGAAGGAGCCAGTAGAGAAGGAAAGTGATAATTGAAATGACGCTCCTGAAAGGGAGGAAGGGTTGAACTAACACAGAATAGATAGTTTGCATTAGGAATTAATCTAACTTGTACTTAATTGCTTTTGTACATTTTATTTAGAACGGTCTTACATATCATATCTGACATAACATTTGACTTATAGGTAAGTTCAGGCTGTGACCTGACCTTCCATCTTACTGTATTCAATATGCTTATTTAATCTCTTGTATTAATATATTTAAGGTCTTTGCTAAATTCTGGTGATAGAGAAAGTGTCAGAGAGTCCATACCCTTTGTGAACTTGGTTGAAATAATTAGGATACAGGACAGATATATAAAAGGATCAAAAATAAATATGTGAAATTCTCCAGTTCTTTCTCATGCTTTGGGCTTCAGCCTTTGGCCAGAGCAGTCACTCTATCTTCCTGTTTGTTTGTTTGTTTGTTTACGGTGCTGGAGAAAATGAGGTTATGATTGGCGGTAGTTTATCTTGTTCTAAATAGTGTTTCTCAATTAGGAGTGAATTCAGCTGTTTCTGCACTAGAGAATCCTTACTTGATATTTTTCTTTTCCTCTTAGATAATTTTAACTCTGAGCTATGAAGAAGACTAATTTTTATGGTGACCTCTTTTCTTCCTTTTCTTTTAACTTAGGCCACAATGTTAATCGCTGGTTTCTAATCTGATAGATTCTATTTATAAAGGAATTGAACCTCTTAGGAAGGAAATTATTCCTAAATAAAGCATTAAAATTTAGCACATGTTTGAACATAGATTTGACCCTATGCTTAACAAAAGGTTTTTGGTTGTGGTTTTAATAAAATGCCCTTTGGGCATGGTATTAATTGACTTTGGAAATTAATTTAAAATGAAACTTCATTAGGCAGCCAGTAATCTTGCATTTATATTCTTTCTGCTCTAAATCCTTAGAAAACATATGCTCTTTAAATAATTAAAAAGTGTGTACTTAAGTTTTATTGTTGAAAAACCACCTAGTATTGTCATGGTAAATAAACAACTTTCACTTTAAAGCATTTTCCTTTTGTGATGGATTTTTGAAAAGAAATTTTAATAAAATTACATTATTTGCACTAACAATTGACTTTGAAACCTTTAAAGTCAGTATCTTTTATGCTTCTGGACTCATTCGTTCATTCAGCAAAAATGTGCAAAGCATGGCTGGATGTAGCAGTGAGTAAGAAAGACTTGGATCCTGTCCTCAAGCTTCCAGTCTAGTGAGACGAATGGAATAGGTGTGCTTAGTGCTGCAGAAGGTTAGGGTGTCTGATGTGAGCCTGTGAAGGCACTTTCCTCGTTTGTGGGAAGGCATCAGCAAAGATCTCTTTGGTAACATGAAATCTGCAACCAGGGGTGAGTAGAATCTGGGAGAAGGGTGAGGGAAGGATGTATGGCGCAGAGGGAATGGTTCCGAGGGAGGGAGTAGGGTCTGGGGAGGATGGGGGTCCTGTACAAGCTGACCCTGGAGGCTGAAGTATACACATGCAGGGGAGAGCAGCACGTGGCGGCAAGGGCCATGTCGTGAGAGTCTTACAAGGATTTTGACCCTCCTGAAGGCTCCAGAAAGCCATTGATGGGAGATCAGATTTGCATTTTGAGTAAGATCAATCTGCAGCAGAGTATAGTGGCGTGAGGCAGAGTGGGAAATGGTTGGGAGAGTTGAGCAAATGCAGGAAGGCCAGTTAGCCTTCAGTAGTAGTCTCTGCAAGGGCTGGTGATGGGTGCTTTCTGACAATTCGGTGTTAAACTCCACATTCTGAAAGACCACTGAAGGAGTGAGGTGAAAACTACGAATGTGTATTAAACAGACCGCATATGCCTGGGTGTAAAGCCTTGTAGCACATGCAGTTTTCAAATTTCATTTAAGGATCCATATCCTGAAGATAATGCACAACTACTGTGAAATCTTAATAATTTTTTTCTTTTGGGGGGGTATCCTGTGTTTATTTTATAAAATGAAACTAATATTCAAATTATAAAGTCTTTGGTTATAGCGATACAAAAACACAGTGTTAAACATATTCGATTAGCACTCTGGAACACTTGACCCTTAATTAACTAGTAAGGCAGGGAATTCAGTGTGCCCAAATGTTAAATAATGCTGTTTAACATTTGGAAGCCTGAAGCAAGACAAGGCAGTGATGACCATAACCAAGCTGAGAGGACTACTTTGTTTTTTTTAATTATAAAAAAATGTTTATTTATTTTGAGAGAGAGAGTGGGAGGAGGGGCAGAGAGGAGAGAAGAGCCAAGCAGGCTCCACGCTGTCAGCACAGAGCCCAGTGCAGGGCTCAGTCCCTTGAACCATGAAATCATGACCTGAGCCGAAACCCAAGAGTTAGACACTTATCCGACTGAACCACCCAGGAGCCCCAAGAGTACTCTTTTTGTGTAATAAAGTAAGCTTGTAAAATGTATACAATTCTGGAGAGTACGGCATCTCAAGACTAGAGAAGCAGGTGCCACTGGTTCGGGGCCTCAGGTTGAAACCATGGGCCTTGCCAGAAGATTCTTACTGTTTTTATCCCTAATGAAGCTCAAATAAATATGAGGCTGTGCTTGTAGAAAATCTTTTGTATTCTCTATTTGTCTTTCTTTTCCAGGGGAAGTAGAAACTTTACATCACAGACTTAAGAGAATATGATGCGAAAATCTTACAATTCAGTTTTGAGTCCATAAAGTGAGGGTGGGCTACTGAGAATATTTGAAGAGGATTGAAGCAGCAGCAGAGAGAAAAGAGAATGGAGGGAAGGGTACTTTTGTTTTCTCCTGAAGAATGAGAGGGTAGACCACCATATTTAGAGGCAGACAAGGAACCAACAGAAAAAAAAAAAAAGATTACAAGTGTGCTAAAAACTCTATTAATTTGTAAGAAAACTATAAAAACACTCTGATATCTTCCTGGAGTTAACCAAACTGCAGGTTTGTGGGTGCAGGCCCCAGCACTGTCTTTACCCCTGATGCCAGCTGCAAGTTCAGGGGGTTGCCCAAATCACCCTAAGGTTCAATAATTTGCAAGTACTCACAGAACTCACTGAGAGCTGTTATTCTTACAGTTCTGCTTATTACAGAAAGAGAATACAGATCAAAATTAGCCAAAGGAAGAGACTCCTAGGGCTAATCCTAGGGCAGGGCCTGGGAGAATTCTAAATGTGTAGCTTCTGTTCTCTTCTCCCTTGGAGCCAGAATGGTTACCCTCTTGGTATCAGTGTGTACATGATGTGTAACCCTTTGCATGGAGTATTACTAACCAGGGAACTCACTCAAGCTTTGGTTTCCAGAGTTTTTAATGGGGCTTCATTACATAGGCATGATTGTTTGATTGCCCATGGAGTTGAACTCACTCTCCATGTCTGTTGGTTGTGTGTGACCTGAAGCCCCCATACTAAATTGGTCTTTCTGACATGGCTAGTCCCCATCCTAAGACTGTTGGGTATGGCCATTCCTATGCTAAGATGGGGTATGACCAGCCCCTTCCCTAAACAAGGTCACTTCTGTCAGATATGACTTAGATTACCTCCCGAAAGCCTAGGGAGTGGCTAGACCTCTTTTTGGGCAAGACCAACTTTACTACACACTTATATTTTAAAAGGATTGTCTTGAGTTTTATGTTGAGATTGGTCTTGAGTAGGGGCAAGGGTAGAAACAAAAAGACCAATTAAAAGGACTGTTTGCAGTAGTCCAGAGGAAATGTGCTTAAGTCAACATGATAGTGGTAAGGGTAAGGTAATAAGAAGTGGTTTCATCATTAATTCTGGGGTACCTGGTTGGCTTAGTTGGTTAAGCGTCTGATGTCGGCTCAAGTCATGATCTCATGGTTCATGAGTTCAAGCCCTGCATCTGGCTCTCCTCTGACAGTGCAGAGCCTACTTCCAATCCTCTCATTCCCCTCACTCTGCCTCTCTCCTGCGTGTGTTCGTTCTCTCTCTCTCTCTCTCTCTCTCTCTCTCAAAATAAATAAGCATTAAATAAAAGTGGTTTCAGTCTGGGAATATTTTGAAGGAAAGAAGCAATAGGATTTATTGCTCTTAAGGATGGAGTTGGCATTACTGAAAGCCAGTTGTCCATCATAAGAATTAGGTGGTTCCCACCACTACCATCAAAGAAGTCGTCTCAAAAACTAGTCTGATATTGATGATATGTTGAGGTTTATTAAAAGCAAATCATTTCTTGTGTTTCAGATACTTGAAAAAAGAAATCTGTTGTACCTTATAATAATGCCGTGTGAGGACTTTGAATGAACAAAAGGCCAACTTAACTGATACTAATACCTTTATATTGATTCTTCTCTCATAATATTATCAAAGTGATCCAAACTATATTTAGATGTTTTAAATTATTTCTGAATAGCA
Organism: Panthera uncia; assembly: GCF_023721935.1. Classification (NCBI taxonomy): domain Eukaryota; kingdom Metazoa; phylum Chordata; class Mammalia; order Carnivora; family Felidae; genus Panthera; species Panthera uncia. The sequence goes on from NC_064811.1 coordinate 149,737,904, forward strand.
ACAGTAGTAGAGTTTCTGGACCTAAAATTATTCAGCTCATTAAAACTGATAATACTTTCAGAAGTTTTTGCTGTATTATACATGCTACATGCATGAGTTATGTCATATTTCATAGTTTCTTCATGCTATCTGCTGACCTAGTGAATTGGTTTATTTGGGTCAATTGAGAGCATTGATCTAAAGGAATAAATTAATATTGAACTCAGTTGTTCGTTATCTTCATGTATCTTTCGTTAGCTTTGATGATGGTTATTTTTATACAGGTTCAGTTTCTTCATTGAGTTTAAGTGTGAATGTTGGCAGTTATAATTCAATGGATAACACAGGGTAATCTAACTGTACTCTAATTTTAATTTAAAAATTGATAATTAAAAAATTCTTCCAAATAGCAAAATTTTGTTAGTATTACTCTGTTGATGTTAAGATCAGAATAATGCCAAACCATTTGGCTATTCATCTATGTATCAGTACATAACTTATCATCTGACAAATCTGTCAGCTAGAATTTGTGCTGTTCTCAAGCCCTAGTGACCTAGTAATATCTTTGCTGCATTATGGAAAGTACAAGGTTCGCTTAAAGACTGCTTAGGAAATTTCTCATCATTGGAAATTGTGACTCAATGAACTCAATTCTAATTACATTTAAATTTGTTTACAGCAGTTAAAAGGATTAACTAGAAAAGAAATACAGTTGACCCCTGGACAGCATGGGGATTAGGGGTGCCAACTTCTGTGCAGTAGAAAATCTGTGTATAACTTTTGAGTCCCGAAAGCTTAAGTACTAATAGTCTATTGTTGACTGGAAGCCTCACTGATCACAAACAGTTGATTAACACATCTTTTGTATGTTATATGTATGATATACTGTCTTCTTACAATAAAATAAAGCGAATGTTAAGAAAATCATGAGGGACAGAAAATACATTTACAGTTCCGTGCTGTATTTATAAAAAAAAAAATCCTGCATACAGGTGAAATTCAAAGGTCAGCTGTATTCTGTTTAAAAGCAAGTTAAGGATCAAATTGTCATTTCTTGACTTTCTGTTCTGGCTTAGTTCTTTGGGCCACTAATTTAATTCTATTCATTTGTTTTGGAAAGCAAAGATTAGTGAAATAAAACAGATTGGTGTTACTAATGTTAGAACAGAGAATGAAAACCTTTGGTCACGTGTATACTTTATTAGGAAAAAAGTTCAAATTGAAGTTCTTCAGGTGCCAGAAATCTTATCCTGGTAGTGACCAGTCATTCTTAAGTGGTAGAGTACATTGACTTTTCCTCCCTCCTTTCTTCTCTCCATCTCTCCCATCCTCCTTCCATTTCTCCATCTGTCCTTCCCACAATTTATATATCTAGATTCAAAGCTTAAAAAATTAATATTAGTCTGGCTTTAAAAAACGTGTTACACCTTGAGTGGTATAGATGAGGCCAGCAATATGCCTAGGTATTTTATGGAGTCAGAGCTGAGGATATTGTCCCGAATATTTCAGAGAGGACCATTGTAGACAGTGCAGGGAACCATGCTGTTACTTAATGTCTTCAGAAAGACCCCTCCCCCCCAACTAGTATCACACCCCTGATGCCACTGATTTATTCCAGTGTTTTAACTGCCCTTACTGCTAGCAGGGACATTTTCATCAGGTATCATTTGAATTCTGTGTACTTTAGCAAAAGTTTATATGTATGTTCTTAATGTAAATTGGGAACTAAAAAAGCCTCTTTTTTTTAATTTTTTTTTAATTTTTTTTTTTTTAACGTTTATTTATTTTTGAGACAGAGACAGAGTGTGAACAGGGGAGGGGCAGAGAGGGAGACACAGAATCTGAAACAGGCTCCAGGCTCTGAGCTGTCAGCACAGAGCCTGACGCGGGGCTCGAACTCACAGAGGGTGAGATCATGACCTGAGCCGAAGTCGGCCGCCTAACCGACTGAGCCACCCAGGCACCCCAAAAAAAGCCTCTTTTTAATGTAGTTTGTTAATAAGTATGTTTACCGTTGTCATTCTCCTGTGATCGTCTTGTCTCTAAGTGGCATTCAACCTTCAGTTTAATAATCTATTGAACAGGACCTATAATCTTCTTCCCAGTCAGTTATGAGAATGATGCCATTGCTTCTTATAGAGCCAAAATCACAACATTAGTCCAAATTTATTAATTATTTCTCTTGCTGGTGGGAGTTGTTTGGAACTTTTGAAGACAGATTTATGATATTTTTAAAGTGGGAGAAAATGTGAAGCAAAAGGGAATGTGAATTGATAAGTTGAAAAAGATTGAGAAAAATGTAAATAAAATACTTGCTGAGAGATTCTCAAATGGATCTTGGGTGTACATTTTCTGAAACTAGAACTCAGTTTGATCTGAAGTCATCATGCTTTCTAGCTGCTTTACTTCTTTTGCTATTAACGCTGTAGTTTTTAACATGAAATTTTAGGAAATGGTACATTGTGTTTACATGGGTGGAATTCTGTTACATTCTTCCCTTGTTATTCATGAACAAAGTTAAAGTCTTGCCATACGGATAGATGAAATAGTAAACTATGTTCATGTTCTTTGCTCTTACAGGATTACCTACTGCAGTCCTACAAAATACCTTTCAAAGATAAATATAAATATTTTGAATTGTGGCTTTTCATATACACGTTTGCCAAGTGTATTAGTGTGTGATTTTTTAAATTAGTATAAGATCACTTAGGTGTGTAAGTCCAGTAGGCATAGTGGTTTAAAATAAAATTAGGAGAGAAAATTCAAGACAATTTCAGTGTTGCTTATTTTTATTTGCTTGTTTGTTTATTTTAATTGTAAGTAGACTCCATGCCCAACATTGGGTTTAAACTCATGACCTTGAGATTGAGTCACATGCTGTATCAGACTGAGCCAGCCAGGCACTTTTCCTTACTTTTGTTTACTTTACTTACTTTTAACAGTAGAAACTTTCACCTTGGAAGGTACTTTTTGGGACAAAAATGTTGTTTTCTGAACAGCCAATGAATATTTATATCATTTGGGAAAAAAACAGAGGAACTGGAAGAAAATCCCAGAGAGATTAAGGAATGCTTTTTCACGGCTATTCACATAGAATTTATTTATTTATGTCTTTATGTCTCTATTTATTTACTAATTTTTAATTTTTTTAATGTTTATTTTTGAGAGAGAGAGAGGGTGTGTGAGTAGGTGAGGGGCAGAGAGAGAGGGAGACACAGAATCCAAAGCAGGCTTTAGGCTCTGAGCTGTCAGCACAGACCCTGACGCAGGGCTCCAATTCCCGAACCGTGAGATCATGACCTTAGCTGAAGTCAGACGCCTAACTGACTGAGCCACCCAGGCACCCCACAAAGAATTTATATGAAGCAAATTAGTTTGGGTTTCTTTTTATCTTGGGAGAAATTCTAACATAATTTTAAATTAAGGAAAGAGAAAATAAAACTCCGTGAATATAGTGGAACAGCACACATCGTTATTATGGCTAAAGGAGGTAGAAAAAAAGGAAAGGGAAAAAATAAAGGATTTCAAGATTGGAAGGAATTTTAACTGATCATTATGTTCAGCTCCTTTTTTTTTCAGAGAGATAATATTCCAATTTAGGAAATGAGGTGGGAATCAGAGGGAAAGTAACCCAAACTGGAGGGTAAAGGTGGAGAAGGAAGTTTATCTATTAAAATTGCTTTCACCTTGTGTTTTCTAGAGGGTTTTGCATAAAGGATAACACAACAGTAGGTTTTTAAAGGAGATTTAAAGCATAGGCATTTTTGAAATATTATCATCTCATTAATTTTTTTTTTTTTAATTTTTTTTTTTTTCAACATTTTTTATTTATTTTTGGGACAGAGAGAGACAGAGCATGAATGGGGGAGGGGCAGAGAGAGAGGGAGACACAGAATCGGAAACAGGCTCCAGGCTCCGAGCCATCAGCCCAGAGCCTGACGCGGGGCTCGAACTCACGGACCGCGAGATCGTGACCTGGCTGAAGTCGGACGCTTAACCGACTGCGCCACCCAGGCGCCCCTCATTAATTTTTTATATAGTTTTTCAGATTATAAAAGCATGATACATGCTATTTCAAGCCAGGAAACCATTCTGAATATGAAATGTAGAGATTCCTCACAATTTCACCCTCACAGACATAACCACTATTAAAAGTTTGTTGAATAAACATTATTTTTATTCACTTTTATAAAAATGGGAGTATACCATATATATTATTTTATAATTTGGCATTTTTAGTTAACATCTTGCATGCCTTTGTATATCTGTATATATAGTTCTGCTAATGTTAAATATATACATAGAAATCCACTGGGTGGCCCTTTCCATTGTGCCGTGATTTGTTAATATCGTTTCTTAGTGAAAATATTTAGTTGATTTCTAGTTTTTTAATGAATACAGAGAGTATACATAGAAGTACAAATAGTTCTTCAGTGACATTGGTGGTATGTTTATTTACCTTTTGTACTTGTGTTAGTATCTAGTAGGATAAATATTTCTGGATTTCAGAATGCAAACATAAAAAAAGACTCAAAGTGGCTACTAATTTGTATTTCCTTCAGGGAAGTATTTTCAGTTTTTTAGTCTGATAACCAAAACATGTTTATTAATTCGTAGTCCTTAGTTTGTGTCTTTTTGGTGAATTTTCGCAAAGTGAATACTCCCATGTGACCAGCACCAAGGTCAAGAAACCACATCCACAGAAATACCCTTGGTGACTGACTCTAGGCACTAAAACTATTCCGCCCTGCCCTCCCCCCCCACTCTCCCCCCAGCGGTAAACACTAACACCATTGATGAGTTTTTACCTATGTTTGAATTTTATGAGTGGTATCATACAGAATTATGTAGATGCTTTGGTGTCTGACTTATTTTATTTTATTATTATTTTTTAATGTTTATTTTTGAGAGAGAGACTGAGTGTGAACGGGGGAGGGCAGAGAGAGAGGGAGACACAGAATCCAAAGCAGGCTCCAGGCTCTGAACTGTCAACACAGAGCCTGATGCAGGGCTCGAACTCATGAACTGGGAGATCATGACCTGAGCCGAAGTTGGACACTCAACCGACTGAGCCACCCAGGTGCCCCTGGTGTCAGACTTCTTTAATTCAACATTGTTTTTGAGATTCAACCATGTTGTTGTGTCTGCTAGTTGTAGACTGTTCTTTTTCCTTGCTGTATGGTGTTCCATTGACCGAATATACAGTTAGTTCACTTACCTGTCCTAATATTGATGGGCATTTGGGTTGTCCTACTTTTTGGATATTAAGAATAATGCTGCTGTAATATAAACATGCTTGTGTTTGTCTTCTGATGAACATGTATATACACTTCTGTTTGGAATTACATTGCTATGTTATAATTTTGTTTGTTTTAATATGTCTTTGGCCCATTTTAATATTAATGTTTGGTTTAGTTCTCTGTTATGTTATTCTTTACTGTTTTTAAAAAAATTTTTTTTAACGTTTATTTTTGAGACAGAGTGAGACAGAGCATGAACGGGGGAGGGTCAGAGAGAGGGAGACACAGAATCTGAAACAGGCTCCAGGCTCCGAGCTGTCAGCACAGAGCCTGACGTGGGGCTCGAACTCACGGGCCGTGAGGTCATGACCTGAGCCGAAGTCGGCCGCTTCACCGACTGAGCCACCCAGGCGCCCCTATTCTTTACTGTTTTTATTTGGCATTTTCTTTCTTCTTGTTCTCTCTGCATATTATGATCAGTTTTAGTAGATACTGACAAACATTTCTATAAAGTGGCTGTGTCAGTTTGCACTCCCAGTAGCTGTTTGCTTCACATCCTTGCTAATATCTGCTATTTTATTTTCCCATTCTATTGGGTGTGTAAAACTCCAAACCATATTAGTATAATCTATATGTTTGATTTGATATCTGGTCCTTTTTTTAATTCAGAATTTTCTGGTCAGTCCTGGTTATTTATTCATCCATTTGACCTTTAGGATTATTTTGAAGTTTATAAAATAAATATGCTGGGATTTTTACTTATAATTTTATTGATTTATAAGTTACATTGATGTGAATTAGCAACTTGTATTATTTAGAGTCTTCCAATTCAGAATAAGACATGAGTTTTCAATTAATTTAGGATTTCTTTTATGTCCCCCAGTTGAGTTATATGGTTTGTTTTGTAGATCATTCACATTTCTTACTAAGTGGATACTTCATTGTTTTATGCTTGTGAAAGTGTGAGTATATATTCTTCTTTTTAATCTTCTAATTGGTATGAAAATCCTGATAAAAGTGTATTATTTCTTTTAAAGTTTTGCTGTGTTCTTTCTATTGGATATCGGGTATTCCTCAGTTTTCATACATGAAATTAACATGTCTTTTTCGTATGTGTGTGTTTATGCATTTCATTATTACTCTTCTTTCTAAAAGGAGTTGACAAATTTTCTTTTATCTGTTTGCAGGAACAATTTGAATAGCATCAGAACAGCCTACTCTTTGATTGTATAAAAGGTCACAAATGAAAAATCTGGACTTGATTTTTGGACTGTAGCTTTTTGCTTTCTCAGTTCCATACAAAGCATTATATTACCTATTTAGGTTTACTGTTCCATGAGTCAATTTTGCTGTTTATTCATTGGACCTTATTCTCAGATTTATGAACATTGAGTTAAGAAAATAGTCTCCTATAATTCTTTTTGCTTTCTTATTTTTTTCTAATTTCAGTTTCGATATTTATAGTTTCTCTTTAGATTTTGAGTAGCTGATTAGTGATTTATACATTATATTGAATTTTAATCAGAAATACAGTCTTTGTTCTTTTCCTATGTGGACTTCAGTTGATATTGTTATTAATTCCTCTTCTCTGATTTTGTAGATTCATGTTATTCTTTCTCTGAATTGTTTGTTTTATATGCGTATTAATTTGTTTTTATTCTTAGTAACATAGATATTTAAACTTCGAGCTTTCTCAGATTAACAGATAGGGTAATGGCCCACAGATTTTTGACATGGTTTTCATTTTAATTATAATTTCCTGGATAATCTATAATTATACCTTTGATTTCCCCTTTAGCCTAATATTTATGAGAGAGTGTTTTAAATTCTCAGATTAGTGAATTTTGGGCTGTTGTTATTGTTTTGTTGTCCTAAATCTCTGGCTTTATTGTATATGATTAGACTGTTTTGTTAAGATGTTCTCTACTAGTCCCATGTGTGTTCACTTTTTGTGTAGTGTTGTGAATTCTTTAATAAGAGCATAATTCTCTTTTCATGATACAGAGTTGGATGCGTGAGTATGCCCTTGTATGTTCCAACTTAATATTTTCTGTATTCTTAGTTTTTTACCTCCTCCGTCAAGGCCTGAAAGAAATTTATCAGAATATTATGCCATTTTCTCCTTGGTAGTTTCAAATGTTTGCTATTTAAATTTTTTAACAGTTTTGTTGAAATACAGTTGACTTACAGAAAACTACACACATTTGAAGTGTTTAATTTGATAATGTTTTGAAATACATATCCCTACCGTGAGATCCACAATCAAGAAAACCAAAATATCCATTACCCCCCAAAGTTTTCTTGTGCATCTTTATCACTCCACATTGTTTTCCTCCCTGTCCTCAGGTAACCCCTGAATTGCTGTCTTTCACTATAGTTTACCTTTTGTAGAATTTTATTTTAATGAAATTATACGCTATTTTTTTTTCCTGTTGGTTTCTTTTACTCAGCATAATTATTTTCAGAGTCATCTATGTTGTGTGTATTCCTTTGTGTGTTGTGTTCCTTCCTTTCTATTGCCCAGAAGTATTCCATTGTATGGAAACACTATCTTATCCATTCATCTGTTAATGGATACTTGGGTTTTTTCCTCTTCGGCGCTATTATACATAAAAATGCTATAAACATTTGTGTCTAGTCTTTGTGTAGACATGCATATTTTTTTCTTTGCTTTTGGGTAAATCCCTAAGAGTGGAATGGCTAGATCGTATGGTAAGTATATATTTAAAGTTTTAAGACACTGTTCCTGTTTTCCAAGTTGATTATACCATTTGGCATTTCCATCAGCAGAATGAGAATTATAGTTGCTTTATACCTTTGCTGTATCTGTTTGCTAGGACTGCCCTAACAAAATACCACAAACTGGGTGGTTTAAACAATAGGGATTTATTTATTTATAGATCCAGAGCGTACGATCAAGGTGCTGGCAGGGTTGATTTCTCTGAGCCTTTTCTCCTTGGCTTGTAGATGGCTGTTCTCTTGCTGCCTCTTCACATGCTCTTTTCTTATGTTCAAATTTCCTCTTCTTAGAAGGACGCCAGTCAGATTGAGTTAGGACTCACACTAACCTCATTTTAACTTAACCATCTCTTGAAAGGCCGTATCTCCAAATAATGGCCACATTCTGAGATACTGGGGAATTAGGGTTTCAATAATAGTTTGGGGGGGGCACTTAAGCCCATAGTACTTGTTATGATCAGTTGTAGTTGTATAATTTAGCCTTTCTAATAGATGTATAATGGTGTCTCATTGCGGTTTCAATTTGTATTTCTCTGATGATGTTGAGCGTATTTTCATGTGCTTATTGCCATCCATGTATCTTCTTTGGCAAAGAAGATTTGGGGTTTGGTTTCTTACTAGTAAGTATTGAGAAATCTTTATTTTGGATGCAAGGTCTTTATCGGGTACACGCTTTGAAAAATACTTTCTCCCAGTCTCTGGCTTGTATTTTCAATCTTCTAATGAGTGAAAGTTTTTCATTTTAAGTCCATTTTATTAACTTTTTCTTTAATAGATTGTACTCTTGGTATCTTATTTTACTTTTAAAGTTTATTTATTTTGAGAGAGAGGGGGAGCATGCAGGCATGGGAGGGGCAGAGAGAGCGGGAGAGAGAGAATCCCAAGCAGGCTCTGTGCTGTAAGCACAAGTCCAATGTGGACTTGAATGGTGATGGTGAGATCACCATCTGAGCCAAAATCAGGAGTTGGATGCATAATAACTGACTGGGCCACCCAGGCACCACTTGGTGTCTTTGCCAAACCCAAGAACACCAAAGATTTTCTCCTTTGTTTTCTTCTAAAAATTTTATAGCTTTTGGTTTTACGTCTAGGTCTATGGTCCATTTTTCAGTTACTTTTTGTATATGATATGAAGTATTGATCAGTTCTTTTTTTTCCCCATATCTCAATATCCAGTTGTTCTAGTACCATTTGTTGAAAAAGGTTATTCTTTCTTTAGTGACTTTCTTTGCACCTTTGTTAAACATCAGTTGACCATAAAAGTATGAGTCTGTTTCTGAGCAGTGTTCTGTTCCATGGATCTTTTTGTGTATCTTCAGGCCAATACCACACTGTCTTGATTACTGTAACTTTTAAAAAAATTTTAATTCCAGTATAGTTACGATTACTATAACTTTTAAAATGAGTCCTGAAGGTCATGCATTGTAAGTCTTCAAAGGAAAAGTTCTTCCTTTTCAAAGTTGTTTTGGCTCTTCTTGGTTCTTTACATTTTCATATGCATTTTAGAGTCAGTTTGTAAATTTCTTCACAACAGTGTGTGAGGATTTTTATTGGGATTGTATTGAATTTCTAGATCAGTTTGGGAAGAATTGAAATCTTAACAGTATTGAACCTTTTGATCCATGAACATGGCATATCTCCCCTCCTTTAGGGGTCTTTAATTTCTCTCAGCATTATTTTGTAGGTTTTAGTGTAAAGTTCTTGTATCTTTTGTCAGAATTGTCTCTGAGTGTTTCATATTTTCTGACCCTATTGTTAAAGGTATTTTGTTATTAATTTCAATGCTGATTGTTCGTTGTTGGTTTACAGAAATACAGCTGATTATTTTGTATTGATATATTAGTTTTAATAACTTTTTTGGTAGATTTGATGGGACTTTCTTTGTAGATGATCATGTCCTCTACCAATAAATTTTATACCAATGTACTTTAATATGGGTCTTTTCATCCTTTGTTCTGGTTCGTGGCCTTTTCAGCAAAGAAAGTCATTTTTAGTTTTGGGACATTTTTCTAGTACTATTTTTTTTTCTTTTTTGTTTTCCCCCATATTTCTGTTGTGAAACCTAGCTGTCCATATTCTAGTGTATGAACAAGAAAGGGCTCTGGAGATAAGGACTTTTATTTCTCTTGTGGAATCAAAATAGAACATAGGTTTTTTTTTTGCATATACTTTCCCCATTCTTCCAATTGTTTTTTTCCCTCAAGTTTTTAACAGTTGTACTGTGTCAGTATATTACAAAGCTTTTAACTCTCACTTAATGTTACTTCTTCAAGTAACTATATAGTTAGCTATACTCGTATCAGTCTTTATATGTCTTTGTAATCATTTTAGTTTTCTGAAGCTTTAGTTTTGCTCTCTAATAGATTCCCCAGAAGTTGAGAACAACTTTTCTAGGGTTCTTACATAGTGTCACCTTGATACTTGAAGGTTAGTTTTGCTGGATGTAAAATTCTTGGCTTGCATTTTTGTAAGTATCTTAAATATATTTGTTTTATTCTGGTATAAAATATTGCTGGCAGTGTCCAATGATAATTAAGTCATGTGCTCTTTTGCCTAGAAGTACAAAGGACTTTTTCTTTAAAGTCTAATAATTTTGGGGGGTGCCTCAGTGACTCAGTCAGTTAAGCATCTGACTTTGGCTCAGGTCATGATCTCATGGTCCATGAGTTTGAGCCCTGCATCAGGCTCTGTGCTGACGGCTCAGAGTCTGGAGCCTGCTTCGGATTCTGTGTCTCCCTCTCTCTCTGCCCCTCCCCTGCTTGCACTCTTGTCTTTCTCTCAGCAATAAATAAACATTTTAAAAAGATTTGAAAAAAAAAAAGTAATAGTTGGTTTTTTTTTTTAGAATATCTCTGATGCTGGTCATTCAGGGCTGGTAGTCTCAGATATGTGGTATGTTCTTTCAGTATTTAGCTTCGCATTTTTTTCAAGCAGACGTCTTTTGCATTGTAGTTTTCAGTATTCGGTTCTATTTCTTTCTTGTTTTAGTCAGCAACTCCTGTTTTCTGTGTTATGTATCCTCACCCATCTTTAATATTTGTTATTTTCTATTGTATCTTAATTTTTATTTATCTCTTCATTTTCTTTTATTTAAAAAATTTCTCATCTTCCCTGTTTCTCTTAAAGCATGTTTGTGTTTATTTGCTCTTGTCTTCTAAAATAATGTTCATTTATTTTTAAAAAATTATTTATTTATTTTTAAGTGATCTCTACACCCAACATGGGGCTTGAACTCAATGACCCCAAGATCAAGAATCACATGCTCTTCCAACTGAGCCAGCCAGGTGCCCCTATAATGTTCATTTCTAAACTGGTGTTTTGTTTTTCCTTGAGTTTTATCCCCTCTTTTCTGAATTAAAAGAAAATTCTCACTTACATTCTTTCATGCCTTATATCATCTTAATATCTTTTATCTGGCTTTAATTAGTTAGGTGTGCTTTCATTGTCTGTGGAGGATTTGCTGTTTAATCTCTTTTTCTTATAATAACTTTGGGATCTGATTTTAGTGCTTTCTGTTGCTCATTTTTATGTGAAGTTATTTTTTACCAACTCTTAAAGTGAGGATTAGTTTAGGGTTTTTTTCTCCCCTCTTGCACTCCGTGTGTGTGTGTGTGTGTGTGTGATGTTTATTTACTTATTGTGAGGCACAGAAAGCATGCCCAAGCCTCCAAGAGTATGAGTGGGGGAGGGGCAGAGAGAATGGGACAGAGAATCCCCAGCAGGCTCCCCTGTCTTAATCCTCAAGGCTTAATCCTACCAACCATAAGATCATGACCTGAACCGAAATCCAGAGTTACATGCTTAACCAACTGAGTCAGCCAGGCACCCCTTTTGTGGTTTTTGTGCAGATAACTTGCATTTTCAACTTAGCCATATTTTTAGTTTACAGGAAGTTTATCAGGAAATAACTCCATTGTAAGCTGAGGAAGATCTGCATATTCGAATAGCCTTCATAAAAGATTGTACCAATTTACATTCATACTTACAGTTAAAAGGACCATGGTATCCTCTTTTCAAAAAATATTAAAATATTCCATGTGTAAATTCTGGGTTTCGGTTCCATAAAAATCTGATAAATGAAAACACTAGCTAGGATATTATTCCACACAGTCACGCAGCACACACGAATGCCTGCCTTTGTGCCTCAGATACAGAAATGGGTCACTGGGTGTATAGTTTTTTCACTTACAATAGTTGTTGCCAAATTGTCCAGCAGTGTCTGAGGCTACCCATTTTTGTACATCCTTACTTATATTTTTAATATAGTTTCAGGTGTTTTAATTTTTGCTAATGTTGGCTAAAGATAAGACAAAAATCCTTTTTGTTAGGGCCCTTAAGGTATTGGGGGTGGGAAGGGTGCAGGACAGGGGATAATCCCAGCAAACTATGACATGCATTGTGGTAAGCTCTATGAAGGAAGCGTGGGGTGCTTTGGAGAGTCAGCCTCACTCCTTAGCACCCAAAGCACCTACTTCTCCAGGTTCCTCCAGGATGAAGAAGGGAGGACCAGCCCACATTTACCCTCCAACAAGTTGGAATAATATGTGAGTGTCTCTTAAAAGACTCTGAAGATAAAATTCAGGAATATGAGCAAATCCTCAAGACCAAACAAGCAGAACAATATGAATCTTTTGTGAAATGCACATAGGAGCAGGTTATGCGACAGTATGGGACAAGGTCAACAAGCTGTGTGTCCTGAAGCTTTCTTGCATGTCTGGGTACCAGGTTTGACCTCAAGAGATGGCTGCTGTGCACTTTTTGCAACTGGTTTGGTAACACATTTCGTCTCCAACTTTGTATCCTGAGAACACTAAACGTTTTTGCAGGTCCGTTTTATACAATTTGAAAGACCTTAAAACTTTCTGGTTGCCACAACCATATCTTTCTTTTCATCAGGATCTTTCATCCTGTTTTGAAGAGGTGGAAGTTAGGTGTACATTTATTTTTCACATGTTACTTCTTCAGGACCACATTTTTGAGAATGGCTTGTTTTCCTTTATTGTTTTTGGAAAGGAAAGTTCTATTGAAATTGCTTTAGTGTGAATAGAATAGTTTTATTAGTTAGAGTTTAGTTTGAAAATTTCTGAGTTTAATTCAAATGTATGCCGGTTCCTTCCAAAGTAAGGTAATATTCAGAGACAGTTCTGAGCAGATGGCTTGGAGAAATTTCCACCATACTCCTATTCACAGATTCCTTATCAATGAACATCTTTGACTTTTAAATCTAACCAAAAACTGCAACATTATTTTTTGCCCATTCCATTATATATTGTTAACAAGCTTAATTGCAAACAAATAAAGTACTTCAGCTATTTGGGGAAAAAAAGTGCAGGGAGGTTGCTTGGGGACACACATGAGCCATCTTGGGGTGGTGGATGAGGAAGGCATCATAGAGGAAGAATTGCCTGGCCGGTTTGAATGTTGAGTGTACGGAGGTACAGAGGTATAAGCCTAAAGGATGCTTTTGGGGGGAAGTACAGGTGCTTTGAGGATGAAGTTTTTTTTGAAAGAAGTTCAGGGCAAAAAGGTAGGACGCCAGGTCATGAGTGGCCACATAGGGAAAGTCAGAGTAATCAGACTTTATTCCATAAGTGAAGGAAAGTCGTTACTAGATTTTAAAATAGGAGATGACATGATCTGATTAGGTATATGATGTAATAGAAGGCATAGAATTAGTTATGTTTTGAGCTTGGGAAATAACTGGTTTTAAAAGGAATCAGACTACTGAGGACAGGGAGGGTTTTGGGCAATGGGTGTCACAGCTACCTCCCTATTTGTAATGCTTTTTCTATTAAAGGCCAGACCATTCTTGTGTACATAGTTCTTCCAGAACTCAGGCCTATGCCGAGTCTTAGCCTGTAATGTATTACATTTGTTCCTCTTTAAATCTCCCTGGAGAATTTTAAGGGAAGCTCCACTCCTCTCCAGCTCAGGGTCTGTTCTCAGCCTTGTACTTTCCGAGAGAAAGTTGGAATCCTTAGTTTTTGCCCCCTCCCCAGGAAGGGAATGCTCACATTTGGCCCAAGGATCTGAGCTAAGGTCCAGAGTTCAGAGTTATGATTTGTCGCTCCAGTCCACCTCCAGCTTGCCTCACAAAGAGGTGCTCTGCATGAAGCTGGCACCATATGTTTACAGATCTGTCCAAATATGATCCTGGCTGCTTACACAGTAATGATAGTACTTCATTCTGATGCCTAAAGGCTGTAAAGATTTTAATAAATATGCATTTAAATTTCAATTCCTGGTACTCATTTGCACCCTCTCCCTTGTGTGCTTATTTTTAAAGCCAATTATATTTATGTTTGCAGTATAACTTACAGTTCAGTATTTCCCTTCATTATAACATTTGGTGTCAAATGAATTTCTTTTGCTCATTTTCCTTACAGAGGTATTTGATCTCAAAAATGTGTAAATTTACATCTAACCCTTCTTTTTAACTTGAGTCTCTTTAATCTGATTCCAGCAGACTTCTGTCCTTGGGGCATTTATTTCTGGCATTTCCATTGGAAGACCTTTATTCTCCTTGCACATCACATGACAGAGAGAAGTGTAAGTGGCAGAGACTAGTACCAACAACAAAGTCTGCCAAGCATGAAGAAAAAGTTGAATATTGGGTTATCAGCAAGTATGACAGAGGCTTGAATCAGAGGTTTAGATGAGAGGAAATTATTGTAGACTGTAGAGGAGAGTTTCTTAGTAGTTCTGGAACCACCAGCCGAGGCTGTGATACATAGACTTCGATTTCTGAGATATCTGATGTCCATAGTAGATTACTCGGTTATATTAAGATCATTTCATTCCAAAGTGTGGTCCTGGCACTAGCAGCATCCCATCACCTGGGTGCTAGTTAGAAATGCGGATTCTTGGACCTCACTTCAGACCTCCTGAACCAGAATCTCTGGAGGTGCCTGGGGCACAGCAGTTTTGCATTTTAAGGTTCACTGTTACTAGGTAGAACGTAGAGAAAATAGAGCTCATTGGATCAACAGTGTTAGGAAATAATGCTAGTTATGTAACTGAGTACTCGGTTTCAGAGATTCTTTCTCCTGGAGATTTCTTTTTTGTTGTGGTAATCCTTGTTAGTAGCTATAATTTCAATGAAAACAGAATTCCAGAGACTTGACATTATATTGAATTGAGCATTTATGTGATCTCATTTTACGGACTGTCTTTCATTTTCTATAGCTTTGAGATCTCAGCCTTTCTCTGTTTGTTACTCAAAGAGTACAACTACTCTCTCCTATTTCTTTCAAGTTCTTAATCCAGATTATACCTCTTTAGATTTCTGTGTGGAAATGTGTGTGTGGATTTAGGAATTGAAATTTACTTGAAAGATGTAAGTAAGATATAAGAAAGAGAGGTAGTTCAAATAGAAGGTACAATGGAAGACATTGAATTTTCTTTTAAATTTATGATATGGAAAGGGAAAATTCCTCAGAAACATAGTTAAATTTTATTATTTAACTAAAACTAATATTTGAAAATTAACTCCTTATTCAAGACCTCTTTGACATGGGTCTTGGCTTTAAGTTTTTGAATCTTGACACCAAAAGTAAAAACAAAAATAAACAAGTGGGACTACATCAAACTGAAAAGCTTCTGCACAGCAAAGGAAACCATCAACAAAATAAAAAGGGAACCTACTGAATGGGAAAAAGTATTTGCAAATCATATATCTGATAAGGGGCTAATATCCAAAATATATAAAGAACTCCTACAACTGAAGAGCAAAACAACAGTCCGATTTAAAAAGTGGACAGAAGATCTGAATAGACGTTTTTCCAAAGAAGACATCCAGATGGCCAACGCATACTTGAAAAGATGCTCAACATCACTAATCCCTAGGGAAATGCAAATCAAAACCACAATGAGATTTGTTATTTTACACCTGTTTGACTAGTCAAGAGAATAACAAATGCTGGCAAGGATGTGTAGAAAACAACCTTTGTGCATTGTTGATAGGAATGTAAATTGGTGCAGCCACTGTGGAAAACAATATGGAGTTTTTCCTCAAAAAATTAAATTTGGAACTTGTCATTTGCATCAAGATGGATGGAACTTGAAGCATTATGCCAAGTGAAATAAGTTAAGACAGACAAAGACAGATACCATATTATCTCTGCTATATGTGGAATCTAAAAAAAAGAAATATAAATTAAACATTACAACCAAGCTCACAGATAACAGATTGGTGGTTGCTAGAGGTGTGTGTGTTGCCGGGGTGAGGGGGTGGGTAGTAGAAATGGATACTGGGAGTCAAAAGGGATAAAACAAAACAAAACAAAAGAACTTATTGGAATGAAAATACGAAGTCTTTTAGGAAATGTTAACCTAGGTTTTTGAACTAGTATTAAAAAAAATAAGATAGAAGGTATGAGAAATATTAATGTAGTAAAATTTCTTGACCTAACTAAAGCTAATATTAAGAGTATTTTTGAATGGTTTAACAGAATAAAATTTAAAAAGTAAACAAGGATATATAGTAAAAAGCTTTCCTTCATCTTTTTCCCTTTGAGGTACCCAGTGTTTGCCTGTCCTTTTATACACACACGCATACATTTGTATATATTACAAATAGTATCTTACTACTATACCTTTTATAATAGACAATCACATTTCTTTTTTAAAATTTTTTTAATGTTTATTCATTTTTGAGAGAGAGAGAGAGAGAGAGACAGAGCATGAGTGGGAGAAGAGCAGAGAGAGAGGGAGACACAGAATTGGAAGCAGGCTCCAGGCTCTGCACTGTCAGCACAGAGCTCCACGCAGGGCTTGAACTCACAAAGCACAAGATCATGACCTGAGCTGAAGTCGACGCTTAACCCACTGAGCCACCCAGGCGCCCCAACAATTACATTTCTTAAACTCTTGCCATCATTGCTGTGATACCGTGCATATATGTATGCCACACATGCATACACACACATATATGCATCTCGTCTTCACACATATGTAAGCAGAGCTGTAGAATAGA
The DNA here is from genome assembly GCF_023721935.1 of Panthera uncia. Lineage (NCBI taxonomy): Eukaryota > Metazoa > Chordata > Mammalia > Carnivora > Felidae > Panthera > Panthera uncia. The sequence goes on from NC_064811.1 coordinate 149,754,836, forward strand.
TTTCTAGAAGTTTACTGGTTGTGTCCAAGAGTATGTATGTATGTGTGCAATTTTGATAGATATTGGCAAATAGCCCTTCATAATGGCGGTCAATTTGGACTCTCATCAGCAATGTTAGAAGGCGCCTATTTCTTACAGCTTTACCAACAAAAAGTTTTAAATTTTTGCTAGTTTGGTTGGTGAAAAATACTTTCTCGTTGTAGTTTTAATTGTGTATAGTGTTGATCTTTTTATTTGCTTGTCTTTCTTTCCCATGAAGTATGGATAGTTTCTGAATATTTTTTGAGGAATGTCTCTCCAGCGCCTGTGGGCTTTGGGGATACCAAAATAAAAAATTCATTGTGAGGTTAGTTTTTGTTTTTGTTTGTAATTAAGATGGAAAACACTTTGTCTTTCTTTTTTTTTTTAATGTTTATTTATTTTGAGAGAGAGTGTACCTATACTCACACAAGAAGGGGAAGGGCAGAGAGAGGGGGAGAGAATCCCAAGCAGGCTCCACACTGACAGAGTGGGCTCTGTCTCACAAACTAAGATCATGATCTGAGCCAAAATCAAGAGTTGAACACTTAAACCATCTGAGCCACCCAGGCACCCTAAGATGGAAGACACTTTGAAATGAGGCACATGCTGAAGAAGACAAGCCAAGAGAGAGGGTGTGCTTGAAAATAAATGAAACAAAGTATTGTAGAGGAGTTAGGGAAGCAGGAAATACCTATTTAATCAGAGACACTTACGTTGTGTGTGATATCATGACACCATTTCTTGGTCTTGTGCTCAGAATTCAGGTAGTTTGACGACAGAATTTACTATTTGAGAACACGTGTTTTTCCACAAGATTTCTGTTGACATCACTGCAGTAAAGTGCAATCTAAAGGAGGTCTGAGGTTTTGGTGTCATGACAAGTCTAGTAGGTGTGCACATATGTGGATCCAGTGTTCTTTATAAAGGCCCCCTAACTTTACTTCTCCCTTCCACATTTACTTCCAAGTTACTCCTCACACACTCCTCACATCAAGTGAGGAGTCCCTTGGACTCTGATGTCCCTTGGCTTTTGATGGAAGGCCCACAATCTGTACCTTAGTCTGAAGAATGAGATATATAGTGTTACGTACAAGGTTCTCAGTGACCAACTTGTAGACAGAGTACCCAGAGGAGAGTTTGGTCAGAAGCAGATCTCAGGTAGGTAGGAATGAAGACCAATTATAAAGTCACTAAAAGATTTATTTTATTTTTATTTTATTCTATTCTATTCTGTTTTACTTTTGAGAGAGCGTGAGCAGAGCAGAGGGAGAAGGAGAGAATCTTAAGCAGACTCCAGCGACCGTGAGATCATGACCTGAGCTGAAATCAAGGGTCAGATGCTGAACCAACTTGTTCTTTGGGAAACTTAAAAACTTCAAACTCAGATCTTGATAACAAAGTGAAGAGGAAATGAGTTTTAATTATTTATTGAAAAATATGTCAGTTTGGAAGCATTTTAAAAAGTTAAAACTGGAGGGAGCCAGGGTGGCTCAGTTGATTAACCAAGCTACTTTGTCTCAGGTCATGATCTCACAGTTTGTGAGTTCAAGCCCCACGTCGGGCTCTGTGCTGACAGCTCGGAGCCTGGAGCCTGTTTCAGATTCTTTGTCTCCGCCCCTCCACGGTTTACACTCTGTCTCTCGCTCTCTCTCAAAAATTAATAAATGTTAAAAAAAAAATTTTTTTTTAAGTTAAATGGGAAACTGAGAGTGAACAGTTTTAACAGCAACCTGAAAATAGATAAATAAATCAGCCATCAGTAGTTTTACTTTATCTTAAATGTTAAATGCTGGTCTTGTTCTGGAACTGAAAAGGACTTCCTTGTCTTTCTAAAAGTATATGTGCTGAATATATGACAACATTGCTTCTTCTGTGGCTCTGAAGAATTAATTTTGCTACTTTATTGTCAGACCTTGTATGTAAGAAATCTGATAAGGAATATGATCAGGGATTTCCCATGCAATTTAGAACCGAGAATTCCAATTGACACTTGAGCTTTTTATCTCAAATTTCCCTTTTCTTTATCTCTTGTTATATATTAAATAGGTGAGTATTTTTAAAAGTGACAATTGAATTGTTTTCTCATTTATTGTGAACTGGCAGAAGAGTGGAAAGGATCGTCCTTTAAGACAGTTGACTTGGATGGATAGAAAATATTCCTCTCTATGTCTCATCTTCCTGTCCTCCTTTTCACCTTGATTTAAAAAATTAGACACAAACACAAAATCCAAAACTAACAGATTTAGAATAAATTAAAATTCAGGTAAAATTAAACTATTGTAACATATCGCATTTGACTCTAAATATGTGTAACCTTTTTATTAAAAAAAAAAGGTTTTTTTCAACGTGTATTTATTTTTGAGAGACAGAGCATGAGCAGGGGAGGAGCAGAGAGAGAGGGAGACACAGAATCCAAAGCAGACTCCAGGCTTTGAGCTGTCAGCACAGAGCCCGATGTGGGGCTCGAACTCACCAACCCTGAGACCATGACCTGAGCCCAAGTCGGACGCTTAACTGACTGAGCCACCCAGGCATTCCTATGTGTCACCATTTTAAAAATGGTATTTTATGTTTGGCCTTGTCCCATGAATATTCTCATTAAATTCTAGAGTTAGTTATTAACTCTTAAAGAAGAGATGGTTTGAATAGCTAGTGGTTTTCCTGTGGAAAATGGAAGGCAGATCTCCTTTTAAGCCAAGGAGAAACTACTCAAGAAATGTTTGATGATAAGAGTTTGGTAAAAGTTCCATTAGCGGAATAGTGAAAAATCACTTTTTTACCTGATTTGGAAAACATGACTGCAATAATAAACCTTTCAGCTTTGAACACCAGGAGGATTTTCTACAGAAAGAAGAGTGTGCTGCCCTCCCTCCTCACCCCAGTCTATTCTACTGAATTGAGGAATCACTCAGCAAATGAAAAGGAACTACTCCTTGAAGGCAGAAATTTATCTTATTCTTTTTTTTTTTTTCAATGTTTATTTGTCTATTTTTGAGAGAGAGAGAGAGAGAGAGAGACAGGGAGGGAAACTGAGAATCCCAAGCAGGCTCCACACTGTCAGCACAGAGCCCAATGTGGGGCTCGAACCCACAAACTGTGAGATCATGGCCTGGGCTGAAATCAAAGGGTCTGGTGCTCAACCAACCGAGCCACCCAGGCACCCCAGAAATGTGTCTTATTCTTGCTTTTGAATTGTGGTATCTGTTTGAAAACACATGGCACAATAGGAAATATTCATTAGGGTGGTTGTCATTAAGAAAAGGTTAGTGTGTGCACTCTGTTGTAGAGCAGGGAAATGTGTGCTACACAAAAGCTTGCTTTCAGAAGAGGTTAACAGCAAGAGTTTCTGCAGGTAGAATGATTTAATTCTGAAAGCCAGAGGAGAGGTCAGAGATAATCGAATTCAGCCCATTCTCCTAATTTTTGTAGCTGCAGAAGCTGAGACTCAGAGCAGTTCGATAGCTGAGGCACAGGACACTCAGCCTGTTAGATAGTGGCAAAACCGGCACTGCATCCAGAGCTCTCACTGTGCAGTGCTTGCTTGTAAGCCAGAGTCCCCTGACAGGTTTTCTGATGTGCATTCCACCTGATGACTCTGCATTACTACCTCACAAATCAAGGCAATGGTGGAAAGAATAGAAATTTTAGGTAATAGCGATATTTTTGAACCACTTGATGTGTTCACTGTAATGTGAACTCCTAAAAGGTACCTACACGTGTCTGCAGAAGGTCTGCAGTCTTCTTTGCACTGTTTATTTCTAATCAAAAATACTAGTTTTTTAGTTTAAAATACTCCATTTTCTATCCTCTTGAATTCAGAAGAGGTGCTTTTACATTGCCAAGTAGACAGTGGTCTTTGACTAGGCCTTTGTTGTTAATTTCTAGTTCCCTTCCAGTTTGGCTAGCAAATTCGGCTTGTGTTGGTGTTTCTTGTGGAATGTGTTGAGATTTTCTTCATGGTGGTCGAGTCTGATGGCAGGCCTTCAAAGAGCCTGGGATGTGTGACAGTAGAAGGAGAAGTGGCACTGAGGTCATCAAGAGACAGATTGCCCCAAAAGGGCTCAGGTGTGTGGCATGTGGGAGGAAGACAGCTTTCGCCTCTGAGAACTGCAGGAGAAGCTGTGTTGTCAGGTGACTGGATGCAGCTTTAGCACAGGAAGGTGAAGGAAATGTTCACAAGAGAAAGACTTCTGGGTATTGGACACCCAGTGATTTTTTTTGTATTTTAGGCTCTGTGTGGCCCTTAGCTTCAGATGAGCTCTTGAAAAAGAGATTTTAATGTTCTTGGGTCATACTTTGCCTCAAAACTAGATCGAGATTTGCTCCATTGCCTTCTCCCATGGAGTGTTGCCGTAAGGAAGTCTGAGGCCAGCTTGATTTCTTTTCCTTTCCTAGGGGCTTGCCTTTTCTGCTTGCAAGTTGGAGGAAGAAAAAAAAGACAAAATGGCAGCCACATTAGATAATGGACTGGTGAGCCACATTAACTAACTCATAAAGTGACAAGAACTCTGGCGTTTCTGTATGTTTATTCCTTTACTTGTGTGAGTCTCATGGGGTCTGCAGAGATGCAAAGAATTGCTCTAGATATGGGCTCTGTTTTTGCATTCTTCAGTGATTTAGCCCTTCCGGGCTTCCCCGTGGGCAGGGTCTGATTGTGACCCTTCAAATCCAGACTAGCCCTGAACCAACAACTGCACCTCAACCAGTTACAGACAATGTGACTCCATTCTGGAATTAATCCCTTTTGTCTAATTATTGCTCCCTGATGTTTAGAATCAGATTTATCTTGAATAGTAAAATAACCCGATACCTTCCAAAGTTGTATTCAGTAGAGTTGAGAACCTTAGGAATTAGAACCTAGAGTTTTTTCTGGGGCTGGGAGACAGCAGGGTATGATGGCTGGAGCGTGGGCTTCAGAGTCAGCCCCACCCTACATCAAGTCCCGGAGTTACCTCTGATTACTTTGGTTCAGCACAAGTTGCTTGGCAAAATGGGGATTCAAACAGCCAACATTCCTTGGTTGTTGTAAGGAATGCAGATAATATTTGTAAACTCTGTTGCACAGTACCTGTCATGGAGTTGGTTAAGTGGTAGTAGTTTTCATTAGTATTTGTAAATTTGGTAGCTGTTACATATGAAAATTTAACAACATTTAAATTTGGACACGTTAAATCTAGTTAAGGCTACTTCTACGTGGCTAGTTATATGTTGGGTAGTGTTTTTCCTTGTGTAAGACATAAGCGAATTACTGTAATCAGACTGTTTTATTACCCTATGTTAATTGGGATTAAACTTTGAGATGGCATAATAGTTGACTAGCACCCTGTTTTAACTCCTGAACACTTGGAGATCTTAAACTTACGGCTTCAGGAAAGTAGCTTCTTTTCTTTCCTGCAATCTTTCTTCAGCCATTCTTACTTTATAGTAACACTATATAGTGCAATGTTAAAGCATTGACAGGGGCTGAGGACAATCTTAAGTATGACCTTTGACAAGCTAGGTCATTATAGAAGCCAACAGTGAACACTTTGCTGATGTGGCTTAACTTGGATTCTCCTCTTCTCATGCCTACAAGACTAGCTGTTCAAAATAGTTCTAGCTGCCTGCCTGAGAATACAATGTCTGTATTTACCTGTGGCCCTCCCAGTCTGAGCATATCCTCTACCTGGTACTAATAGAAATATAGTCAACTTTTTTATACACTTTACAGTGTGTTTCATTTTCATTATCTCGGTTGATCCTCACAATAGTCAAGTGTCTTCATTTTACACATGAAAAAAACTACAAAATCTGTAAAGCTGGAAAGACTTACTCCAGACTACGTACTTTAGTGAAATAACCTAAGTCACACATACGGTGGTATTGACACTGGATTTTGTGTTATTCTGAATTGCCTGACTGCTTTCTGTTTCAAAAAATAAAACATTCTGTATGGGTCTTATGTATTTATTTATTGAAGCGAAACGTATATAACATTCATGTATATATGTATGTATATAACATAACTGTTCATGGTGAACAGTTTGGTGGGATCTGTTACATTCACAGTATTAAGCAACAACTATCATCTCTGTCGAGCTCCAGAACATTTTTATCACCCTGAAAGAAAACCTGCTACCCATTAAGCAATTGCTCCCTATTTCTCCTTCCCCTCAGCATCTGGCAACCACCAATTTGCATTCTGTCTCTATGGATTTACCTATTCTGAATGTTTCGTATAAGTATAATCTTTAATGTCAGATTTCTTTCACTTATCTTAATGTTTTCCAGCTTCATCCACATTGTAACATGTATTAATACTTCATTCCTTTTTATATCTGAATAAGAATCCATTGTATGGATGTACCGCATTTATTTAACCATTTATCTGTTGATGAACATTGTTTCCACCTTTTGGCGATTACGAATAGTGGCGCTCATGCATGTGCATGTTTCTATCTTATTACACCTACCTTTGCTGTAGGTACTTACCTGAGGAACCCATATGTCCACAAAAAGACTTATATAAGAATTTTATAACTGCTTTATTCATAATAGCCCAAAGTTAGAAGAATTCTGTCTTGATTGGGGTCTTGATTACATGGGTGTATGCAATTGAATTGAAACCTGACATCTGTTTAATTTCACTAGGTGTACATTTTACATTATTTTAAAAGAGAGAGGAACAATAAACCATGAACCATAATTTAAAAAATGATTCTAGCTGTTGTCCATTCAGGCTGCTATAACAAAATACCACAGACTGGGTACCTTATAAACACAAGAAATTTATTTCTCATAGTTCTGGAGTCTGAGATCAAGGTGCTAGCATGATTGCATTTTGGTGAGGGCCCTCTTCCTGGTTGAAAGCAGGCACTTTTTTGCCAGGTACTCACATGGCAGAAAGGGTGAGGAAGTTCTGTGGGGCCCTCTTTTATAAGAGCACTAATCGCATTCATGAAGGCTCCATTCCCATGACCTAATCACCCTCCAAAGGCCCCACATAATACTGTTACCTTTGGGGGTTAGGATTTCAACGTAATGAACTCTGGGGCAGAGGGGACACAAGCATTCAGGAATAGCCTGGGGGCACCTGGCTGGCTCAGTTGGTAGAGCATGGGATTCTTGCTCTCAGGGTCATGAGTTCAAGCCCTACAGTGGGCATGGGACATACTTAAAAAAAAAAAAAAAAAAAAGGAAGAAATAGCATATAGTATTAAATAAACCACAGGAACAATAGTAGAAGTGGAAGCAGATTGTTGCTGTAACCTAAGTAAGAGATGATGATGGCTTGGCTCAAGATGATAACGGTGGAGACGATAAGAAGTGGTCAGATTCTGGATATATTTTGAAGGGAGAGCTAATTTGGTCTGTTGATGTGACGGTGTGGTGGATGTGAGGGAAAGAAAGTTTTCAAGGATGATACTAAGGTTTTTGATGAGATAGTGTTCCCACATACTGAGCTGAGAAAGACTTCAAGGAGCAGGTTTATAGGGAAGATCAAGAATTTGGTTTAGGATATGCAGAGATACCTGTTTGATATATAAGAGAACCTATTGGGGGAGGTAGTTGTGATATAGAAGACTGGAGACCAAGGATCTGATACAGACCGAAAATACAAAATTTGGAATTGTCAGCACAGATGGTAATTAAAGTCCTGAGACTGAATACCTTCTCAAGGGAGTGAATGTAGACAGTGAGGCCTAAGGCACTTTAACTTTTAGAGTTTAGGGAATCAAGAAGAATCCAGCAAAGGGGAGTGGGAAGGCCCGGCCGTTGGTAGAAGGAAACCCGGAATGGTATGGTGTCTTGCAAGTGAAATGTGAAAAATGCTTCATAGAAGAGAAATTGATTGTCTAGGTGAAGTAATATAAGGACCAAGCATTGACCTCTACATTCAGCCATGTAAAAATTATTGATGACCTTGATAAGTTTTTGCTGTGTGTTGAGGGTGAGCACTTGGTTTGTGGGCTTAGGAAAAGGTGTGAGGGAGGTGGTTGGAGACATTAAGTGTAATGGGAAAAATTACAGACCTGTTTGTATGCTTGTGGAAATGATCCACAAGAGAGGAAGAATTTGATGAAGCAGGAGACAGGGGAGGATTGCTAGAGCTGCAGCCTTGAGTTGGTAACAGATGAGAAGTGATCAAAGGCAGAGTGAAGCAGTTGGCAATTATCCAGACTAACAGGAGGGAAAGGAGGGTATAAGGGTGCACTTGGAGTCAGTGGGTAGATGAGTAGATGATGAGGTGGGACCTGATGGATGTTCTGTTTGCTGAGTGAAATAGGAAGAACCTGGGAGTGAGGACTGGGGAGGGAGGAGGGGAGTACAGGGTTTCAGAGAGAGGAGGCTAAATAATTATGTGCGGGAAAAAAATCACCTGAATTAAGGAAACATAGTTTGATTAGAGGGCAGCTGTAAAGGGCCCATTTGAGATGAGTGGTGGAGGTTTTCTCCTCCCAATGTTCAACTGTCCTTGGGCTGGCATGAAGTAGACGGAAAGTGGTACAGAGGAGTGTTGCTGGTTTTTGCTAGCCAAGTACCATGAGATGAGAGAGGGGAGTGATTATAACAACTGACTATGAGACCTAAGTTGGAGTGTGAGGGTGAGAACGGGGGAGGGAGAATGAAAGGTAGTAGGATCCTGGATTTGAAGGTTGAGGAGTTGTTGGAGCTGGCATTTGCATATTTCTTATTAGTTTAATTTGTCTCATATTAATTCATGTAGCCTTGAGGGTTTTAATGATTGCCTAACGCTTATATTTTCTTTTCCTCTCCATTGATGAATCAAACACCTGCCATTTTGTATCTGAAAACTGAAGTAAAAAAATGCAGTCTAATTTTAGTATGAACATGAAAATAGCTGTGTCCTCCCAATTAACAGTATTGAAGTTTCAAGGTAAGATGGAATTTTTTCACCAAATTTAAACTGGTTAATATAAAATCCGTGGTAGGGCTTCTGGGTGGCTCAGCCAGTTAACCATCCAATTTCTGTTCAGGTCATGATCTCATGACTCATGAGTTCGAGCCCCACATTGGGGTCTCTGCTGTCAGCCCAGAGCCCACTTTGGATTCTCTGTCCCTCCCCCACTAGCATTCTCTCTCTCTCTCTCTCTCTCTCTCTCTCTCTGTCTGTCTCTAAAATAGACATTAAAAACAAAACATAAAATCAGTGGTGACACTATAGTACTGCACCTCTGTAGTAGGCAGAATCATGATCTTCTAGTGATGTCACATCTTAATCCCCAGAAACTATAAATATGTTACCTCACATTCTAAAAGAGACTTTGCAGATGTGATTAAGTTAAGGATTTAGAGATGGAGTGATAATCCTGGATTATCTAGGTGGGCCCGATGTAATCACATGGGGGCCTTGTAACTGAAAGAGGGAGCCTGGAGAGTCAGAGCGTGATCTGAAGATACTGTGCTGCCGATGATGTTAGCTTTGAAGATGGAGCAAGGGGCCTTGAGCCCATGAATGCATGCGATCTTTAGAAGCTGGAAGAGGCAAAGGATCCTCCCTGAGGGTCTCCAGAAGGACGAGTGGGCTTTGAACTCAAACGTTAATGACTCCCAGGCCTTAACATAGGCTAGCCTCCAGGTCATTGGCATTTGATCAGAACTTGGTGGAGTTGCATTGCAGCTAATTAAGAAGTAGGACTGTCAAGAAGGATGTTTCTTCCTCATGTAACCAAGACATATTTTAACAGTGTTCATTCAAGTACCAGGCACAGTACCCTGTTTAGAGAATGATACATGAGACTATTTACCCTGGTATTGTTAAATATATGTTAGAAAACTGATTGTTTTGCTTTGATTTCTATGCTCAGTAAACAAACATTTGAGTATAATTTGGCTTCCTGTGTGATATGCTCACATGGAAAGAATTAGAGTTTGTTCTAATGATTTGCTCAAATGATTCAATTATCTGGTTTCTTTGGACTATATATTGATTTCCAATATGGTTTGTCTGTGGGCAGGAGTGGGCAGGTGGGAATACATTGGCCACAGAACTCTAATTTCTCTCAGTTCCTTAGCTGTTCTAATTTTCACTTAACACTTTTGGGTTGACATTCTTGTTTTAGTTAGTCCATAGAAAGTCAGTCCATCCTTGGGAAATGGCTCTTTTCAATGCACCTAACAGATTATTTTGCTCACCTTATGAGGATTAGTCTCTAGATCTTGGAAATTCAACAAGTTAATGCAATCCCAGAAGGCCTCTTGTGAGAATAAGATGTTTTCTCAAGGTGTCATAGCCCTGCTTCTGCAAAGCTGAGAAGTAAACATGAGTGTGTTTTCCTTAAGTTTGAATTTCTATAATTGAAAACTAGGAAAATGGCAAACATTAGTTTTTAGAATTAAAAAAAAATTCCAACAACTGCTTAGGTTGGAAAGATAGGCCAAAAATAAGGTGAAGTATAGGATAATTAATTGTAGAGTTTTGCACTACATCATCTTTACAAATAAAGTGTAGGATATAGAACACGAAGAGGCTTATCGTTTCCAGCAAGTTTATTGGAAGTCAGGAGGGGAGTACCAGAGAAGCAACAGAGTGTATTAAATGGCACTGATAGAACATGGGAGATCATTAGTTTCATTGTACTGGTACTAAACATTTTAAGAGGGTCTGGGCATTTTTATGAGGGACATTAGTGATCAAGATGGTAAAAACATGTAGAGAGATACAAAGTCATATATGTAGAACAGTACACCAAAACGAGAGGAATAGGAATTTAGGATTGAGGATGAGAACACACAGTATTTTTTTTTGCATATATAGAGTTTGTGTGTAGTTAAGTACAAGTATAACGATTTCTCCAATTAGATCTAGAGGGTTGGGGCACCTTGGGTAGCCTCAGTTAAGCATCCAACTTCCATGACCAAACTCAGGTCATGATCTCACAGTTCCTGAGTTTGAGCCCCACATCAGGTTCCACACTGGCAGTGCAGTTTGCTTGGGATTCTCTCTCTCTCTCTTTTCTCACTTCACTTCCCCTGCTCATGCTTTCTCTCTCTCAAAATGAATAACTAAACTTAAAAAAAATTATTTTAAAAAATCTAGAGATTAGAGTAGAAATTGCCGAAGAGCAGATTTTGAGGCCATGTACCCATAAGCAAATGTTGAATCACTTTTACTTTCTCTGCCCTTTCCTCTTCCCTTCCTCCTAAGAGAATTTTTATTTTGTTTAAGTAATCTACCCTTTCTTCATAGCTTTGTCAAGAGAGGCAAACCCCAGTTCAGGGGGGCTGCGGGTGGGGGTGTGGGGCAAATGATAATCATTCTCAATCACAATGGACCTATTTTCCTTGCCAGTGATTGGCCAGGTGTAGTTCTGGCCAATAAGATGTGTGCTGGGGAACTTCAGACACAGATATTCCTCTCTGATAAAAAGTTACAGAAGGGAAGAAATAATCTTTTTATACTGGACATTATCATATCCGCATGTGAAGCCTGGAATGATGGGAGCCATCTTGAAACCATAAGGAGAGCTAAACCAGCTTGCTAATGGCAGAGTGAAAAGAGCCTAGGCCTTTGATTGTTGAACCACTGGAATAACAAACCACTGGAGATTCGTGACCTTGGAACTTCCTATTATTGAACAATAAAAAAACAAATGAGCCGGCCTTTACTTGAAGTAATTAATGTAACATTTTTTATTTTTCCTAAATGGTATAGGACCAAAATGATTTCCAACAGAACCTCTCTGAAATGGAAAAGATTATTTCCAAAGAAACAGCCTTTTTGTCCTCTGAGATGTTTAAACAAAAGCTGTAAATAAACCACTTAATAGACTTGGGATTCTAGCACTGGTGAAAGTCTGGACTAGATGACTTTAGATTCTTTCTAACTAAAAGATTCAGGCTTTACCATTCTGAAAACAAAATACTGGAGCAATCCACAGTTGAAATTGGGTCCACTTAGCTTCTCCATTTTGTGCCCTCTTTGCTCTCTTAGGATCACTGCTTTGAGAGATGAATGTGGAACATTGTTTCTCCTATCACATAGCCCATTTTCCTTTCTCTGAATATGTTGTCTGCTGCTCATGTGGAAATACTGGGGTTCGAAGCTGATGGCCAAAAAAGAATTCTTGAGACGTCTTTGGTGCAAAAACATGGTTTTCTTATAGCACAGGGACAGGACCCTTGGAAAAAAGAGCTGCCCTAGGATTGTGAGGAGTGACTGATTATATACTTGGAAGTTGGGGGAGGTAAGGACACAGGGAAGTTTCCAAAAGGACTTTCATATGTTAAAGACAACTCACCCTGAAGGCCTAGCTATTGTCAAGCTAAGGTTGTTTTCCCCTCTAACAAAGCATTAACCTTAAGACAGTGGGGATTTCCTGGAGGAATGTCCTACTCTGCCTGCCTCAAATATCTGTCAGTGGGCTGCAGGTTTATAAGGAAATTTTAATTTTATCTACATTTCTTTCTGCCTTTGTTCCCCTACATCACTGCTATTTCATAGTTTCCAGAGGGAAGGAGATAGAACATAATTGTGCTTCAGTGTAAAAGACATTTTTGTTGTTCAGATGCACTAATTTATGGAGAGAAGAAAGTGTCTTAGAGTAGATGCCAGAAGTTTTGTTTTACTTTAGTAATTTAAAGAATCTTAATCTTTTTAGTTTTGTTTTTTTCCTGCTGGAAGATGAACCAAGTATTTCTAGTCTTACTAATAGAGGATGTTGTAGGGACATACTGAAATGATAATCCTTTTGGAAAGTAATAATAGTGGTAAGCATTTATTAGAAATATTTTGTGCTTTTCGAGTTTGTAAATTGGGAATACATTATTTGACGTCAAAATAAGTGGCTTGCTTATTAAATTGATGTCTCTACCCTTTGAATTTCAAGATGATAATGAGAAGCTAAAATAATTTAAAAAACAAAAATGGAATACAAATGAATCTACCTTTATACATGGTGGACATTATCAGAAACATCAGGTTTAATTGTTCACAGTGTTTAATTGAGCTGTCTTATATCAGAAATAAAGGCAAAAAAGAGGGACTGTCCACATATTATTGTGAAGCTTTTTTCTTTCTTTTTAGTTTTTTTCTTATAAAGCATATTTCATTTAATCTGTCAGGATATCAGGAAAATAAGTTAACATACATGGTTTATAAAAATGACAGTCTTTTCTTACACATTACCACATTTCAGAAATTAGAAGATAAATTCCAAAGTAAACAAATTTGTCTCCTGGAATGGCAGTGTTTAACTGATAGTTTTTGAGATTCTTTTTTTCCTCTTTATTTTAGACTTTTTTTTAAAACTCTCCGAAGACCCATTCTGGTATTAAAACTTGTTTCCTGTCCAACTCCAATTCTTCCATTTCCTTGCCTAATGGGATTTTTTTTTAACCGTGGCCAACTCTGAGTATTAGTCAATAGGGGAAATAGTCTTAGGTCTTTCCTATTCTTTATGTTACATATTTCAGATATCATTTATGGGTTTCTTGTCTTCTTGCTCTCAGTCAGCCATATTGATCTTTCTTGGGTGGTAATAGAATCCAGATCTAATTCATTATGCTTCTTCACCAAAATGTATCTACTGTGTTTCCTGCTTAGTAATCTTCTATTCAACTAGGGAATTGTGTTAATAGCTGTTAATGGGTTACCACTTCCCCCCACCCTCTTAGTTAAGCAAACCAACTTGGAAATGCCTGAAGAAGTATTTTGGCCTTGCTCTGCCCCTTAAATTGTACCATGAGTGCCAGTGGCTTCTGTGAATGCCTGCTGTACTTAGAGGTGGGGGTTCACTTTGGCCTTCCCCTGCTTTTGCTGCTTGGAGCAATTAGTTGTCTCACGTTAGGTCTGCAGCTCAATACTCAGGGCCAGGGTCCCGGGGAGTGCATTGGGTCCCACAACTGCTCTAATGTTTTTCTCCTGCTACCCTGAAAGTGTTTTTTGTTTTTTGTTTTTTTGGGGTTTTTTTGTTTGTTTTTAAAAACAAGGGCCTGCATTTCCCTTGTAAGCTAGGCCCTGGAAATTATGTACCCATGCCTTGCATAAGCTTTGATTATTTGTGGGCTTTCTCTCCTCCTTTTGTTTCCAGTTTTCCCTATGGGCTTCCTGTCCTGCCTGATAACTCACCAGCTTCTGCTCACCCTACTTTGCCCCCACCCCATCCCCCTCATATTTTTAACTCTTTTTTTCCTAACTTCTCTCTTTTTAAAAGTGTATTCTTTTTAATTTTTATTTTATTTATTTTTAATTATTATTTATTTATTTTTAAATTTACATTCAAATTAGCATATACTGCAACAATGATTTCAGGAGTAGATTCCTTTAGTGCCCCTTACCCATTTAGCCCATCCCCCCTCCCACAACCCCTCCAGTTCTTCTTTATTTGTTCTCCATGTTTAAGAGTCTCTTATGTTTTGCCCCCTCCCTGTTTTTATATTATTTTTGCTTCCCTTCCCTTATTTCATCCGTTTTGTATCATAAAGCCCTCATATGAGTGAAGTCATATGATATTTGTCTTTCTCTAATTTCGCTTAGCATAATACCCTCCAGTTCCATCCACATAGTTGCAAATGGCAAGATTTCATTCTTTTTGATTGCCGAGTAATACTCCATTGTGTGTGTGTGTGTGTGTGTGTGTGTGTGTGTGTATATATATATATATATATATATATATATATATATATACCACCTCTTTTTTATCCATTCATCCATCAATGGACATTTGGGCTCTTTCCATACTTTGGCTATCTATCGTTGATAGTGCTGCTATAAACATGGGGGTGCCTGTGCCTCTTTGAAACAGCATACCTGTATCCCTTGGATAAATACCTAGTGGTGCAATTGCTGGGTGGTAGGTAGGGTAGTTCTATTTTTAGTTTTTTGAGGAACCTCTATGCTGTTTTCCAGAGTGGCTGCACCAGTTTGCATTCCCACTGCATTCCCATTGCAGTGCAAAAGAAATTCTCTTTCTCTGCATCCTTGCCAACATCTGTTGTCGTCTGAGTTGTTCATGTTAGCCATTTTGACAGGTGTGAGGTGTTATCTTATTGTCGTTTTGATTTGTATTTCCCTGATGATGAGTGATGTTGAGCATCTTTTCATGTGTCTGTTAGCCATCTGGATGTCATCTTTGGAAAAGTGTTCATTCATGTCTTTTGCCCATTTCTTCAGTGGATTATTTGTTTTTTGGGTAGTGAGTTTGAGAAGTTCTTTATAGATTTTGGATACTAACCCTTTATCTGATATGTCGTTTGCAAATATCTTCTATTCCGTCGGTTGCCTTTTAGTTTTGCTGATTGTTTTCCTTTGCTGTGCAGCAGCTTTTTATTTTGATGAGGTTCCAATAGTTCATTTTTGCTTTTGTTTCCCTTGCCTCCAGAGAGGTGTTGAGTAAGAAGTTGCTGCGGCCAAGATCAAAGAGATTTTTGCCTGCTTTCACCTTGAGGATTTTGATGGCTTCCTGTCTTACATTGAGGTCTTTCATCCACTGAGTTTATTTTCGTGTATGGTGTAAGAAAGTGGTCCAGATTCATTCTTCTGCATGTCGCTGCTCAGTTTTCCCAGCACCACTTGCTGAAGAGACTGTCTTTATTCCACTGAATATTCTTTCCTGCTTGTCAAAGATTAGCTGGCCATACGTTTGTGGGTCCATTTCTGGATTCTCTATTCTGTTCCATTGATCTGAGTGTCTGTTTTTGTGCCAGTACCATACTGTCTTAATGATTACAGCTTTGTGATACAGCTTGCAGTCCGGGATTGTGATGCCTCCAGCTTCGTTTTTTTTTTTCAAGATTGCTTTGGCTATTTGGGGTCTTTTCTGGTTCCATACAAATTTTAGGATTGTTTGTTCTAGCTCTGTGATGAATGCTGGTGTTATTTTGATAGGGATTGCTTTCCTAACTTCTCTTCATCTTTACTAACCCTCAAGTACTCTTGTATTCACAGGGTTTGGCTTTTATAATTACTTGATCAACCAGTTACAGTACTGTCTGGAACTTTGACAAAAACCTTTATAAATATTCTATTGAGGAGCCCCTGTAATAATTGTTTCTCCAGCTTCTGCTTGTGGTTTCTGTACTTCAAAAAAGATAGGCAATATGTGCTTGTTTCTAGTTGGTTGTGTTGTGTGTTTAATTGAGGTGTAACTGCATTCACGTTGAGTTGTCTCAGAGATGGGTGAGTTATTGATGACCTCGGGTCCATCACAGGTTATGGGTAGAAACTTAGCCGTAACAGTATCCTGGTTTGCTATTTTGCAGATAGAGTAAAGTGGGTAAAGTATACGATCTACCCTCTAGATAATAGAATAGCATTAAAGCTTTTTTTCTTCCTTGAATGATTATACCATAAAATATAGTTTCAGATATAAATGCCAGGAAACTAGAATCAATTCTGGTAGGGGAGATAGAAAATAAATGAGTTAAACTATGGGATAATGTTAGCAGTACATTATTCTGGGAAGAAAATGGCAGGACACAGAAGGGGCTCTGGGTTGACTGGGAAGGGATGAGTAGGAAGGGCTGTTTGATTTTAGACAGATTGATTGGATAGGGTGCCCTCCCTGAGGAGTTAGCATTTGAGCAGATACCTTACTGAGATGAAGTGGGATGACTGTAACAATTACCGAGGAAGAGCCGCCCCTGAAGAGGCAACACAAATTCAGGTTTCTTCAGGAGATTCAGTCCCTTTGAAAATGTAAAATACAGAGGATGTATATTTTTTGATGGTAAAGTATCTTAAACTCTGGCACACTTGAATTTTTAATCGACGTGTGTATCAGCCAATGGGTATTTCTGTTCTTAGGTCCAGTTTGAGGTTGGTGATGGCATTGAAGAAACTTCAGGCTTTACAATGTAGCAGATGGTCCTAAAGGTGGGGCATATCTTCATGCAGTTTTATCTACTTTAGTTGACTGTCCAATTTGAAGTAGAAAAGCAGATTCGAGTATTTGTTTTAAAATAGAATTCCCTAATTAAATAAATCTTTATTTGGGGGTGCCTGGGTGGTTCAGTTAGATGAGTGTCTGACTTCTGCTCAGGTCATGATCATGCCGTTCCCGAGTTCGAGCCCCGCTTTGGGCTCTGTGTTGACAGCTCAGAGACTGAACCTGCTTGGGATTCTGTGTCTCCCTCTCACTCTGCCCTTCCCCTGCTGGTGCTCTGTCTCTGTCTGTCTCAAAACTAAATAAAACGTTAAAAAGAAAACAAATCTTTTTTGTAAAATATACTGAATAGGATTTTTCCAATTTAACTTTACAAGAGCATAAGTTCTGCAGTCATAAGTTCAGCAACTGAAAGCAAATTGTCATGAAAAATATTGTATTTTTATTTATATGTGGGGCATGTACTTTTAGTCATTTAAATTTTAGAGCGTTAGTGAATTTGTTTATTCTGTTACTAAACAGTAAATATAATTGGGTGTTTATTTTTCCTTCCTTAGTTTTTCCCTAGGAAAACATTGCCAACACTACAACTTTTCGGCATTACCCCAAGAGGCTGTTTGCTTATTTGAGAGAACTGTAGTAGATTGCTTGCTGCCTTATGGAATGTTTCCAGAAATTTTTCCAAAAGCTGTTATTTTAACTTTGAGTTTTAACTGGTATATTTTGTTATGGCATTTTTGTGATTTAAAAGTAGTTTGTGTTTTTCTGACTTTGGTAAGAACAACAAGAAATCTATTATTTAATAACTAGCTGGTATCTGTCAAGGCTACAGTAAGGGTAGTTTTTCTTTGGGAGCCCCAAGTAGCATTCCACTGTATTTTCATTTAGGTCTTTTAATTCCTGTACTGTTAATATTTTTAGCATTGAGTGAGCTATAAATCTAATATTGTGTAATATAGTCTGCTTAAACCAGCCTGATTAGAAGAAAACATTTAGTCAGAAATATGGAGGGACACCTGGGTGGCTCAGTCCGACTTCGGTTTAGGTCATGATCTTGCAGTTCTTGGGTTCAAGGCCCATGTCGGGCTTGTGCTGACAGTTTAAAGCCTGGAACCTGCTTCGGATTCTGGGTCTCCCTCTCTCTCTGCCCCTTCCCCACTCACACTCTGTTTCTATCTCTCAAAAATGAATAAACATTAAAAAATTAAAAAAAAAAAAGAAATATGTAAAGAATGGTGATAGATTATTAGGGATCTTGAAATACTTGCTAACAGATTGGGACTCCAGCCAGTCAGTTGTGTTTGAAAAAGTTATGTAACATATGTAAAATTTGTATACTCCAAATTTTTATCAAGTTTCAGTTGTCTTAAAAATAATTGTTTATCATCCTTGTACACTATTAGTGGGAATGTGCTATGGAAAACAGTTTAGAGGTCCCTCAAAAACTGAAAAGTAGATGAGCCATTAGTTCTCCTTCTGAGTATATACTCAGAAGAATTGAAAGCAAGGGTCTTGAGAGTATTTGTACACTCAATGTTCATAGCAGTGTTATTCACAATAGTCAAAAGGTGGCAGCAACCCAAGTGTTCATTGATTGATAAGTAGATAAAACATGGTCTGTACATACAAATGAGTATTATTCAGCTAATTTAAAAGGAAAGGTGCAGGGGCACCTGGATGGCTTCGTCGGTTAAGTGTTCAACTCTTGATTTTAGCTCAGGTCATGATCTCGCCTTTCATGGGATGGAACCCCGCATTGGGCTCTGTGCTGACATCACGGAGCCTGCTTGGGATTCTGTCTGCTCTCCACCCCCCACCCCCACTGCCAGCTTACTTTCTCCCGCTCAAAATGAATAAATAAACTTAAAAAAAGAAAGCATGCATTAACAAAACAAACAGATAACTGGAGGACATTATGTCAAGTGAAAGAAACTAGATACAAAAGGATGCTTTACTGTAGGATTCTTGTGTGAGGAGGGTCCTAGAGTAGTCTCATTCATAGACTGAAGGTAGAAGAAGGTGGCTGTTGGGGAAGATGGGGAGAAGCAATGGGCAGTTACTGTTGAATGGCTGCAGAGTTTCAGTTTTGCAAGATGAAACGAATTCTGGAAATGGGTGGTGGTAGTGGCGACAATGGGTAGTGGTGAATATATTTATTACCACCAAACTGCACGATTTAAAAATGGTCAAGGTGGTTGTCCACAAAAACAAACAAACAAACAAACAAACAAAAAAAAACCAACTTAGTTGTAAATTTTACCTCCAGGGCCAAAAAAGGAAACTAACAATCCTCATTAGTTGGGGAGTAAGGAGTAGACAGAGACACTGGTGAAACAGAAAGGGCAGGATGTTGATTAGCTTAGTTGTGAAACAGAGTTGAGGGTACTTGAGGGTTCATTGCACTCGTCTGTTTACTTTTGTATACGTTTGAAATTTTCCATAATACAAAATATTTTTAAATGATGATTTGTCATTCAATTTAGGAGACTGAAGTTATTCCCCCAGGGGGTCATAGTGGCTGCTGTGGCCCTCCACGACTAAGGAGCGTTTCCAGTGTAGAGGGGCTGTGGCTGGTGAGGAAGGGAACAAATTGTGAAGAATGCTGTTAGCTCTTAACAGAAAGGACGCTGGAAGGGGTGGCACTTCGTGTAGGCAGTTAAAGTCTGTGAGTCCTTCCCAGTTGCTTTGCTTTTATTAGATTAGTACAGCTACTGCCTGAGACCAGGAAGGTGCCAACAGTTTTTACTGTCCCTCAGTGTTCTTCATTCCTACGGCCTTTTTCTTCTCAGGAGCCCAGGCTGTTACGGAACCTGGTCTGGATCCCCAGGCGGAAGACCCAAGCGGCACTCGGGGATCTTGGAAGGCAGGGGTTTATTTCAAATCCGCAGGCTCAGAGGAGATCCCATTCCAGAGGTTTGATCCCCCGAGCATAAGCAGAGGGAACGATTTATAGTGTGTTACTTCCGCATTCCTCATTAATAGTAATTTGGTGCGAGCGCCAAGGGGGGTGGGAAGAAGAACCTGGAAGGGGAGTCTTGGGTCCGGGACTGGAATGCCCCTGTCAGTCCTGTCGGCCGTCTTACAACAGATTTTTCCTATCAAGACGGGGCTGTACTTGTTGTCTGTGTTGTCGGGAACTACCACAAAATGACATGGTCATTTCACACTGTAAAGTTCCCATTTAGACCATCGTGGGCTGTACTTCATAGAGCCTGAATTTGTGACAGATGTTTCTACTTTAGGGCGGCATGCGTCTGTTTTGCCGCACTGACACTGTTTTCTGCTCCAGTACTAAATACGGACTCTTTTTCCTGTCCCGGTCAGATTGTGCCACCCGGTTGTTGGATGTTTAGTTATTAGTCTGATCATATCTTTTGGACAACGCTATCTGTCTGTTAGCGCGGCTGAAGCTTCGAAGGCCTGTTAACATCCTATCTACTGCTGTGAAAACTAGACTTCGGACCCATATCCATGTTAAATTTCAAAATGTGCAAAATCTGGTCTTTTTAACCCATTTAAAACCAAGTGTGAAGCAGATGAGAATTTTTTAAACCAATAACATTTAATCTTTCTAGAGTAATCACTCTTGGTTATAAAGACACATAATATGGGGGACTTAGTATGAGAACCATGAAAGTACATTTTTATTTGTTTTGTGTAGAAAATATCTAATTAAGTGTAATTATATGATGGCCTGATTCTGGGCACAACTCAGATCATTCTGCAGACACAAAAAGATCTGCTTTGAAAGAGCTGAAATATCTGCAACTCATGGTAGAGGAAGTGTATTCCTATTTAAAATAAATCCTACATTTCTTTCTAAGTCTGTACCAATAGATCCGTGGGATGTGGGCAGAGCCGTTAAATGTTGAACCCAGCAAATTTGACATCTTGCCCTACGTACCAGAATAAGGTGAAAATACTCGGTGCTTATCTTCATTTAGAACAGAAGTATGGTAATTTCCTGCTAAAATCTATAAGTGTGGTGGCCCTTGACTTTTAGCGTTTGTTAAAATTATCAAAAATGGAAGAAATAGCATATTCTACAGTTTCTAAATGATAGATTGCCCCTATGTAAAGCGTACCTACAATAACTTGCAGAACGTGATGGCTAGTTTAATGTGAGAGGTCGTTGGCTTGTATTGTCTGTAAGAAGAACAGAGGAGTCCTGCTTTTCAGTTGAATGTACATTTTAGCTGGGTGCTGGTTGTCTAGTTTTTATAGGTATACTATGGAGGAACGAGGCCACTGCCATACTTACACCCGGTGGTGAGCACAGAGAACAGCCGGGCCATCTCAGCATTGTGTTTGTGGACTAATAAAGTTATAATTGGGCATTTGTTTAAAGAAATTTCTGGAGTTCATAAATATTTCATCCCCACAAGAGAAAATCAGGCAAGTCCATAAGTTGAATTAAAGCAATTTCAAATAGATATCTAATAGAGAATCTTATTAAATATGATTGCATTTTGTACTGTCGTGATTAATTTTTCATCAGTCTGTTTTCTTCCAGGACTGATTTGTCTCTGTGCAAACTTTGAATACCTAGTACGTATAGAATGTTAAGCTAAATACTGAGAGACGTAGAAGACAGGAAAATCGGTGACAGCTTATGTTTTCAAGCTCAGGGTGGAAGCCATTTCAGAAGCTGAACGTAGGCATTCCTTGTCTTATTGTGCTTTTACTTTATTGTACTTCACAGGTACTGCATTTTTTTTTTTTTAACTCATTGAAGGTTTGTGGCAGCCCAACGTCAAGCAAGTCTTTCAGTGCCATTTTTCCAGCAGCATTTGCTCACTTCATGTCTCTGTTACATTCTGGTAATTCTCACAATATTTCAAGCTTTTTCATTGTTATTATATTTGTTATGGTGATCTGTGATCAGTGATTAGGACTCTTTGAAAGCTCAAATGATGGTTAGAATTTTTTTTAGCAATAATGTGCTTTTAAATTAAGGTATGATTATGTACATGGCCTTTTTAGACATAATGCTATTGCAGACTTAATAGACTACAGTGTAGCGTAAACATAACTTTTATATGCACGGAAACCAAAAATCATTTGACTTTGCTTCATTGTGCTAGTCTGGAACCAAACCTGCAGTGCCTCTGGGGTATGCTTGTAGTCAGTTCCTGAGAACTGAGAAGACCCTGTGTGTTAGAAGTGTATGGCTGGCTGTTAAGAGAATAGGTATGAGTAGTAATCATGCTGCAAAGAGCTAGATGGTTAAGGGTGATAAATGGAGTCCCCATTGCACTTAGATTAAAGCCCCAAATCCTCATCGTGCCATTTGAGACTGGTTAGTCTGGCTCATACCTGTTTGTTCTTCTTCCGTGTGCTCGGTCCTCATTGCCCTTCTTTCTGATCCTCCCAAGTCACCATATTCTTTCCTGTCCGAGGACTTTCACATAGTTAGTTCCCTCTATGTGGAATGCTACCTCTCTTATTCTTTGCCTAGCCATTTCCTGTTCAGCTTTTAGATCTCAGCTTAAATGCTGTTTCCAACAAGAGACCTCACCAGCACTGCTGTATGCTAAGACCACAGAGCTCTGTATGCCAGAACACCTAGCCCAGGAAGAGAAGAGCACCTGCTGAGGTTGTGCAGAGTGGCAGCCCAATCTAAACCCCCTGTTGATGCTCTGTCATATGTCATAGCCTTGGGTGTTAACTCCTTCACAGCAGTTAACATCTTGAACCCATAGATATCTATTCTCTGTGTAATGGAACTAACTTACTGGAATTCGTTGATCTTATTAGTGGTTTTTATTTTTTTAATTTTTTAATTTTTTTATTTTTGAGAGAGACTAAGCATGAGCAGGGGAGGGGCAGAGAGAGAGGGAGACACAGAATCTGAAGCAGGCTCCAGGCTCTGAGCTGTCAGCACAGAGCCTGATGCAGGGCTCGAATTTACGAACTGTGAGATCATGACCAGAGCCGAAGTCAGATGCTTAACCAACTGAGCCACCCAGGTGTCCCCATTGATTGTATTAAATGGGAGACCTCAGAGTGACATTCCTGATGTGACAAGTGGAGTTTTATGATTAGTATAACTTAAGATGGAGTATAATATTACTTGCCTCAATAAGCTGTAAATCATGTCTTCTGAGTCATAAAATCTCATGACTTCATCATGAAAGGCCTTGATCAAAGTGGCAGTAGTGAAAGTTGTAGAATTCAAGAAATAATGGTTACATCCTCTGGGCTGGGTGGATTGGTTCAGGGAAATGATAGGACTGTAACTTGTAGAACAAAACGGACTATGATTGATGCAAAAAGGAATGAAAGCTACTTAAAGGAAAGATCCAAGTTTTGGAGAGGCCAGTGAAGCCTCTGGTTGCTTTTTGTTTTTGCCAAAGAATGGTAGCAAACCTGAGTTGAGAGGAGCTGTGAGCTAAATGATAGGTTTTCTTGATGGAAGCGGGACAAATTTGGGACTTACAAATAAGTGAGAGTTCGAGGCATAGAGTAGGAGAAGTGTGTCTATCAATTAGTTATGTTTTCTCTGGAATTTACTGAAAATGAAAGGGGTAGGGAATCTGTGATGCATGTGGGAAAGGAAGAAGTAGGAACTGCTTCCAAATAAGGCCGGCATTCAGTTTTCCTTGGTTAAAATTTGAGTGCATCAAAATACAAAACGGTTAGAATCATTTTATGAACTTTCAAAAGCTTTGTTGATTAACAAAAATACATTTTCACTTAGTGCAAACCATATTCTAAAACCTAGGTATAACTCAAAACAGTTCTTTTCTTTAAATATTTACGTGGAAATGGCAAGTTATTACTTTAAAGAATGGTTCAGAAACCTATAAACTTCAGAGTCAAGCCATTTAATTTTGTAACTTTTGTCTAGATACTAAATGTACTTGGACTTCACATGAAAAACTGCAGAAGCTAAGCTAATTCAGAAATCTTTTTACTACTCTTTATTTAAGGTGAACATTGAGCTTAAATTGATTGATTTTGATGTGTTTTGGTAATGTACCGTGTTCCGCAAAATTAAAGACTTTCATTGGTATACATAGATCCAGCAGAGAAATGCAAAGCATTAAGCAGTAATGTTAGTACAGACTCTAGTGATGATGTATTAATTCTATTTAACCAAAGTATATGCATGGTGTAAAAAAAATCTCATAAGCAATTTGTCTTCATTATGTTATAGTTAAGGCCAGTTCTTAAAGTGTAACTTTGGCAACAGAATTTCTGCATTTTAAAATATGGCTTCTGTTGAATGAAGTATTCCCCTATTAAGTGACTGTTGAAGGTGCTTGGCAGATTTCACCTTACCAAATAATACGAGACATTTATATTGAGGATTGAAACTACCATGCTCTACAAATGAAGGAGAATTAATTTTCAGGATTAATGAGGATTTTGAAAATATAAGCTTCGCATTGCAGAGACCAAATACTGACTGGACATCACTTACAGCATAAGATTTAGGCTTCTCAGTGGATTTTGTTTTAAACCCTGTAGTGTCATTCTCTTGTCATATATACTGCCCTCCTCCCTTTCGTGGAAACATAGCAATCCTTATTTTCTGTCTCCTTCGCAATATAGAGCCCAGACTTGAGACAAAAACTTAGGAGATAGAAAGCCAGGATGCCACTTGCTGAGGTCTGGAACCCGGCTTTCCTATTCAGCATTTGGTTTCCAGCACTTAGAAACATTCAATATTTGTGGAGTGAGTGAATGCCTTATTTTGATTGTAGAAACAAGTTAATTTTCATGTACCACCATTGTTGCTGTTGGAATTCAGAGTTTCTAAATACAGAAAAATAATATTTCTAGGGCCAGCCCATTGTTCTGTTTCAGCATTATGCTTTCTTTGCTCGCCTTGGTTTATTTGCATAAAAAGAGCTGAGTTGCTATCAAATGTCATTAGATTCATTAATGGTACTGTTGTAGTTAACTTTGTGAAAAAAGGAGGGGGGGATGTTTCAGAATCTCAGGAGATGAGTGTAATACTACTGTAGCTTTGTGGAACCACCTTTGGTATTAAATTGTCATTGTTACTATCAGAGCCAGCAGCTGACGGGCAAGAAGAGTACTCTTTCCTTCTAAATAGGATTGTGATGCTCTGCATAGAAATGTGTATGTTTTCATTTTTCTGTGATAAAAATGGCTTCTGATATTTTCTATTTTAGTGTCATGTTAGAGATTTCATTCCATGCTCATTTGTTCATTCACATGTATTTTTATTTTTAGCTCTAAGCGAAAGACATGAGGCCTAAGACTGAAATGAGGTTGTTTTGAGGCCATCTGATTTCTGACTAGAAGGTGTGCGATCGCCTCGTCCTGAAACCACTTCAAACAGAATGGTAATGGCAAAACCTAAGAGAAAGAGAGGCCTTCATGTTTTTCCATGTCTGTTCTCTTATCCCAATTCCTTCCTCTTTAAGATTAAAACAAATTCTTTAAGTTACGAACAAAAAGTATTAAACAATATGCTAATATACCCTAACTAAACTATGTCTCAGGTGAAGAGTTGTGTAAATCTACATGGTAAGCCTTGTATAGTTGTTTGAACTTTTTAGTGAGCTACTTAATTAGTGACAAAATCTGTATTCTGTGAAAACGCCTGAGCCATTAGGAATTTGCAGGTTGAAATAATTTTCTTCCTTTGAAAAATGATAGGGTTTGCTCTTAGAAGGGGCTCCAGACTTGTGAGGCGTTTCAGACTAGGAAGTTAGGGTTCTTGTCACAACTTTCTTTTGCTGTCATAAAGAATTTTAATGTCTTATGTATGTGTTTTTGTTTTTCTATTTAAGATGTAAAGTCCTATTAAGAATGTTAGTAGTATCAGTTAGCTCTACTTTAATTATTACCGGTATCTTAGTTCAAAATGTATTTTATAGTTGAGAATAGCACTGTTTGCTTTTATTACAGTAAAACTTTTTTGAGAGAGTGCTACTATTTATTAAGTTTATTCCAGTGGTTCAGGTCCTGTTAAAATAATGTTGATGTGGCAATTACTAGGCTGAATCCCGCTGGGAATAGAATTCCAATAGGGTCTTTGCTCAAGTTCAGATTTTATGCAAAGCCATCTTTTCAGAATAAATGGTTACTTGTTATTTCTTGTACTACATGTAATAGTGTTAATAGCAAAAATAGTATCACAAGTTTACTTATATTTAGCCTGAATTATATGTTTGTTTAATTGATGGCATGCCAAGAAAATGAGATTGTCATCCCCTTCCAGAGGGTAATGGGGTTGGGGGGTGGGGGGCAAATTCTATGGAACTGTGACAGCATTAATATATTTTTTAAAGTCATGCTTCTTTCCATGTTTTCTTCTAGGGTCTCGGTTGTTGGTATAGTGCTACATTACCTCATTTCTCTACAAACAGTATTTTCTTATAAAGAGTATTACAAATAATATCTTATAAACAGTATTTTCGCAGATGTTGAGAGTGACTCAAAGTTTTAAAATGTATTTTTATTTGTATATGTGGCTTTCTGTGATGACAGACTTAATCACATGCCATGCAAATCCAGGCACCACTTAGGCTCACAACAGTGTAGTTATCTTCTGTCTGTGATCTTGGTTTAGCCTTCAGTCAGTCAGTCTAGCTTTGTTCCGAAGAGAAGCAGTTTTCCTTTGTTTTCTAGATCTCCCTATGTGTTGTTTTAATTCTTCTGGAAATGTGAACTCTGACCTCTTGCTTTTCTATGGAAAAATTAAACAGGCCAATCTAAAAACATAGTTTTTAAGCCTGTAGTAGCAGAATTGTTCATATAGTTCACTTTTGTGTGTTAATGCTTTAATAAGAAACAAATAGATTGTTTTTATTTTTTTGAAATTCTTGTTTCTTATGTTTACCCACTTTTTTTTTTCCCTCAAATAAAGCCTATCTAGTTGACCCTGTTTGAAGTTAGAAGAACTTTGAAGGTCATCTTTTATATTTCTATTTCATGTGCTAAAAATGAATGTGATAGAAGTACAAAGACTTTAACCACTATTAATTGGCTAAAAATGTGGTTTCTAAAGGCATGTGTTATATAAGAATGAAATCAGTAATCTCATTTATACATCTGAATATCTGTCACCATAATAATAGCTTATTAACAGAAAATATAGAACTGATGCCACTTTAATTTAAAGCCTGAAATTGTAAATGTGAAGATATTTGGACCCAATAAATATTAAATAGGTGATATATATGAGTATAGTTTAATATTTTTTAATAAGTAAACTGCCTTGTTTCTAAGCAAAACTTTAATGTTAGACTTAAGAGCTTATAACTGTAAGATGAAAGAAACATTAACTTTAAAATGTCATTTTGAAAATTATAAAAGTAAATATTGACCTTAGAAAGTTTTTTCCTTTTGACATTGTTTAATTTTTTTTCCTTTTTGTTTTTTAGGTTTGCAATTTTTTTTGGTGATGGCATGTTCAGAATCTTGGATCCCTAAGTTGAATATGTTGGAAATATTTAGGAACTCTGGAAATTATTGTTTTGTGTATATAATGGCTTACTAGGTGAATCAGTAGATTTAATAAAAAGTATATAAAAGACTAGGTATTATAATTTTGTGTTTCTAAGTTGACATGCATTATCTCAAATTGTCATCTATCAGTATTAGTGTCATTCTCTGGAGATAGTCCTATTTTGAAGATTTGGGGGTTTTTATGGACCCCGTATTTTCCCAGGCAGTTTATGTATTCCCCCACCCCTTGGGCCAGTTTGTTCAGCTCCTTTACCTTTCTACTACTGTGCAGTGTAGCTTACTTAGATCAGTGGTAATTATTGAACAGGAAGAGATCAAGTGACAGTCCTAGAGATAGTAATTATAAAATTTCAGCCTGGAAATGACCTCAGAACGGTCTGTATTCGAATATACAGATTATATCCAAATACACTTGTGACAAAACGCTGCCGATTTTCTCCTTGGATATTATTATCTAGGAACAGAAGTGCTAATAGGGAGGAAAAAGAACTGTTCAGTTTTACCTCTTCCCTCTCTCCCTTTTGTTGGGCGAATGGGTTAGGGGGAAAGTAAAATGGCCAAGAGATAGACCATGTAAATGAAAAGGAGGAAAAACAAATTTTAATCTCCAAGAAAGAATATTTCCCCTTAAAAATTCGAAAGTTAGCTCCATTCTGTGTACCTGAACATACTGTTTTAAAACTGTGGGCTCACTTTCACATAGGCCCAGAATGTCAGCTAGGGTATGCTTATGCTTAACCATAGGAATGGCTGGAGAACTTGTTATTTGATAGGAGAGTCAGACAGTCCTTGGGTGACAGTCAGTGGTTGACTTGTTCCCTGACCTGTTCCTGCTGGGATTAACAGATTTGAGGAATTTTCTGGGGCAGTTATTTTGATGGTCAAATGATACAACAGCCTCTCTACCCCTTTGACCAAAACTGAGGAAAAAATTGATTTTTAAGACTGTATTTAGAACAGCCTGAAAAAGGATCATAGGAAAAGGCTGAGGTAGTCCAGTAGAATGTTAATGTATTTGACTATTACAAGGTTTATTATTGGTAGATTATCCAATAATACGGAAATTGGTGTATAACCCAAGTTTTCATAACATTTCTATTAGAAGACTTCCAGAACTAAATACACCCTCCACCCCTTTGCTTTACTTTGCTTTGCTTTAAGAGGATTTGACTGATAGGTATATTTAATAGGTGGCACAATGAAGACATTAGATTTTTAAAAATCAGGTTACATTTTAATTTAAATGTGTGTTGCCTCTTTGCTGCTTTCCCATTACAACTGGCTTTTTAAAAACTCTCCTTCTGTGATACTTTTATCAATAGAGGTGTTTCCTCTTAGCCAATTCTAGCCACAGTATTGACTGGGCCTCGGCATTTGATATACCCAGAAGGAATTAGACAGACAGGAAAAAAGTTGGTCTATACTGAAATGAATATTTTAAAAACCTTCTTAGATTCTGAACACTTTGAGTACAAATGAAAGAGACCCAAGAGGGGGGAAAATTTAAGAGCCCAAGAATAAAAAAATGGTGGGGGTGGGGGTGGGGGATAACCCCTTACATAGCTAACTAAGGTATAATAAGGGAAGGAAATTAATTTCCTGGAGATTATGAGATAGAATATGAAATCCCTTGGATAGTAGGCGTTCTTAGACTCATTAGGGTAGTTCACACTAGCACACTGCAGTATTGTAAGGACAGTGTTATGTGATCTGGGGAAATATTAATGGATTTCCTAACACAGAGTTTGACATTTATTGTAGTGGGTTATAAATGGGTATGCAGCTCAAAAATGAATATAATTCAAAATAAGTATTGTAGATACTAGAGAAAATATTATAAAATCTGGATCTTTTGTCTGTATTTTGCAACGTTAGAGAGTAATGTAGACTACAGAGCATAGTAGAGAATTGATGGCATGACTATAATCAGTATTTGATGGTTGCTAGTATTACTAGAAACTTCTAAATAAAACCTGACATTTGTCTAATGTTGTCCTTAGTTGTACTGTAACAATTTTAGTGAGAAAATGTGTACCTTCTTGGGTCACTCTACTCCATAGTCTGGCACATCACTGTGAAAATGTAGAAATCTAAGCTCGTTTACCCAGAGAGGAATGGATCTTTGTAAATTTGGATACAGTAAGTGCGTAGGGACACACACAGAATGTGAGCCTAGAACAGTGGTTCTTGGTATTTCGGCACTTTTCGACCCCCTTTTGAAAACCTGAAGGTAACTATGGATTCTTTCCCCAGCAAGACTGCAATTTCTGAGGGTAGAGGGACCGCCCTTGGCTGTCAGGTCAGGAAGCCCTGATCTACAAGATCATCTTCATTTTACTTCTGACCTTGCTCTTGACTTTATTGTCAACTGTCTGTCAGGGGTTCTCGAATGGAGCTTCAAATCTTGAAGGACGCTTACTGCCTTACTCATTGAACTGAAGCCCCATGTCCAGAGCTCTGTAACGTAATGGAGCAGACGTCGTTCACAAAACGCTGCCCCACAAGTACAGTGGTAAAAAGAGAGCCTGAGGCATTTGTGTGTGGCACAGCCTCCTGGGTAGTATCTCCTTCCTACTGGCACAGGGGGGTTTATTCCATAGTAAGTTGAATCTTGATGTTCTGTTTTTAAAATGAGCATATTTCTTCTAAAACCTCGAATTATTATAAAGGTTTCTAACTGTGACTTTTTCCTCGTGTCATAGGATGTCACATTAATGGTGTAAAATGTGCACTTCAAATTAACATAGTTACTGGGAACCTGGGATTGTTATTTTGTGACTCTGAAATCTATAACACGTTTTCAGGGGAATTGTTGAGATGACCGGATAATTCATTCTTTATTCCTTTCAAGTTCCTGAATGTATGATTGTTTCTGAATCTTATTAAGCCATTTATAAGATGAGACAAAACTGTCTTCAGTTCATATTTTGACACAGAATGCATACATTGAATTGATCTTATTAGAAATGTGTTTTTGACAAAAAATTCTATTTGAGTGGCTCTAATCTTCATTTTGGAATCTCAGATCCCCTGCTCGTTATGTCGTTCACTGGGACTTTGCTGCAAAATACAGCTTCGCTGAGAAGGTCATCCTTGAAAAATCAAGAAATCTGAAGAAACTTACTTTGGGACTTGAGTAAAGAGACGGAAGAGCATCGTCAGAGTGACAACGCAGCACACTCTGGAAACATCTTCGACTGCACTGCTTTTGTACATGAAACAATTTGACTGTTTTATGAACTGGACCTATAGAGAGAGAAAACAGCCTCATAAAATGTATCTTTAATATAAGAAAACAGGACTCTGGCCTTTGAAACATTTCTGTCAGGACAGTTTGTTCTGACTACTCACTGAGGGAGGGAGGAGCTTGGGTCATTGAACTCGACTGAAAGTTAGTTGCCATGTATTCTGGATTTGAAGGTGTTTTTTTAATTTCCTCTCAGAATATAGTGTTTTGGGCTTTTGCACCATCTGCCTTCCATGTGCCTTTCCTGTCCCCTGAGAGAGGAGCTGGAGTTCACCTGTGCCCTGATACTTGTTCTCTGTCCTTTCTTTTCTGTACTGTTGACTTAAATGTGGGGAAACGTGGAGCAGGTAGAGGATTCCAGGATCCTGTTAAATCTATCCCGCTCTCCCTCCCAGGTAGTTGTATTGCATTTCCTTTTCAGCTCCTCTCAGTGTTGCCCAATTTTAGCCCCTCGGTTAGGTCGAGGCGGCATCAAAATCACACCTTTTGAGGCTCCCTTCCCATCGTCCTTTTTGTTCTGCCTGCAGTGGGCGGTTTTCAGTTGTGCTGCTGGGACACATGTGCTCTCTCATTTCCCTCCCCCTTCCTGCGTGTTCTGCTGGAGAGAGAAAACAGATCTAGACTTGGGGATTTGAGTTGCGTGAGGTTTGCCCCCACAGATGCACAGCACGGTGTTTAAAATACAGCCTCTTAGCTGTGCTGTCCACAGTAGTCTCCTTCATACCTCTGCTCTGTGCTGGGCATTGTCCCCTCGTCCTCTCCACCGCTCGATTCTCCTGAGGCCGGGAATGGACCGCATGGCACCATCCACACAGGGGGAACCGTAGTTGGCCTCTGTGTAAGCTTGCTAGTTCCTGAGGTCATGAGTTAACGAGGGAGCTGAAGAGTTCCCCGAGTCCTCCACCGGACTCTGGTAAAAGCAGATCATGTGCAGAGAAAGTCCTCATGCCGGAATGATTTTGAAAACAAGATTTGTCCAAAGAAATAGGCCAAATTCCAGGTTAACCGTGAACCCACATTGACTCTCCTGGTGTGCCTTACTTTCCACAAAATAAAAACCTTACCAAATGAACCCTGACATAAGTCAAATGTGGTATTACTCAAAAAGAGTTTTTACAAGTAGTTTTCAGAAACATGTGCAAATAAATATGTTTTGTATGAAAGAGTTTATACTATGTACAATAATTTTCTGATTCTTGCTCTAATAAATATTAAACTTAAGTGGTCTCCGCATTTGAGCCCTAATAGTTTGAAATTATTTTTTTGAAATTACTTTCTTGAGTAACATTTTAAGGTACACAATCTTTTTACTTTTCATGTAACGTTCAAGTGTTCTTAGAAGCTGTTGACACGTGTTTGTTTTCCACATGTGAACCTACTGTGTTGTGTCTTCAGTAAGAGTTTCTGAACCTTTGGCTGTAATTACCAAGCGCTGGGGGTTGGGCTGGCTGGAAACGCGTGTTGAGCTTTTCTGTGTATGCAGCAAACTGTGTGCAAATAAAATAGCTTTGTACCCTGAAGGAGCTTTTAGTAATTAAATTTTTATGAAACATGAGCAAGTTAGACGAGAGGAAGTGAACAAAAGGAGCTGTAAACGATGGTCTAAATTAGAGGTTTGGGAACCTTTATGGAAGGTGGCAGTGGTAGTGAGTCGGTGGGAATGGGGTGGGGTGGGCTGTGAAGTTTGGAGAGGAGCGCAAGACCCCCATCTGGAGTCAGTAGTGGTGTGGGTCGGTGCGCGTAAGCTGTGCTCCGTGGACGTGGATCCAAGGTCAAGGAAGCTTGGTAGCAGAAGTCTATCCCCACCGTTCCTGACTGATCAGCAGATGGGTGCCATGAGGCAAAATAGGAAAAAGAAAATCAAGGGTGGGGTGGGGACTTCAAAAGTTTTTTTCACTTTAAAAAATTGACCTTTTAAACTTCTGTGTCATTCTCTGTACTGTGTACCCCTGGTAAAATAAAACTCTTGCCATCTCAAATCAGTTCTCTACAGATACCCAAACCATTTTTTTTATTGACCTGTGAAATCAAAAGGCTGGGTGCTGCTGTTTCTTGGAAATGTGCAGGATTAGCATAGTCAGGTCTTAGTTGTCCATCCTACAACCCATAGATCATGGGACGCTGTTTAACGCGCCAAAGAACAGGGCATACTTCCTTCAGCTTTGCTGTAGAGTGGGAGACCCTGTCTCAAAAAAATTAAGGTAGCTGTTAAGGGGCGCCTAGCTGGCTCGGTCACTGGTAGAGCACGCGACTCTTGATCTCGGGGTCGTGAGTTCAAGACCCACGTCAGGTGTAGAGCTTACTTTTTAAAAAAAGGTAGTAATTAAAAGAACAGCTGTTATCATCCTGTTTCAACCAACAGTTGGCCGAGGACTCATTCTGGAAATCTCTTGAACAGATTTCCAGTATTTTACATGAGGATGAACTGAGACCTCCAATAATGCAAAGATCCACTACAACACAAACTGAAGAAATCATTTCACACTCCCTTGCAGATAATTTTTCAACCTGCAAAGTAGTCACAAACCTCCAAAAAATTTTACGCTGATAAGTGAGTGGCCAGAAACAATGCAATGGTTAGAACTTGTCTTATGTCTGCCTGTCTCCAACTTTTAAGATTTACTCTACGTACCATCGTCTTGCATGACTAGACTGCTTTTTAATATCCGCTTACATGCTAGCCCCTGCAATAAGGTAAATGTATAAAATGTGTCGAGGAGTGAATTTTCAAGAAAGATGTGGAGATTTCTTCCTTTGGCATCTAAAGATGAAGGTTGGTATCTTTCCTAAACGGGTGCTTGTAGGCAAGTTCAGAGGAAGTCAGTGATCTCTAGTCATGGTTCACAGCACTCCAAAGTACGTCCCTTTATCTTGGGGATATTGCAAAATTCGGAACCATATTGCTCTATTAGTATTCCACGTTGTGTTCCTTAGAGACTTTTTCTTAGGAGTCCCAACTTTGAATTATTCAACCCAGGGCTAAGATTAGTGAGGCAGACACCTGCTTTCTGTATTCCCTGGGACTCGAAAGCAAGAATGAAATTACTAAATAAACTGAGATTGAGGGATATTTTGGACTTCGTTAGCTGTGTGCTATGCATCCATTCCTGCGGGCAGGGCACTCAGAGGGCTGGTAAATTTCTCAGTACTGGAGGGCATCACTTTGCCGTGAAAATTTTGGATTAAATATTTTTGAACGTCCTCAATTTTGTAGCATAGCAGACAAAAGATTATAAATAGATACGTACTGATTGAAATCATTTTACCTAAAGTATGACATGACCAAACTGTGTAGATTTGCAATTTTGTATTTGGAAGAAAAGACACAAGTGACTTGCTAGGGGTCTTTGATGACAGTTACAAGCAGGAAATTTAGTTCTGCCTCTAATACCAAGTTACGTGTTTAGTCAAAATAATACCTCAGAACTTTTCCGTTAGGATTTTCTTTAGCCCTTGAGTGGCTCTTGTGGCCTGTCCAGGCCCCCTTTTTACCTAAGAAAGCCGCATCAGAGAATGAGTTACACAATTTTAAAAGCCCCATTTGTGGGATCTTCTGGAAAACACTAAAATACATCACTGTAGGATAGTTTCCCTCTTTGAGAAACGGGGAATTATCCTTAAGTGAGAGGCCAAACCAAGGCGAAACAGGTGGTTCACAGATGGCTTGGTCTGTGTCTGTGGCTGCCTTCAGCACACTTCCGGTGTGGGGGCTGAGTGGCGGGGGGGGGGGGGGGGTGGAAATGTGGCAGGTGTTGGGAGAATGGCTTTTCACATCTACTAGCGTAAGCAATTCCTGTTTGCTACTTTTTATGTAACATCTTTCTAAGGAGTCATTGTAGCAAACCGTAGTTTCTCCCTTCCCCCAGATTAGAATTTTGTGATTTATGTTTAAATTAAGAAGTAAGGTTAACTCCATAGCTGCCATTTCCTCAAACAAAAGCAAAAAACCCAGCAGCAGCTGACCTAGACTTCCATCTTGTACTCACTATTATGTAAGTCCTAAATTCTGATTTAAAAAATGATAAATTTGGGGCGCCTGGGTGGCTCAGTCGGTTGAGCGACTGACTTCGGCTCAGGTCATGATCTCGCAGTTTGTGGGTTTGAGCCCCATGTCGGGCTCTGGGCTGACAGCTTGGAGCCTGGGGCCAGCTTTGGATTCTGTGTCTCCTTCTCTCTCTGTTCCTCCCCTGCTCACGCTCTGTCTCTCTCTCTCTCTCAAAAATAAAGATTAAAAAAAAAGTTTTTTAAGTGATAAATTTGGTCTGAAGCAGAAAGAGTGTAATAAGCCTTTTCTCTAGTCTCTCACCCTTCAGATCCTCTGGCCCCCTATGGTAGTGAGGCCGGTGACCACCTGAAAGGTTTGAAATTGAGAGCAAGAATTAGAAAAAGATAACAGCAGGGGGCCTGGGTGGCTCAGTCGGTTAAGTGTCCAACTTGATATTGGCTCAGGTCATGATCTCACGGTTCGTGGGATCTTTCATAAGGGGGTCTTAGGAAGAAAGGCCGGGCAGAAGCAGTGCCAGGAGCTGAAGCCCCAGACTGAGCAAGGTCCAACTTACTGGTGATTAAAATGAAAGAGATCGTGGAGGCCCCCTAAGTTCATGCTGAAGAGTAGGGGTTCAGTTCTACAGGCAGGAGGGGACCTGTCCTCTGTGGCTTTGCTCATGTGGGACTTTCATCTGAGTATGGTCCAGAATTGTTGGCCCCTGTGGGTTCTCAGTTTATCATCTCGGGCAAGGGAGGAAAGAGAGAGAAGTTGATTAGTGATCATTCCCTCTCTCCTGTCTCTCAATACTTTTCCAAAATGCACATAACTTTTTCCTCATAAAAAGGAGATGATTTATAAAAATTCACACTGTGCAGAAAGTAAGAGTAGAGTTCGCTATCTTACTGCTAATATTCTGATCATCAGCAGTTTCGACTTCTACATCATCTGTGCTAACAGCCTCCTTGGTAAGGGCTGCTGTGTGTGGATGCAACCATCTCACTCCCTAGTGCTGGAAGTTAGGTGGTCTACAATTTTCATTATTCATGTTCTTTTCATTTTCTCACTCTTGCAAACTTGGTTTCCCGTGAACGTCCTTATGCATAAGATCTGCATTTACCCAGTTATCTCCTTGGTATAAACAGAAGGACACCTCAAAAACTTGGGATGCCTAGAGTCACCTGGGTGGCTCGGTTAAGTGTCCAGTCCCTGATTTCAGCTCAGATCATGATCTTGGGTTCTTGGGATCAAGCCCCGCGTCAGGCTCTGTGCTGGCAGTATGGAGCCTGCTTGGGATTCTGTCTCTCTCCCTCTCTCTGCTCCTCCCCTGCTCATGCTCTCTCTCTCTCTCTCTCTCTCTCTCTCTCAATAAATAAACAACAAAAAAGTTTGAAATCTAGAACTGAGGTCCACAATACCAGAATTTAGTACAGACATTACCATTGAGCAGTTTGTGTGCGTGTGTATGCCCACATGTGCACTTTTCAGAGCACTTTAGTGGCAACTTCCGTCTTGAGATCTGCATAAAACGTTGCGAGGTGGGTTAGTGGAGATGATGGTCGTTCCTTCGGGTGGGTGTGGGGGGCTCCCATCTCTCCTCAGCACTGCTGTCACATGGCAAGTGCCTGCTGCTCACAAAGCACATTTGCAATCAGCTTTCAGAACATCAACTCCAAGGCCAATGCCAACAGAAGCTTTTGGAATACACGATGATTAGCACACATGATAGCCAAACTAAAAATGGAACTTTCCGGCTTCCATGCATGAAACTGCTTTGATTCCAAGTTTTCCTATTTTAATTAGGCAGATCAAAGAGACAACACGTTTTTCTGAGAAGTTGAAAATCATATGGCAAACCGCTCTATTTTTCAATGTAGGAAGACTTTACAAGGGTTAAGTGTGAGCGATGTTCATTTTGGTTCTTTCAGGGGAAAGTACCTTCTGGAAGTGGTCTAATTGGATCCCTCGGTGGTGGTCTTCTACCCAGGCCCCCCTCCCCAGCCATTTCTCGTCCATAAGATCTCTGGATGGTTCCTGGATTAAACCACTGTGTACTAAACGTAATGAGAACTCAGAGCTAAAGACTCCTTGTCCTGTTATGTAGAAGGCTTGGTTTAGGTTGAAGTCATACGTTCCATTCTTTCTTCTTAAAAATGAGCCCTACTTGGGGTGCCTGGGTGACTCAGTCGGTTGAGTATCTGACTCTCAATTTTGACTCAGGTCACGATCTCATGTTTCGAGGGATTGAGCCCCGAATCAGGTTCTATGCTGGCAGCGCAGAGCCTCCTTGGGATTCTCTCTCTCCCTCTGCCACTCCCTCTCTCTCTCTCTCTCAAAATAAATATATAAACATAAAAAAGAGAGACAGAGAGCCCTACTTAACAAATTGTGGCTCTAGCACTCCTGTACTCAGCAACCAGGCCCCTTAGCATACTCCCACTCTTTTGTCTCAGGGCCTTTGCACTTGCTGTTCCCTTGGCCTGGTCTGCTCCTCCCCAGATGCTCACATGGCTCTCTCCCTTGCTTCTGTTAGCTCTCTGCTCAAACGTCTCCTCATCAGAGAGCCCTTCTGACCCACCTGTCTATCTAAAATAGCATCTCATTCCCTCCCTCCCTTATTTCCTCACAGCAGTTACCCCACGCTGAGAGCAAAGATTTGTCTCCTCCACAAAGCATAAGCTCAGAGATGGCAGGCCTTTTGTTTTGTTCCTGGCTGTTCCTTCAAAACCAAGAACAATACGTGACCTATGTTAGAAACTCAGTAAATGTATACTTTTTGAATGAGTGAACAAATCCCCCCATGTTCCTACCTAGGGACGTGTGAAGACACTTGGAGCTTTCAAACACCAGAGGAAAGTCAAGGACTTGGGGAAAAGGAGCAGTGATCTCAGGGCGGGATCTCTGTGTCGGGCTGACCTGGCCCAGTGGCGCCATTTCTGCATCCAGCTCCTTCTCTAACTGCATGTTCACGTGGAGCCATGGCTTCTTTCTTTCTTTCTTTCTTCTTTCTTCTTTTTCTTTCTTTTTATGGAACGCTTCACGAATTTGTGTGTCATCCTTGTGCAGGGGCCATGCTAATCTTCTCTGCATCATTCCAATTTTAGTATCTGTGCTGCCGAAGCGAGCACGAGCCATGATTTCTAACATTCCCCACCCCACCAAGTGGAGGGTGACTTGTGCTAACAGTAGGCACTGCCTTTAAAAAGCATTTCAGTGGGGGAGTCTGGGTGGCTCAGTTGGTTAAGCGTCTGGCTGGATTTCGGCTCAGATCGTGATCTCACAACTTGTGATTTTGAGCCCTGCATCAGGCTCTGTGCTGACAACATGGAGCCTGCTTGGGATTCTCTCTCTCTCTCTCTCTCTCTCTCTCTCCCTCTCTTTCTGCCCCTCCCCTGCTTGTTCTCTCTCTTTCAAAATGAATACACTTTTAAAACTTAAAAAAAAAGCATTTTAATGGATTAATACATGCAATAGATATTTACAGAGCAACAACTACGGTCCCAGGCATTGTGCTAGAGGCCAGGGTTATAAGAGGCCACAAGACACTCAGTGAGCTGACAGTTTTTCAGTATGAGTTTGGTTGGACAAGATCGCCCTCCTGCCACCTCAAGCTAAGAGAAGAGCCCTGAAAGAGGGGAAGCTTTGCCCAGTGGGCAGAAGGGCTGTGTGGGGCGGAGCCCAGGTGTCGGCGGGCAGGTGGGCTTACTGTGTGGTGTCAGGGTTTGGCTTTAGCTCCCCCAGGGCTCAAGAGGGAGGAAGCTCTCTGTATGCTTGTTTTCTACTAGACCACATCAATAAAAAAAATTCTTAAAACTACCACGTTTTTTGGTTTTGGTTAGACTTCTGTGGACTAAATTCAGAAGCTAGCAATAATTTTAAATATTTCCATGGGTGACTCTTCGAGAAAGTTCCAAAGCCAGAAAGTCTATTTAAAAACAACTTTGGAAACAACAAATTTGTGTTTCTCCCCGCACTTAAGATTCAAAAGAAAGAAGAAGAGCAACAACAAAAACTTTCTCCACCAATGCAAATAGACTAAAATATAAGGAAACAGGAACTCCAGGTGATTTTTCTCACTTATTGAAAGCAATAAATAATGAGTCCTTTAAATACTCTACGAGAGGTATCTTGAACTTCTCTGTAAGGAATATTTCGCTGAAAAGGAGTGTAATGCAAACATGAATGACCATGTAACCCTACCCTGTATGTAACTCAGGGATTTGCGCAGAGGCATAGTTTTTGGCCTCTAGTTATGTAATTACTGAAATACAGTTCTATGGTGCTTTTACAGTGTTTTAAGGGGGAGACGTACACGGCACTCAGATCATCAGGTGAAACCAAAGACTGGTAAGAATAGGGCCTCCTTTTCATTTCACTTTGTTGTATCCTGTCCACTGGGTCCTGTAGCTCACATTCTGGCTCCCTCTTTCTCACTCTCTCTCTTTTTAAGTGTTTTATTTTATTTTTGAGAGAGAGCGAGAAAGAGAGAGAACACATGCGTGCACATGTGGGAGAGGGGCAGAGAGAGAGGGAGACAGAGGATCCGAAGCGGGCTCCAAGCTGACAGCAGAGAGCCTGATATGGGGCTCGAACTTACGAGCCACAAGATCCTGACCTGAGCCAAAGTCGAATGCTCAACTGCCTGAGCCACCCAGGCACCGCTTGGCTCCCTTTTTCTCAGAGTGTGTGTGTGTGTCTGTGTGTGTGTGTGTGTGTCAGAGACAGAGATGGAGACAGAGACAGACAATAACGTGGGGACAAAATTCAATTGCAGATTCAGACTCAACTATTTCTGAAGTGAGACTTGGGAATGATTCTGCTTTTCTAACGAGCCAGCTGGTTAAGCCGGTACAACTGGTTCACAAACTCCATGGAATAGTAAGCCTCTTAGCCTACCAGGAACTTTCACATGCATTTTTTTTTTCATGGAACTTTGTAACTATCCTGTGAGTTGAGCACTGCTGGTGGCACCTGCTTTTATACATAATAGGGCAGGTCCCAAGAGGCAGATTGCCTAAACAGAGCTTGATGCTAGAACCCAAGCTTCCTAACGTCCCATGGAGTGTTTTTATTAAGGGAGCTCTAGCTTGGTGGTTGAGTCATGAATACGTGGGGAGTGGTGAGGTAAAATTAAAATTTTTGGAAACCCAAAAGAGAAAATGCACCCTTTTGTTATTACTGTTGTTATGATGTCCCCTGAGGTCTTAGAGCCAGCGCTAATAGACTGGGAGATGGTCACATGAGAGTTCTTACACTTGCCATTTTTAGGCAACAGGAAGACAGCAGGTGGCGAGTGTCCTTCTGGTGACAAACTTAACTATCTTTGGGAAAATGGGATTTAACTTGACTGTAGGCTGCCTTCCATCTACCGGATGGAGCTAGAACTTGAGAGCTGGGTGGCTTTGATTTATGGAACACCATTCCTGTCAGATGGTACAAAGGATGTGCAAATCATATGCAAGTGGGCTAAATCTCACTCAGAATTTGCCAACCGG
Organism: Panthera uncia; assembly: GCF_023721935.1. NCBI lineage: Eukaryota > Metazoa > Chordata > Mammalia > Carnivora > Felidae > Panthera > Panthera uncia. Next base: position 149,794,859 of record NC_064811.1, read on the forward strand.
AAACACAACGTCTTGATTCCAGCTGGATTTTAATGTGATCTTGGGGTAACTTTCAGTGAAGTCTCCACTAGGCTTACTTTTAGCTGAGAAATAGCTAAATCCTGTCAAATGCAAGAAAGGTCCGAACATGGAAGTCCAGAGTGGCATTTGTGACCGTGGGTCCTTTACCCCGTCTGGGGAGAGGAGCCCCAGCTGGCCTTGGGGTAAAGTGAGTCTCCTATGGTCTTTCACTTTCACAAGTTCTCTTTCTTTCTTTCTTTCTTTCTTTCTTTCTTTCTTAGAGGTTACTTTCTTATCTGTGTTGGTCCAACCTTCTTCCTTTTCCAAACTGTCCCTCTCAGGCATTTGCTGCTAAGCAACGCAATGGTATAGAACAATTGGATTCATGTGGGATCTTGATTCAGTTCAAAGACATGATCACCTTGATTTTGGTGTTCTAAGAGTGTCTTGTTATGCACATAATACCTGTTCACTGCAAAAATTTTGGAAATTAACAGAAAGTGTAAAGGAAAACATTGCTATACTCCCACCATTCAGTGATAACTATTGTTATCATTTTGGTAAGTATCATTCAGGAACATATTTTACCAAGTTGAGATGATGACGCTATTAAAGTTTTGTTTTGTTTTACTACTTAAGTCTTGTAACCTCCTCTTTCCCATGAGTATTAGAGTGAATGTTTTCCCAAGTTCTGAAATATTATTGAAGAGGTTTTCATTGGCTTGCTAGTTTGTTTTGCGGGTTGGTGTACCATCAGATGGATGCGTTCTAGTTTATGCAGTTCTCCCTTATTGATGAACGTGTAGTTTGTTGCCTGTTGTTTAATATGTTATGCTCCGAGAGAGAATCCTTGCAACGAATCTTTGTGCACATCTCTAATTATTCTTTTAGGATAAATATGGAGAAGTGGAATTACCAGCTCTAAAGATATATGTAAAATCGTTGTTGGATAAATGATGCCTTTTGATAAATGCTACCGAGGGTGTTCCAGAGTGGTTGATCCAATTTATATCTTCAACCAACAGTGCGCTCTGGCTGTTTTGGGGTATTGTGTTTAAACTGCCTCTTTGACAGTTCAAAATCCCTTTGTTTTAATTTGCATATATTTGATCTCCCGGAGACTGAACTGTTTACAATTTCTTTCTTTTCCTTTGACAAATGCCTCTTAGGTCCGTGGCTCCTTTTTTTTTTTTTTTTTTTGGAGTTTTATTTTGTTGCTGATGTTGTTTTTCAATGATCCTTAAAAGCTCTGTCTTGTACACATATTTTCCCTCATTTGTTTTTTTTTCACTTTGATTATAGTTGTTGGTTGACATTCAGCAAGTGTTATGCTTTCACCTAGTTGGATTTTTCAATCTTTTATTTTAGGCTTTCTTTCTGCTTGAAAATGTCTTCCCAGTCCTGAACTAAAATAGGCTAGTGAAGGTAGCTTTACCTGTACACTTCATTGGAAGACGGTGGAATTAGAGATTGGCAGAGTGTTGAGGAAAACACAACCACTAATGAAATGTGATCTAGTCTTAACCAGATGTGTACCTCAGAATCCTGTTAGAGCTTTAAAAAATTACCAGTTCCTGGGACACAGTCCAGTACCACTGAATCGGAAACTTTAAAAAAAAGGGGGCACCTTGGTGGCTCAGTCAGTTAAGGGTCTGACTTCAGCTCAGGTCATGATCTCATGGTCTGTGACACAGTTTGAGCCCCACATCAGGCTCTGTGCTGACAGCTCAGAGCCTGGAGCCTGCTTCAGATTCTGTGTCTCCCTCTCTCTCTGCCCCTCTCCCACTTGCGCGCGTGCTCTCTCTCTCTCAGATAAATAAATATTAAAAAAAAATCAAAAAAAGAAACTTAAAAAAAAAACCTTACACAAATCCACAAAGTTAGAAAGGATCAGAGCCAAGTTGCATGTGATTTTTTTTTTTTTTTTTTTTTTGCTTTATTTCACAAAGTTATAAAGGTTAAGTGCCAAGTTTTTTTTTTTTTTTTTTTTTTTTGCTTTCTTTGAGCATTACATTTTATTAGCGTACCGGGTGTATCTTGTCTTATGCGTTATCTGTTAACAATGAAGATCAAAATGCTTTTGTGAGGAGGGGAATTCAGAACAGTATGCTGTGTGGGGTGTTCTGCAAAATTACAGCGGTTCTCTGAAAGCATCAGTCTCATGAGTTCCGTGGCTGATTCTGCCTTCCGTGTCTCTACACTATGGCAAGTAGACTTTTTTCAAATTCGAAGTGACAGTATATTTACAAATGTAATGTATTTTGAAGAATATCTGGAATACGTAAACTATATTAGAAGATATATTTACAAATTGCAAATGTTAACACCTTGTATTTGTATATATATATATATTTTTTTTAAACCAGCATTCGTTATTCTTTGATTTACAGTAGTATCTCATTTGAAAATGGGGTATGAGCCTGCAAATTAGCATTTACAACTTGGGAAAAGAAAGTCAAACCAAAAATGGCCAATTTGACATCTCTGTACAAACTTGAACTATGTTCATTGGTTAACATTGAAAATACACTCTTATTTCTGTAGCCTGGAACTGCTTCATTAAAAGGTTTTACTTTATAAGGGGGCTGGTTCCTGGGTGGCTCAGTAGGTTGAGTGTCCAACTTCGGCTCTGGTCATGATCTCACAGTTCGTGGGTTCTAACCCCGTGTGCCTGGAGCCTGCTTTGGATTCTGTATCTCCCTCTCTCTCTGCCCCTACCCTGCTCGCACTCTGTCTCTTAAAAAGTAAGTTTTAAAAAAAGGTTTTATAAGGGAATTTTCCTATGAATCAACCTATTTGTTTTAGTGTCCACCCCATAAGCAGCATTTTGGGTTTAAAAAAAATTTTTTTTAACATTTATTTTTATTTTTGAGAGACAGAGCACAGCAAGGGGGCAGGCAGAAAGAGAGGGAGGCATAGAATCTGAAGCAGGCTCCAGGCTCTGAGCTATCAGCACAGCCCGACACAGGGCTTGAACCCACAAACTGTGAGATCATGACCTGAGCTAAAGTCAGATGCTTAACTGACTGAGCCACCCAGGTTCCCCTTAGCATCTTGGATTTGAAGGAGAAGGCAGTCAGCCTGTATGAGGTGAGAGGGAGGGCATGGAAGGACCTTGGCTTTGGGAAAGGAACTTAGTATCTCAGAGCCTCAGAAATGGTGGTGGTGGTGATGACGATGGTGATGACAATGATTGTGGTGGTGTCACTTCATTGGGGAGCAGGCATGGTAACATAAGTCTAGCATGTGGTGGCTAGCAACAACTTTGTTACTGTTGGTCCCCCCATCCCTCACTCTGTTCACTGCACTGGATCAGTTAAAGGAAGATGTTTGGGGGTAAGGGGCAGGAAGCAGAGGGTTCTAAGGAGGTTTCTATGTTTGAGGTCCCCTGATCAGTTTGAGAAATTATATATGCTCCAAACAAAAAGTAGTATAAAGTGCTAAAGTTAGTGTTACAGTTAATACATTTATTTTTTAACTAGATTTACTTATTTATTATTTTTGAGAGAGAGAGAGAGAGAGAGAGAGAGCACGAGCAGAGGAGGGGCAGACAGAGGACCTGAAGTGAGCTCTGTGCTCACAGCAGACAGCCTGATGCAGGACTCGAACTCACAAACCGTGAGATCATGACCTGGGTTGAAGTCAGATGCTTAACTGACTGAGGCACCCCGGCGCCCCAATAGATTTATTATTTATAAGAAATCAAAAACAGGAGAGACAGGTGTGGCCTAAAGAGTTACTATGCTCTTTTGTATATCATTTTCATGTAAAAAATGCTTGAACCAGATTTGAATGCATCTTAGGTAATTTCAAGAAGGAGGAGGAGAAGGAGGAGGAGGAGGAAAGGTCATGTTGCTAAAAGTCTATTATAACTAAGAAGCTAAGAGTATGTGAAAGGGTCTTAAGTGCTGGCAGGACAAAACCCAGTCCGTGGTCTGGCACAGGGGACAAGGGACGCACCAAACTTGATGCCAGACGAGTTTTTCTTGCATAAGCATTTTTGTGCCATGGTTGAAGTTATGACTTGAGATAAACAACGGATGAGAACTCTGAGGTGGCAGACGGTGCTGCAGGACGGGCCACCGTAGCCATTGCAGGGCTATGGGGTGCTCAGACAAGCAGCCAGGTCAGGTCTCCCCACATGGTGAGCCCCAGGGCCGCCCATCCAAGGTCTCCTCGTAGCACACAGCCTCCTATAAGACGAGGGAAACGACTGGCTGGATTGTGCGGTCTTCAGGTCCATTTCAGCTCTGACATTCCAGGATGAAAAACCAATTTATTGATTATTGCGGGCCAGAAAAATTGAAAGAGGTTGAAAGGGATTCTGAGTTCTTTTCTGGCTGAGGTTCGTCCAGAGGCAGAGCAAAATGAGCTTCTTGATCACCATCCAAGAGGAAGAGTTTATCTCTGGACCTCTTTCCAGTCTTCTTGCTGATTTCTGCAGGGCAGAAACACGGCCAGCTCTTGGCAAACTTGTGAACTAAGAAATTTCTCCCCCTAATCTGTTATCCCCTTTGATGTCCCTGACCCCCAAGCACAGCGCCCCTCATATCACACCTGGGGTCCCCGCCAGCCACCCCAAATTTAGAGGGGGTCTCAAAGTAAAAAACGTTCCACGTACAAAGTCCATAGTGCTGTTTGTACACTTAACGCTCTTCATTCTGCTCGACAGATATTTAGCCAGCATCTATTGTGTACAAAGCACTCTGCTCGATTCTTGGGCAGTAGTTTTCCAACTACACGTTATCGCCCATTAGTGGGCTTTAGTCTCAATTTAATTGGCTCCAACCAGAATTCCAAACGTAAGTAGAAAACACATCAAAGTGTCTCACACATAGTAAGGCTAAGCACTAGTTAATAAAACATTTGCTTCAGTTTTACATTTGTAGATGTGTGTGTGTGTGTGTGTGTGTGTGTGTGATGAATGTCCATGGAAAATGTATTTCTCACTGCAATATAGTTAGAAAAGTTTAAAAACCAATGCTGTGGGCTCTCAATCCCTTAACTGCAACTCCATATTCCAAAACATGAAAATCTTTTCTTAAGTTTGGCACAAGTTCATTTGGCAGCAAAATATGACCCAAAGTGATTTGAGGATATTTATAGTCTTTCTCTCACTTACTGCAAATATTTGTACGCTTAATTGCAGAATGGAGTCATACCTTTGACCCCACTGGGCATGTTGCACTCAATTACTTTCCTAAGGGCCAAAAACTTATGAACCATAGCACTTTCCACAAGACACAGTGGATCTATATAAGGGATATAGCAGTTTTCATCCATTGGGCAAATATTTATCGAATGCTTACTATGAGCTTGGTATTGTGCTGAGTGTTAGATATGGAAGGAAGAAAACTAGTATGAGATGAACTCCTGCAAAATTTCACAATCCCATAGGCGAGATAGATTTGGGGCCACCAGAGCTGAACTTCAGTACTCTCCTTATACCTTTCTTCTCGCTGCTAGTTCACTCAGATCCTTGGCTGCAGAGATTTCTCTGCTGATGGCTTCTAAGTCTCCTACATCACATTTCTAACCTGACTTCATAAGGGCACTTCAGCACATTTAAAACCAGACTCCAAACTACTTCCTTCTATATTTCTATATCCTTAGAAGTACCACTGTCCACCTCACTTGGACACAGCCTTACTCTTGTCCTTGACTCTGTCATCCAGTTATTGTTCACTTCTGTTGATTTTTTTCTGTTGGTACAGATGCGAATTACTACTTCTACCTGAACGAATGGTCTGGAAGAGTAGTTGGGAAGAGCTTGCAAGTGTCATAGGATCATAAAGACCTGGGCTCAAGTTGTATCTCTTCCCCATTCTGGCTGAGGGACCTTAGGCAAGTCACATAGGATCAGTTTTCACATCTAGAAAATGGAATTGGTGATATATATTTTATGACTCTTATAATTAAGAATAAAAATATATTCACTAAAAACAATATTAAAAGATAAGTCACAGGCTGTGTGCAGATATTTGTAGGGCATGTAACTAACATAGGGTTAGTATTCAGAATTTACAAAGAACGTTCTTCAAATCAGTGAGGGAAAAAAGATCAGTATTTTTAAATGGGCAAAAGATACGAACAGGCAGTTTCTAAGGTGAAAATCAAAAGACCAGTAAATATATAAAAAGATGTTTAATCCCATTAGCAATCAAAATTTTAAAACAATGAAATACCGTTTCACATCTATAATATAGCCCAAAATGTAGGCAAGCACATCAAGCAATAATAACTCATATTGCTGGTGAATGTGTAAATTGTTCCACCCTCTATAGAGGGCAAGTTAGCAATATCTAATAAAGTTGATGATATGTATACCCACCACTCAGCAATTCCTTTGCCAAGTATGTCCTTTACAGCTTTGTTTTTAATGACAAGAACATTAGAAATAACAAAAGCATACGTTAAAAGGAGTCTGGATATTCATTCCATGAAATACCATACAGCAATTAAAGTGAATAAATTTGAGCTACATTTGTATCACCATGGATAAAGCTAAAAAGAAAGTTGAGTGAAAGAAGCAAGCCACAGAATATTGACAGTATGAAAACATTCATGTAAAAAACATTAAAGTATGCCAAACAATATTATTTATATATAGTAGGTATATGTGGGTGCATGTACCTGCATATGTATAGGTGAATATATACCTAGCTTATGAATAAGTGTATATCTAGCAAAAAATACTAAACTGTGCATGAGAATTCAGTGCAATAGTTATCTTGGGAAGGAGAATGGAATGGAGAAGAGTACAGAGAGGGTTGCAGTTGTTAAGTGATTTACTTCTCAGAAAGAAAATGAAGCAATGAATGCAAAGTGTTAAATTTTGACAAAGCTGAGTGGGTATATTATTGTTCCTTGTATTGTGCCCTTTACTTATATGCTTGAAATATTTTATTTTAAAAAAGCATTCAATCCCAGTCTGACACTCAGTGAGAGTATAATAAATATTCCTTCCACCCCATTCAGAAAGTTTCTAAGGCTTCCTTTCACCTGAGTAGTTGAGTACCATTCCCTCCAACTGGCCCTCTAGATCAGATGAGGTCTAAACTGCCTGGGGAGGCAGTCTTGACCCTCCAGTCCAGTCTGTATTTCCAGCTTTATGCTCTAGCACTTTCCTCAATGGACCTGATGTTTCAGCCATGGGATCCTAGGTCATGCTTGATGATTTACTGCCCCTTTGTCTTGGTTTGTGTGGTTTTCTTGGCTGGAATTCCCTTATCCCTTTTTTTCTGGTTATACAAACCCAATCTTTTTTGCACCCATCTGTCCGCCAATCCATCCATCCTTCCATCCATCCATCCATCCATCCGTCCATTCATCCATCTATTCATCCATCCATCCACTGATTCATCCGTTTATTGATCATCTTTTATGTGCAAGGTACATACAGCGTAGCCTAATCATAAAGTAATCACAACTTTCAGAAAACCTCCAAAATCCCGTATACCTCTAATATGGTATTTATCATATTGAAATTTACTTTATCTTGCTAGACTAGGCACTGAAGGGCAGATACCATTCTCTTCATTTTTAATGCCTTGCACTTATAGAAACTCATTAAACACTGGTTGAAGAAATAAATGAATTTCAGATTATATGTCCAAAACACTGAAATCAGTATTAAGATTGTGTTTTAATCCTCATTACTTGAATTTAAATATTTAGTGTCTTTAGCTCACTGATTTTCATACTACTACCATTCATGCACTCCCTTCCATCTTTGTCACCTGAAGGAAGGGAGGACGTTCTACCTCAGCCATTCTGTCTTCACGTTTTCTGAAAACCCAGACTCCAGTGCACCAGGCATGATCTCACCTCTCTAGGGACTTTGCATTTAGTTAGAGAGGAAGACAGTGCCACAATAAATTAGTTAACATGACAAGACAGTATGGGGTGTGGGTCAAATAATTGGTGTTGACATCATGATCTGAAATCGTCTTTAATGAAACAGCTTGTTTCATGCTTGGCTGTGTAAGTCTGGTTTTGAGATTCATTCTTCTGCAAAGGGATCTGGGTCAGATTTATCATTTTGTGTCAGATTGGGTTTCTGTAAAGTCCCCCCACTCCCATGCTTTTGGCTCAAGTAGATATTTAACAACATCTCTATTATATGTAAACTGATACACAGGTGTGGATTTTAAGATGTCTTCTGATATCATTTCAGAGATGGGAGCCCGAAATATCTTTCTGACCTGACATTGAATGGAATTTTCTTTGCACTTTTTCAAGACAGGTGTCTGTGAATTCTTAAAGCTACTAGCCTTCCTCACACCTCTTCCTTTCCAGTACACTCCTGGAAAACAATTTTCAATCTGACAACAGCTATACTTTATGTTTCCAAAAAACAGATCTCAGGCTGTTTACTTGTTTTCATGGTTATTCCTTATCCAGGCAGGCTGTGTGAAAACTTTCGTTGGAGAGTCATTATATGGACTTCACTCTTTCCCGGACAGAAGCCGCTTCTCTGCCTTATGCCTCTGCTTGAATATTTCTAGTGGTGGGAAACTCAGAATTTCTCATTGTTAATGACCTTTACATGTGGAATTAGAGACTCATGGGTTGTCTGAATATAATGGGAGAGTTGGCTTCCAGCAGTGGGGCTCACAGAGCATTCCAGGAAGACCTCATCCTCCTCTGAAGGTTCAGGATATGCTGGCAGATCCCAATTTTTTGGGACAGTGGATCTATTGCGTCTTCTTTTGAGTCAAGAATTATTGGAGTCCTGGCTTCAAGAATGCTGGTCATAGTCCTCTAAGATTATTGTGAATGAATGTTGTCTTCTGAGGGGCAAGAATGGAATCTAATTCTGGCTGTCTGATTGGGGGTGGGGCAAGAAGAATGAGCATAGAGGTAGAGGAAGAATTTGGGCGCCTGTATACATCTTGGACAGGAGACCAAGTAACCAGGTAGAAGCTGCAGGGACCCTGACAAAGTCCTCTTAGCAGGGACAGGCTGGTCGGTGTTGCGGGTATGACCCTGGAACCTCCAGACATCAGTCAGTCAGCACGTCTGATTGGCTGAGACGTAATCGTGTACTTGAGCAACACTCCAGTTGTGTTCCCAGCAAAAGAGGGTCTGGATGGAGCTTTCCACCTCCACGGTGGACAACTGCAGTACTGGGGGCTGGGGACCCAGTGGATGGGTAGGTGGCTGCTAGACTGCCAAAATAGCAACAAGGATTCCTTTTCAGTAACAAACTATGAAGAAGTCTTCAAGGCACCATATTGAATATGACACTGTATGAAAAATAAAAAGTATATAAATTGGTTTACTTTTTCTGATTCTTTGCTTTGAGCAAAGCATGTCTGTTTTATTGGCTAGGGAGGTAAATGTGAGTTACTAACAAAACCAGTGCCAGTTTGGCCCTGCCTGATAGGATCCAGTGACCGTCTGCCAAGAGGAGATTGGAGCTGGCATTAGGATGTATGACACAAAGGATAATCAAGTTCCTCCATGACTGTAGTTTTCTCACTTGTACAGCACAGTCCTTCTCTTCTTGAGTAATCAATCCCAAAGCATGGTCAACGTTGTTGGGACTGAAGTGTTGATATGCTCTTTGTATCACAGAAAAGTCTGTTTTCTCTTTCTTTGGGCGATGTGTGGTGTGATGGAGACCCTGGAGACCCATAATGCCTGCCCCTCACTACTGTGGAGCCCTCTCCACTTGGCTGGGCCATGTCCTGTCCTGGGATCCCTGCCTGCATGCCTCCCTCTGGCATCATCTTGGCACACTTTCTACCTTGGTTTCCCCTGTCTGCCCACCTTGTTCCTGTGCTTTCTGCCACACATCCCTTTCTGCTCTGGTTCTCCCAGCTCTTTGACTTGGATTCTAGAAACCAGTTTCCCAGCATCAACTCTCTAAGGAATGTGAACATAAAGAGAAGGTGCACTTTTCATGATTTTTTTTCTTAAGACCACCACTATAAACACAACGGGGACTTAAAAGCTGAAAGCAAGTAATGGATTCACAGCCAGCTTAAGTTGAGTTAGTGGGAGCTGCTTGCTGGATAATTAATAGCTGCAGGTGACTGAATGGAAGGATCTTATAAGCAGGAGTCATATTCAGACCACTGGAAACACTTGTCAAGCAGATGCCCCTGAATCAAAATGAATGCCCCCTTTGGCTCCTGGGCTAGGAGAACTGCCTGGTTACTGCACTGTGATGAGTTTGGGGGGTCCTGACCAGGGGGCAGGGGGACAGGAGGACCACTTGGGGTGGTGGTTTACCATGCAGGATAAAACTGACCAAGATGCAGTGTATATTTCCAATGCTTCTTTTTCAGAGGATGGGATTTTTTTTTTTTAATTTGGTTTGCTTTTTCTGTTTAGATTGTAGTTGGATATACACCAGCCTCTACATTACAAATCTTCTCTCTTATGCCAGTCTGAGCCTTCTCATTACAGTTGAGAGGGACATAGACTCCAGAGTGAGAAAACTGGAACTCACCCCATCTACTCCACACGGTGGCTGTGTGACATCTCGCAAACCACTACCCTCCTCTGTAAAGTGGGCCTGATGGTACTTCCCTTTTAGGGACATTATGAGGACTCAATAGGGTGATGTAGGTTAAGCATCTGGCACTGTGCCAACCACTTCAGTTATATCCTGGAAAAGGCACAACCTTTTAAGAAAGGCAAGGCTTGTTTTGAATCCTGGCTCTACCATTTACTATCTATGTAATTTCAGGCAAGTTAACTTCTCTGAGCCTCAGTTTCTTCATCTTGCAAATGGAATTCATACCTCACAGAGTCAGAAAGATTAATGGAGATAACATATGAAATTGTCTAGCCCAAAGCTAGGGCCATGGAAGATCAATGAATAGCAATGTTTTGTTCATATCTTCCCTTCTCTCAGCCATTAAGATCTACTGTCATGGTGGTAGTGGGTCTTGCAGGGACAGTATTTTAAAGAGCCACTTGATGGGGCTATAGGTTGGGGGATGGCTGATCATACTAGTTCCAAGCAAAGCAGGCTGCAGCTCTCACGTCCTCTCCACCCCTCACCCCCCAGGAATTCCTTCTGAACTTGGAAGCACGGTTGGTGGCAAGGCTTGGAAAGCAACCAGACAACACTTTCAGATTTATGGATGGATCCTACCTTTTTTCTTAAGATTTTCAAAAATGTTTTTTGTTTATTTTGGGAGAGAGAGAGGAAGAGAGAGAATCCCAAGCAGGCTGCTCCATGCCGTCAGTGCAGAGCCTGACACGGGGCTTGATCTCATGAAGTGTGAGAGCATGACCCGAGTGGAAATCCAGAGTCGGATGTGCAACCGACTGAGCCACCCGGGAATCCCACCTCTGGGTCTTGTTTTTCTGATTACAAGGTGTTGATATAGAAGACCTCATCCCAAGAAGGCACCACTCTAACTTCAAAGCAAAAGAAAAATATATATGAATCTGATTTTTAAAAAACTTATGTGTCATATAAAATGCATACTCAAGGGTTAAAATTGAAAAGATTATAGCCAATGTCTGCATCTGGCAATAGTTTAATGATAAAATAATCAAGTGACTTTTGTGCCACTCTCATGCAAGGGGAGGCGTTCATAACTGGCATCTTTGTCTTTGTCTTGCACTCCGTCTTAGTATGGCAGTCCTTGCGAAAGGACCCTGTGTGCCACTGAAGAGGGGAAGTGTAGCGGGTTGGGAGGTACAAGGTATCAGAATAGTCCTCACTCTTCCACCAAGTAGCAGTGAGGAGACTTAGTGAGCTGACCCCCAATAGCTTGTCTGGGGCCAGGGTTCTGATCTGAAGAACAGTTTGCTCCGACTGTAATTGTCACCTTCTTCCTTGATAGAGGACACAAGAAGCCAACCCCACTGGGTGCCTCTGTTCCCTGATCTAGAGCAACAGAGAAACAGAAGGCTTCTCTTGGTTGGCCACGTTCAGACACGTGTGTGGCGCCTAGGTCTGCACTGTAAATACTGCCCTCTGAGCCTCTTACGCAGTGGATGTGCCACCATTCCTTGGCACTTTCAGATAGGGTTGGACAGCCTGCACCCTTTCCCCCGTCTGATTCCCAGTCCCCTTTAGCTGGGCATGACTTCATCTGGGAGGCCTTTCCTGACCCCTCCAGCCTGGCTGTTTTCTCCTCCCACTGCCTTGGTTTTACACATCTCCCACTGGGCTATTAGCATCTAGAGGGCAGGAACTGTCTCATTTCCCACCATACCCTGTAGTGGCCAGTACTGAGTGAGCTCTCACAGTAATAGCATCTGTTGAATGAATGGCCAATGAGAATACGGCCAAGAGAAAAAAATTATCATGGAGATGTTGAACTGGAGCAGGATTTAAAGCCTCCATTAGCAGTACAGATATGCAAGGTGGTTCTATGGATGGGGGTGGTTTTCTTTCAGGGTGGGCAGAGCTGAGGCTGGAATCCGGTCTGAGATTCTCAGGACTCTCAGCACCATTGCAGCCCATTGCCCTCCCCTTGGTCTCAAGCTCACCCTGTGATTCGGCAGCCCCTAGGCCCGTTGATCTTCAGCCCTCTGTACTGTCCTTGTTTGTACCTCTCTCTCAACACAGAAGGGACTCGATAATGTGTTTTGCAATAAATGAATGAACAAATGAAGCCTCAGACAAAAGTCCCTGAGTAAGGCAAGAAAAACAGTCAAAGGGCCCAGATAAAGATCCTCCCCTTTCTCAGAGGTTTTACTGCAATTAGAACACTCCAGACTTCTAATCATGGGATATCTGAAACCAGTCTGGCCTCTAGAGAAGGAAAATGGGAAGGACTATTTTAATGAATTTACTTTTGCCTCATGCCTACGGGTGTCACAAGCCCCCTCACAGCCATCTCCTCCAAGCCTCCCAACAGCTGGGGGAGGTAGCATAATTTATCTGTGTGCAGCACTTAGATATTGCCTGGCCCGTGGAAGGTGTGACGCAAGTGTTAGCTATCATTATACATCAATATCCCCACTTCACAGATTAGAAAAGAAAAGCTGATGGAAGCAATAGCAATGATCTGTAGAAGGTCATTCGCTGGAAAGTGGCAGAGGTGAGATTTGAACCCTGGTCATCTGACTCCACAGTCTGTCCCTGTCTCCTCCTTATGCAGAGCCCTTCTATATCTATAGGTCATTTCCAACCTCGAGCTGTATCTCATCCCTTCAGCAGGATGGACACCTCTTAGGTTTTTGAGATTTCACGTAAAACCCTCTTAGGAGGCCGTAGCAGACCCGACATTCTTCTGGGCCTTTCTCCCACCAAGCAGAACCCAGACGTTAACCATCTGGCTCATGAGAGCATCTCATATATCCATGCCCCAATACGCCACAGAGTCACTGGCTATTTCATTTCTCTCCTAGATGCACATATGACTTGGACAGCTGGTGGAAATGCTCTGTTTCTGCTATCCAGGTGCTCCAAAAAGACCAGGGAGAGAGGCTTATGGTGGAACCACTTAGGTTGGCCTCCTCTGCTCTTGAGAGTGGACCTGTTGATGTGTGTCAGGGTCAGGGAGCTCAGATGAAACCTCAGAGTCATTAGCCCTATTTTCCTAAATCCTGATTATACTAGTTAATGCTTAAAACCTAAACACCAAAAAAAAAAAAAAAAAAAAAAAAAAAAATGCCTGTAGACTGAAGTCATGGTGTGATTCTTAGTACAGAAAGGATGGTCTAAACACACGATCTCTCCTCCTACTGGTGGATGATGAAATTGGCCTTACTCACCCAAATACTCCAATGATATCACTTGTTATTGATATTTGATTCGGTGCCTGTGGCGAGCAGGATGCTGGCCATACTCTACTCACTAGTGAAATGCATCCATGTCTTCCACAGAGTTCATAACTATAGCATCGGTCGATTGTCATTTATTTATTAGGTCTGTTTATACAGACTTTCCCCAAGAAAGGACGGAGGAATGGAAGAAATATAAGCTATGGCTCGTGCTTCCCCATCTTAGACTCTGGAAGAAAGAGAAGGCATGAATGCTGAAGGTGTGAAAAGTGCAGCGCAGAGCTATATTTGGTAAGAGGTCTGTGTGAGCCCCAGGTAATGGATGCTGCGTGAGTTCAGAAGCAATACAGAGCTCTCGAGGCTGGGGCCGTCAGAAACGGCTTCCTCTCAGTAGCCTGGTGGCAGTCCCCAAGGGTGAGTCTGGGACGCTCCCTTCCCCCATCCTGCAAACTTGGGCTTCCTTTTCTGCTTTGAGGGACTTTCTACTGGGTCACAGTTTCTTTGGCTAGAAGGACAAGTCAATTTCCATCTCCTCCATTACCAGGAAACTCAGATATAAGGAGGTTGAAAGCAAATTCCAGGTCCAAAAATGTTAACAATCCCACATTAATCCATGTAGCTTTCTCTGAATCCCTGCTTACATCAGAACCTACAGAGGCATTGATTACTTGTGTTTATTTTGTTTTGAAGTCATGATTTGACCTCCAGACTGTCCAACTTCAAGAAAAAATGATTTGTCTTCTCCTGGATTTAAACAATCCCACAGTAAAAGGAGCATGGCCTTTGGTTAATATTCAGGTTCTCCCAGTGCTGGGGAGCCTGCTGGCTTATGCTGGCAAACAAAGTGACACTACATGATTGTAGTGATTCTGCATGATTCTACCTGATTGTCTGGTTGCCCCCAGAGCCAGAAAACATCATTCAAGTCCTATTTGCCAGGGGGGCCGTTTATTGTGGTCTAAACGTAAAAGGCTCCACCAGGGACTTAGGTTTTTAGAAATTGAGGGAGTTTAATTTACATTCCAGTCACATAAAAGTAATCTCTAAATCGCTAAACATTTACACTAATATGTAATATGTTGGTCCTATGTGTAGTTTGGAAATTGGTGTTGGTTCTATTCTGTCTCATCAACTAAACGCCAAGAGTAGAGAGATTGCTAATCAGTTTGGCAGCTTTTGGCTACAGGTGCAGAGAACATGCTTCAAAGTAGCCTATATAATAAGGAAAATGTATCATGTCATTTAATAAGAGGTCACTAGGGAATGCGATGCTAGGATTGGTCAGTTCGGTAGCTCAGTGATGACATCATAGACCCAGGGTCCTTCAATCTTTTTGCCCTGCTGTCCTTATAACGTCCAGAGGGCTCCCTTTGTGCTCGCTTAGGGTCCTCCTACTTGGCTACCTTCCCTAGAAGTCCTTCCTTTTGTGATTGCAAAATGACTTTCACTGCCCCCAGTATACTTTTGAGATATGACAGTGTCCAGAGGAAGAAGAGAAGGTCGCTTTCCATGTGGCTCTTTTTTGGGAAACCTTTCCATAAGTTCCCCCCAGTTCACTTCCACCATATCTCACTGGCCAGAATCCATCATGTTGCTGTGCTTCAAGTTAGTCTCTGGAAAGAGGAACAGGGTTGTTGAGCTTGACAGGGGCAAATTAGAATTCACCCTGAACCCGAGATCCACACGAGGGGAGCAAAATCAAGATCAGAGTTATGTTATCAAGGAAGGAGGGGAGGAACGGATGTGGGTGGTTAACCAATAATAGCAGCCAAAAATGTTCTTCACTGAGACAGTCATTGAATGCCTCCTCGAAGGGTAAAATTAGCAGTATTGAAACACTGAGTTCCCACACTGTGGTGTTATAGGATTTGGTAGGAGGAAAGGAGGCACGTTATAGACAAAGACTTCTCAAATGTACTGGATTTCAGACCTTAGAGTGAGGCGAGTGTGGCGAGGGCAGGACAGAGGAGAATGAGTGAGTGTATGGGGCTGCGTGAGGCAGGGGGGAGTTTGGGGTTGATGGGTTCCACTTGTTCACACCCCCAGCCCTCGAATGTGGGCAGATCCCTGTGGGAGGCAGTCTCAGCCTCGGAGCAATGCCTTGGAGATCTCTAGGGACAGGACTGATCTCTGTGGGACAGGTCTGGCCCGGTGACCTCCAACGTCTCTGTTCTCTTTCAGATATTTCTAGCATTCAGCCTTTTCATAGGATGCAGGAGACAGCCACACCACTGCCTCTCTTCACAGCAGACCAAACTACTGGGCTGACTTTTTATTTGAAGTCTCCCCTTTCACTGAGGAGGCAGCAGGATCTAGAAAAGAGATACTATCAGAGCGGGACACCGGAGACCTGGGTTATATTCCTGCCGCCGCTGGGGATTTACTTTGTAGCTGAGGTCAGTCACTTAACCTCACCATGCTGCTTTCTGGAGTATGCAACTGGACTCAATGCCGTTGAAAGCTTTTTACTCTTTCTGACATTTTAGATGTTTCAGTCTAGGGTTGCCTAACTGGGTTGGGCAGGATACAGTGTCTTCATCGTTAGGGTCCTTTTCAGGGACGGTGCTAATAAAATGACGACATACAGTTCTTTTTTTTTTAATGTTTATTTTTGAAAGAGAGAGAGAGAGAAGAGACAGAGCGTGAGCAGGGGAGGGGCAGAGAGAGAGGGAGACACAGAATCCGAACAGGCCCTGAGCTGTCAGCACGGAGCCCGACCTGGGGCTCAAACTTGTGAACTGTGAGATCATGACCTGAGCTGAAGTTGGACACTTAACCGACTGAGCCGTCCAGGCGCCGCTGACGACACACAGCTCTGATGAGGACCTCCACATTTCATGTCCACCTCGGTGGAAGGCTGTCATTTATGGGCAACAGCAATGACAACTTGTCCTGCTTGGGCACCTACTGTGCACTAATGGCCCTGGCTCATTAGTCCTTAGATTTTCAGAATATTCCCTGGGTCGGCCAAGTTGTACCCTTGTGTTGACCTGTAGTGTGATCTTCTTTCTCAAAGTGATTACTTGTATTTAAGCAACCATTCATAAGCCACCGAGTGAGTGCATTAGCAAGAGTCTGGGGGAAGAACATGCACTCTACTTTTTTTTTTTTAAGTTTATTTATTTATTTTGAGAGAGCGAGTGAGCACAAGAGGGGGAGGGGCAGAGAGAGAGGGGGAGAGAGAAAATCCCAAGCAGGCTCCATGCTGTCAGCACAGAGCCCGACTTGGGAATCGATCCCACCAACTGTGAGGTTATGACCTGGACTGAAATCAAGTGTCAGATGTTCAACTGACTGAGCCACCCAGGCACTCTTCTACTTGTGTTTTCAAAACACATTTGGTTTCGCTCTTAATTCTTCAGCTGAGGGGATGTGGACAGCGGGCAATGCTGTGGGCACGTACAGAGAATGTCCTGCAGGCAACTCCGGCCCGCTCACTGAAGAGGGGACCTCGTTCCTTCCATCGGTGCTGCTCAGACTTTAGTGAGCGTCAGAATTCCCTGGGGAGTTTGTGACACCCTGGGTCCCACCTGAAGATACTCCTCAGTCCCCATCTGTAGGCACTCCTAGCCTCTCCCCCACCTGCATACTTTCCTGGGTCCCACCTGCCGACAATCTGACCCAGTAGATTTGGGGTGAGGCTCATGTGCCTTCTCACAGCTCCCCAAGTGATTCTGGTGCAGAACATCTGTGGGCCCCAGGTTGGGAAACACCAGTCTCGCTGAAGTGTAGAAGGCTGGCCCATGGAAGCAAAGTAAAAGATCTTTGAAGGACAACGGAACTGGGACACAGTGACTCAATGCTCTGGAGAGGCAGGCACTGATGCCAACAGCAAAGGGAACAGAGCCCAGTCAACTTGCTCCCACTAAGCTTTTTTGGGAAGAGATAATTTGAGCTGAGGTGTGAAGAAGGTGGGGTAAAGATGGCAGGATGGAGACCTCTGCTGTCCCAGATCCACACTGGTGGTCCAGGGATAAGAGTCTTTGAGGAGAGGTCTGTGGGTGGCAGCTTGAGTCCATGGCCAACCAAGCCTGGGCCAGAAAGCAAAAGTTACCAGCTGCCTGACCTCTGGTAGGCTTTCTTTCCTGGGTACCACGCTGGGTTCACCTTGCCCCCTCCGCATCATTCTAGCACGGTCCACTCTCCACTCTTCTGTCCCTGGTCAATGTCATTTAACCGTTTGGAAATTTTGGTGATCTCATCTATAAAATGAGGAAAACTACCTTTTCTCATGAGATTGGTGTGAAGATTAATGCAGTCATCTCTCTCTCTCTCTCTCTCACACACACACACACACACACACACACACATACACACACACAGGAATCCCTTTCACATCTAATGAACATGTCCTTAGCACTCTCCCTGGGCCAGCTCCCTGCACAGGGCTGTGGACTCCCTGAGAGCAGGAACAGTGCCACATGGCACCTGGTACACAGAACAGGCAAGCCATGAATACCTGTTGAATCAAAGAAGTCTCATTGCCAGGGACATAGAGTTGATGAAGACATGCAGTGCCCTAAAATAGCTCCCCATCTAACACAGGGGAGCATGGAGGTAAATTTGTAAGGATAATAGGGTAAGGTAAGTACTCATGCTGATAGAGCTTTAGGCAGACCATTCTGGGGTGATGGGAAGGACGGGGCCGGGCCTGGAGGGGTCAGGAAAGCCTGCAAGGAGAGCCTGGAAGAGAAGGAGGTGACCACAGGCACAGAGAAGGGCTGGGGAAAGGCCGTGCCAAGCAGAGGGAGAGCTGGGAGATGAGAAACAGAGTAGGGGTGCACCTGGAATACTGGGGGCACCAGGTCCCAAAGGCTTGTTTTGAAGTGAAGGAGTCTGGGATTTCCCTCATAGATCGATGATGAGTATCCCTTGAATTCCATTATTCAGAAAATACTGTATTTCATAGACATAAGCCAGTGTTTCCTTGGGAGCTGACCGACTGCAAATTTGTGAGGAAGACAAAGGGCGTTAGAGTTCTCTTCCATCTTGTGTGTGAGTAGTGTCCCCCTTCCCTTGAAGCTGGCAGCAGGCCCAGCACTGCCACAGAGGAGCACAGAGAACCTTCCCTGAGCCTTGGGAAATAGCTAAACCGTTACTGGCCAAGTGCCTCTTTGAAAAAGGGAAAATATAGATCCCACACATTAACTCTGAAAGCTGGTGAAGTCTGGTAACTTACTTCAAACAGATTTGGACTGAATCAGAAATACATCAGGCTGGTGGGTGGAGCTCTAAATTTACCCCTTCATCTCATCATTAAGACCGGGTAGAGGTTTCATTAGCGTGAGGTGCTATGTAAATACGAAGTGCTTTCTGAGTAACTATGTTCTGCACACCACCCCCCCCACCCCCAATTAGGATATGCTCAGTGGTAAATAGTGTGATTCTTAGAGACAGGAGAGCTTTATTTATAAATGACAGTATAAATCATACCTAAATTCTGGGAAGTGCTAAGTTATCTAGCCTTGAAGCAATATAGTAGTTTCCGTTCCTGCACAGGAAAGTCAGGCGTGGCTGAAATCGTATGTGGGAAATTGCTCTAAGCAGATTTCCAGCTCCCTGGGTTTGGTAAATATGGATGGTGGAAGTCATGGGCTAATTAGGTCAGTTCACACTGTTTGTGGGTGGACACCGGATCTGGAAGATACTCTGGCAGTTAACACTGTGGAATTTACTTAGTGTATCGTTGTGGAAACTGGGGTCCCAAGAGGTGTGTCCAAGGCTACGTGGTTAGATAGACCAGAGACAGGACAAGGAGCGGAGACTTAGGGGCCTCCGTTTAGGACCCCTTTTGTTGCCGGCTTTATTTTTTTCATTCAGTGTTATTTATTGTAAAAACAATAATGAGTTAACAAAATTTATATCTCCCTAACTCAAGAGCTTTAAATAAATCAAGCAAATTTAGATTTATTTAAATTAATCAAGTAAATTTAGATTTATTTAAATAAATCACATTATTTAGATTTATTTAAATAAATTAACATTTGCAAGAAAACTTATATATTTGCAAATTATATATTTATAAATTTATATATTATATATTAAAAATATATTTCTGCATTTTCTTGCAAAATCTAAAACACACAGTTATAATCATTATGGCATACGATTCCATTTTCCTTCTTAATGTAATATTCAAATCGCTTCCCCTCATAGTTATGTGTTTTTCATAATTGCTTTTATGACAGATTACCAGATTTCTCATTGATACTAAGCATTCCCTTCATCTGGGACACTTAGGTGGATTGCAAATTTTTAACTTTCACAGGGGCGCCTGGGAGGCTCAGTCGGTTGAACGTCTGACTTCAGCTCAGTTCTGGGTTCCAGCCCGGCATGGGGCTCTGTGCCGACAGTTCCCAGCTTGGAGCCTGGAGCCTGCTTGGGATTCTGTCTCTGCCCCTCCCCTGCTTGCGCACTCGCACACGCGCACTCTCTCTCTTTAATATAAATAAACGTTTAAAAAATTAAAAAGATAATAAAATGTTTTCACTTTGACACGTAATGCTGGCGTTAACATTGTTATGCAGTTGGCTTTTTCACGTTGAACTAGTCCCTTGCCCTCTTCCCCCGTGAGGCATTCCCAGGCTGAAAAGGGGAAACCCAGCCCGGCACCAGTATTTTGTACTCTGGCCCAGCAGGTGGCTAAGGAAAGCTTTGACCCCAGCTGGGAGTAGCCCACCAATGTAATAAAAATCCAGCCAGACCCCAGTGAGGATGCCACAGCCTGTAATCCTCTGTGGGATCCGGGCATAAAAGAGGGGTGAAGACGTTTCAGGAAGGTGCCCTCCCTGCTGATGGTGGGGCCTTTGTGGGAAGGGAAGGAGCCAGTTTTCGGGAGGAGGGGGTAGAGGAGGAGCAAGTTTAAGGAGGGCACTGGCTTGCCTCCCCAGCTCTGCCCCAGTGCTTGATGGGGGTGTCACTAGCAGAGTGCAGGGTAGCCCATTGGCTCTGGGAGGCGGCTGGGCTCCTTCTGTCTCCACAGGGAGGTCCTGAGAGTGGCCTCCTTCTGCAGTGACAGCCCAGGAGTTCTAGGGGAGACTCAAAGGATCAGGAACAGGGTGGGGAATGCTAAAGAGCATGGCTCCAGCCCACTGGCTTTGTAGAAAGGACCAAGGTGGGCAAGCCTTGCTCCCCTTCCTCTGACCCTCTTTTGTGGAAGGAAGCTAGAAGCATACCAAAGGCCAGAGCAACAGTAGGGCCCAATCCTTGTTCAGGAAAGCCTGGTGTGTCCACTGAATATGTGCACTGTGTCAAGCCTCTGCAGAGTCTCCTAATCTGCAGGAATTGCAGAAAGCTGGGTGCCAAGCAAGGGCCAAAAGGAGGCTTTGGGGGTCACTTTTTCATGATCTTCTCCCAGGCTGCAAGTTGAATCGCACTTTATTTCAGCTCAGATTTGATATTTGCTGGCGATCTTAACTGAGTGCCTTCTAACCTTGCCTGACTCTTGCTCCTGCTGTTATAACACGGTACCAAGTGATCGCACATTATTATTTGAGTCCCACCTCAGCTATGTGAGATGTTCTGGATCTTGTCAGCAAGACCTTACAAAGAGTGAAGCTAGACTTCACAGACACCATCCCCTCAAGCAAGGGCGGACCAGCTTTCTAAGTTCAGAGGAAACCATCTCCTCAAATTTCCTATACCCAGCTCACTGCTCCTGGCCACACAGCAGAACATTCTGGCTGTGAAAGGGGCTGTCTCTGTTCGTAAAGCCAGAACTGCGCCGGTCTGACTTCTGGCTCCCCTCCACCTGGGGTCTCTGGACATTCGTTCCCTCCCGGGTCTTAGCAGAGGGGGCAGGCAGGCAGGAACATCCTCAGTTGGGTTCAATGAACAGTGACTCTCTGGCCAGCTGGCTCCTTCCTCATCCTGCTGCAGAGGGCAAGGAGCACGTGCTTCTGCCGACTTTGACCGAGGCAATGAGGCTGCAGACTGAGTAGCACCGGGGGAAACAGTGGAACTCACATGGACTCCTAATGAACTATTACAGAGTAAGCCCCCGACTAATTAATGCACATTAAAGCTTCTCTATCTCCCCATTAAGCCGACAGGGCTTATTCTTGTTTACATCTTCTTTGATTGTAAGATTCTCTTTGAACTTGATGGTCAGAACTCAGGGTGGGGAGCTGTAGGGAAAGGAGAGAGAGAATCCAGGCTGAGCAAAGTTGCCACCAAGGGCTCACCAGAGCCTGCTGACTCGGGAATTCCTGGGATGGAACAGCCCCGGGAGAGGAAGCAAGGCAAGATGCGTTTAATTTCTTGATTAAAACGAGTTAAATGACCACAATTTTGATGTGTAATCAAATCATATTTGAAATACACTGGGCCAAATATATTTGTGTTGAACTGCTGTGCAGATAATGGAAATCATTTCAATAAAACCCTCATCCATACTAAGACCTTAATCAAGGGATAACCTATTTGACATTGGATCACAGAGGACTGTGTAATTCTGCCCCTGCAGGAATAGATTTATTCCATTTGTGTGATTAATGCATTAGGAAGCTGAGGTCATGGTGAAGTTAAAGTCCACCTTCTGGATTTCTGTGCACTTCCCAGTTTTTTAGTTTCCTTGGGAGCAATGGTCTTTAATTTTTGTTTTTTAATTTTTTAAGTTTATTTATTTCTGAGAGAGAAAGGAAGTGAGGACGGGACAGAGAGAGAGAGGGAGGGAGAGAGAATCGCAAACAGGCCCCACACTGTCAGCACAGAGCCTGACATGGGGATCCATCTCACAAACCATAAGATCATGACCTGAGTCGAAATCAAGAGTCCAACACTTAACTGAGCCACCCAGGCACCCCGGGAGCAATGGTTTTTAAAGTGTGATTCTCATGTTTTTCTCAGTAATTTTTACTTTTCCCAGAATCTGGTCTTCTGTTCATCAAACCTATGCCAATTTTGAGGTCATTGTAGCCTAGAAAGTGGGGGCTACTCCACTCCCTACCCCTAGAGGTTCCCTGTGGTACTGTTACCTAGACTTATTGGTTTCGAGCTTACCCAAAGTTTTGCCCTGGATGGGCTTTGTCCCGAGTAACCACAGACCACTGTTTTTCCTTCATGATTCTTTACCAATGGTAAATAGACATTTTGTTGGTTTCATATACATCTCTTATTCTACCACCCTCAGGCTCCTCACATGAGAGATGGGGATCATATTGGCTCCATTCTCCTTCCCAAAGAGGTTGGCAGCTCCAGTGGGCAGACGGTGCCCGAAGAGTCTTGTGTAAACCGCAAAGTACTGCCAGATAACCGTGACCTCTGGTATTATGGCGTCCCTTCCAGGGGTCTTCTCTTTCTGACTAGGTTATATGCTTTTTGTGGACAGGGGCTCTCTGTCTCCTCCCCCAAACCATTTCCTGGCACAAACCAAGGCTCAACAAAGACTTCTTGACCGACTAGCTGGATAGACTGGAAGTGGGTTGTACAGATGGGTCTGGAGACCAGCCAGGGTGCCCGACCATCTTGTCACCGGGATGAGGAACGTGGGCAGACTCAAACCGGTGGCGGCCACTCACTTTACGTCTTCAGGGTTCTGATTACTCCATTCCACAGAGAGAAATAGATAAACTGTTAAAATGAGCCCAATAATCAGGTCAGTGGCATTGTAAAAGATATCTCTTTTGACATGTTCTGATTTCTTTTTTCCTCTCTTTTTACCCTCCTCTTAAAATCTGTCCTTTCTTATAAAGAGACAGATCCCTGATTTGGCATATGCTGTAGCTTGGACAAATTACATGAGAAGAGATCTCTTTTTGTTAGTTTGCTTGGAAGCTGTCTTATTATGGGGACTAAGATGACTGGAGAGGCCCAAGCTCGTGTAATTAGGCAGAGAACAAAAATTACATGTCAATTAAAATACGCAAGTGAGCATTTTTCTTGCTTTTTGAGGTGGGTCTCTGCAAACATTTCAAGATGTTGCTCATTCATGGACGGACACAGGTCTCAAGCACACACTCTCTAGGGGTATTCCTGTCCCCGAGGTGACTGCTATTAACTCTCGGTGTGATGGCAACTTCCAGACGATTTTATATGTATGCTTAGTCAAACTCATATGCAGATACACAGATTTTATTGAACCAAAATGAGATAGCAGGAGGCATAGTTTTCTGCAGCTTTTTTCACCGTGGACATTTCTCAAGTCAGAAATAGAGATCTATTTCATTATTTTTAATAGCTGCGTTTACTCGATGGCTTGATATAACCGTAATCAAACACTCTGGTGCTGCACCAGGCTATATTCATTTACTGATAGACATTTAGGTCAGACCCCACCCCCACCTCCAACACACACACTTCCTTCTGCCGTTACAGGCCGGCTCAGAGATGCCCACGCTCGGCTGTGTGCACTGGGTATCTCTCGCTCAGAAGTTACTTTTCTGATGGGGAGGAGGTGTTTGCGCCCTGTAAGTAGGTGGCTGGAAATCAGTCTTGGGTCTTCATGTCCTTTTCCCTGATCCCAGAGGAGCAGAGCTCCGATGGCAAAATGGTGTTTTTAAGGCCCACGAGTGCCCTGTTTCTCTGGCCTTGTTCGCTCTCCTTCCACCAGAGTCATCCTGCTGTGGCCCCTGTGCTCCTTTGCCTTGGCCATCAGAAGGTATGCTTGGCCATTAGCCTAGGTTGGTTGGACAACTCATGGGGACAGGGCCCTGATGGGAAGGTCTCTTTGCCTTGGGGATTGGATAAGAAGGCTGGGTGTCCACGCTGTGGTCCCGCAGCTATATGGCTGGAGGCCTGCAGGGCTGGCTGGGTGGATATCCCCTTCCCTTCTCACCATCCCTGGCATTCGAAGAATCCCCAGACGGGCTCTTGGTGGCCAACTGCTAGGATCCTCCTGGATCGCCATTGAGACTAGCCTTTACCCCTATCCTGAGGTTGTCCTCTGTCAGGCAGGGACTGAGTGGCCCTGCACCAATCAGCCATGAGGTGGAGGAAAAGAAACAGGTGTTGTATCAGAAGACACTGAGGTGGTGACCCTTGTTAGACAAGGCAGTGGTCGGAGAAAGCACATGTCAGCTGAGGGAAGAGAAGAAGCCAACGCGAGATGTGCTCCGCAAAGCATGTTCTGGGAACGGTCATGCAGGGCCTACAGCGGAGAGATGGCCAGGGACATGCGGCAGCTCTGGGACCCGGTGGCAGGGCGGCACTGGACAGTGAGAGAGGGGACAGTGGCAGGAGAAGAGTTGCAAAGGGGGCTGGACAGACACCGGGGAGAGCCAACGCACCCACATCCGTGCCTTAACACATTGTCAGGTACTGAACTTCTCGTAGGGCAAAACTACCTCATTTGGGGGACCTCGGGGATGGAGGCAGAAAAACGTACTTGTGTTCACTCGGAGGCAAGAGTGCTATGGCGAGACTGGTCAGAGCACCATCAAGGGCTGGTGTCACCCGTGTGGTGGGAGTAGGGCAGGCAGCACAGGGCTGGCCCGTGAGGGAGGCCGCTGGGACCTGCAGACACACTGGGGGGACATTTCTGGTGAAGGGAGCTCTGCACTAATGTTCAGAGGCTTGGAGCAGGGACAGGTGTGGGGAACAGCAGAGAAAGGCATTTGGAACAGAGACATGTGAAAGTGGAAGCGTCAGGCCAGGCCTAGAGCAGGGAGCCTTGAAGGCTGAGATGTGCACTCATTTCCATAGGAAAGGGGATGGGGCAAGCTGTTTGTTTCTGAGCTGGTTTGGGAGAGAATAGAGGCCTGTGCCTTGTTTGGTGTGCTTGTGGCCGTGTGATTTGGTAGCTTATTTCACTCCATCAGGATTTAGGGTGTGGCACTCTAGCCAGGACCCTGTCTTGAACTGCAAATGGGCAGGCCTGGGAGGTCACCAGGGCACCACCTGTCGCCAGCTTCAGGCCCTCACAGAGTGGAGGCTTAGTAGGGATGGCCAGAGTGGGGCCTGCCAGCCAAGGTCACACAGAGAACCTGGGGTGGGAGGGCCTTCAGCACGACCCTCCCTGTAGCCAGAGAACATTCTCTGAACAAAGAGGTAGAAGGAAAAAAAAAAAAAACTGGCAATCTGATCAGTGTTCCGTGTTGGGCACTCTAGAGTCCCAGGACTCACAGGAAGGGAGTTGTGACGTCTGGGTCCTGTGAAGACTGCCCCATCCTACCCACTGGTTGAGGCACATGCACTTCCTTCCTCCAACCGCTCCTTAGAACTGCCAGTTACCTCAGGGTGCCTGGTGACAGGAAATAGCCTGCCCTCACATGTGGTCAGCAGCATGGTGGCATAGTGGAGAAAGCGCAGGTAGAAAAGGCAGACCTCATCGTGGTCTGGATTCTGACATCAGGATTCCAAAGCTGCGTGGCCTTGGAGAAGTAGCTAGAGCTCTCTGGGCCTCATTTCCTCATTTAAAACAGTGGCAATAAGCCCCAGGCTGGCAATGCTGATTAAAGTTGGCGACGTCAATAAAGTCTCAGGGTGCACAGTAAGATATTCGATAAGAGTCAGTTCTCTTTTCCCTCTGGAATTCCTTCCCTGACTTTATCCTTCCAAATGAAATTTTTAAAATAGGCCTGTCTTCCCAGTAGACTCGGTGAGACTCAATAAATCCTAGAGTGAGGTACCAAGAGGATTGCAGAATACGTTTCCCCAGCGAGCCTTAAGAATGCAGGTGTCTGGACTGGCTTGGGGTCAAGCTCAAGGTCAGTGGTGAGGCCTGTCCACCTGAGGGTAAGTGCTGTCCTCGCACCTGCCCCTCGCGCCCCAGGGCAGCGTGGTGGCCAGTGCAGTTGAACACTGCGAGACTGTTCCCAAATTCAGCTTCTCGCCTTTGAATCCCTGGGGTCCTGATTCTGAGAACACGCTAAGCGTGTGAGGGTTCCCCCTCCTTTAATTTTAGCAGCAGCAGACTACTTTGTGCTGACACAGATTGCAGCGGTTGCCATGGGGACCAGAATCTGTGCCCAGATTCTTTCTGGAACTGGGAAGGCAGAGTGGGGCTCCCCCAGAGAGGTTGGAGGGTTTCTACTTTATAGAGGGAGCTGGAGGGAAGGAGAGCCACAAGCCTCTTCCTTGGCTGTTCCAGCTGCTTCAGTCAAAGGTGACCCAAATGAGACTGAATGTGGAAGGTTACCGCCTCCTGGAGATTTGCCCCTCAGTGCCTTGGGGCCCTTCCTCAGGTACCCAGGGAAGCATTGACCCTCACCCATCGCCTGGAGCCACCCAGCTTCCTCCCACACTCTCCTCCCGGAGCTTGGTGAGAAAGAAGATGAACTGCTCACATGGGTCCATGGTCCTTTATCCAGAACACCTGGCGCCAGTTGTGTTTTGGAGTTCAGAGTTTTGGGGGTTTCGAAAGGGGATGTGGCACGTATGTGTAGATTGCGCGACTCCGTCAGTGGGATTCCGGGCAGCACCTCGTAATCAAATGCACGAATGTTTCTGGGGCAAAGCACAGGAATGTGCACACACATAAAGATTATAAATAACCTCCTGTCGGTTCAGGGCAGATCTCCCTGCCAGGAGTTATGAAAAAGCTTCTGGCATCTCGAGCTTTTTGGATTTGGGAGTTGTGGATAAGGGGTTGTACTTCACAGCTATTTCTACTTTGTCGGCAGTTTTACATTTGTCATCGTGTTTTATTCTCCAGCAACCCTGGGCATTACTACATCTATGTAACAGATGGGAAAAGTGGGTCTTAGGGTAAGGGACTTCTAGAGTGACAGCAAGCAAGTGCCAGTGCGGACTGGATGCATACACCCAAGTTCCAGTTTCTTTCAGGCACACTGGGTTTTACGGAATTTGGAAAAGAAATGGTTTGCCTCCAAATAATAATGATGATGGAAACAACAACAATACTAGTAGGTGGCATTGCTGGAGCACTTAGGGCAAGCTGGTGGTCATGCTAAGTCCTTCTGCGTGAAGCCCTCAAGTAGCCCCACTACTCCCCTGCACCATGGTCAGGCCCATTTCACAGATGATGTAGCAGCACGTGCAGATGAGGTGATTTGTATAAGGGGTACAACTGGTCCATGGCAGGGTTGGGACGTGAACTGGGGCCTGGGTGATGCCAGAGCCTCTGGGCCCACCCTGTGTTTACTGCCAGAAGCTAATGATTTTTGAGAGCAGATGGTCTCACAATCTAGTATAAACTTCTGGTCGCCATGAGGGGCATATGTAGTTGCTCTGGCTGGACCAACAGAAGAACCCAAGCCTGGTTTTGAGGTTTTGAGAAATCACAGTGCTGTGTGCACCCTCCCACCCCTAAAATCTGTATGTTGAAGCCCTAACCCCCAATGTGATTTGTGTATTTGGAGATGGAGCCTTTGGGAAGTAATTAGGATTAGATGAGTGCATGAAGGTAAGGGGACTGTGTTGGGGCTGGTGCCCACAGAGAAGAGGTCATGTGAACACACACTGAGATGGTGGGCATTTACAAGCTGGGAGAAGAAACCTTTCTTCCCAGCTCCCTGACCTTGGACTTACAACCTCCAGGACTGAGAGATGAATGTCTGTTTAAGCCACCCAGTCTGTGGCACTTTGTTACGCAGCCTGAGCTAAGACACACAGAGATAGTTTCCCATCCTGAGTTCTTCCTCTGCATCCATACTGGGCTGTGGTAGGTTCTGCTGTGGGAGGATGCCACCAAGATGGGGATGGGGGTGTGTGAGAACAAACCTATCCATTTCTCCATTTTTATATTGGGCACTGGTCCTTATCCTGGAATATCAGGCTTATCCTGGACGGTCTCCTCCACCCTCCGCATGGGGGACCCCAGAGGCCCAGCAGCAGCCTAGGTCTGGCCCATTGCTGGCATTAGTCAATCATCAAATCTTAATGTGGGGATAATACACCCTTTATATCCAAATGAGGAGCCTAGGGTCAAGGGTTGGGTTACTCACTTGAAGGAGGCACAGCCAAGAGGGGCTTGAGTTCTATCTCACCAATACTAGTGGGTCCTGAATGATGCCTCACCCACCTCTCCCATCTCTTTCTTCCCTCCCAGTCTCATGGCCAACACATGGTGCAGGCCCTGTGCTCTGAGCCCCTTGCTTGGTGTCCCTGCCCTGTGCTCCCATCCCCCTACAACTGCCAGAGCAAACTTCTCATTTGGTGTTCATGCTATTCCCTTGACCTATGCTATGGATTGAATTGTGTGTGTCTTTCCCAAATTCATATGTTGAAGTCCTAATTCCCGATGTGGCTGTGTCAGAGAGGAGGCCTTTGAGGAGGTAATTGAGGTTAAATGAGGTCATAAGGGTGGAGCCCTGATCTGGTGTCCTCATATGAGAGGAATAGACACCAGAGGTCTCTCCCCCTTCTCTCTGCCACGTGAGGACACAGGGAGAAGGCAGCCATCTGCAAGTCAGGAAAAGGGCTCGTACCAGAGCCTTATTCCTGCAGGAAGCTTCACTTTGGACTTTCCAGCTTCCAGAACTATGAGAAAATTAATGTTTGTTTTTAAGCCACCCAGGGTATGGGCTTTTGTTATGGCAGCCCGAGCTGACTACCACCACCTGAATTCCTTTCCCCCAAACCTGTGTGTAAGCACCTCTTCTGAGACCCAGGTCAAGACATCCCCCAGTAGGAATGCTCTTACTTCTGAGCTCTTGTCCACTTGTGTTAAAAAGAACACTGACATAGTAGCCAAAAGGTGGAAGTAACCCAAGTGTGCATTAACAATGAATGGATAAACTGAACGTATTTGATTCATACTATGGAATATTATTCAGCTTTTAGAAGCAAGGAAATTCTGACACACCCTACAACGTGGATGATCCTTGAAAACATTATGCTACATGAAATAAGCCAGTCACAAAGGACAAATACTATTTGGTTCCACTTTATATGAGGTACATAGAGCAGTCAAACTCATAGACACAGAAAGTGAAATGGAGGTTGCCAGGGACTGGGGGAGGGGGAATGAGAAGGTTTTTTTCCCTCCCTTAAGTGTTTATTTATTTTAAAGAGAGAGACAGGGACAGAGACAGAGAGAGAGGGAGAGAGACAAAACACGAGCAGGGGAGGGGCAAAGAGAGAAGGAGGGAAACATAGAATTTGAAGCAGGCTCCAGGCCCTGAGCTGTCAGTACAGAGCCCGATGCAGGGTTCAAACCCACAAACCATGAGATCATGACCTGATCCAAAGTTGGACACTTAACCACCTGAGGCACCCAGGTGCCCTGGAGTTTTGTTTTGTTTTTTTAAGTTTATTTATTTATTTTGAGAGAGGGAGAGAGAGAGAGAAAAAGAAAAACAGAGCAGAGGAGGAGCAGAGAAAGAGAGAGGGAACACAGAGCCGGAAGCAGGGCTCAATTTCATGAACTGTGAGAAAATCAAAAGAGTGGGGCACTTAACCGACTGAGCCACCCAGGTGCCCCGAGAAGTTGTTTTTTTAATGAACGATACAGAGTTTCAGTGTTGGAAGATGGAAAAGTTCTGGAGATGGATGGTGGTGATGGTTGCACAATAATGCAGATGTTCTTACGGCCACTGAAACTACCTAAGAACGGTGAAAATCAGTTTTTTGTATGTATTGTTGCCACAATAAAAAAAAAAAAAAAAAAAAAAACACTTATCAAGCTTAGGAAACCTTGTAGGCCGGGAATTCAGGCTATTAAAATGGATGAAATTAGTTTAGCTAAACAAACAAAACAAACAAAAAGAACACCGGGCATAGAATCACAGTCTTTGTCTGGTTCCTTCTAGCTGTCTGGCTTGCACACGCCCCCACCTTTCTGGGCGTGAAGGGACGTAGCGCCCAGCAGTTCATGGCTGTCGGGCAAGAGCGCCTGTTGAACATTATGGCGCACGCATGCGCATTCATCGATGCAGCGGTACATACGGAGCACCCGCTGTGCGCCAGCGCTATTCCTGGCCTGCAGGATACCTCAGTGAACAGATACAGGCAAAGATCCTGCCCTCGTGGAGCTTACACTCTCGTGGAGGGAGAAAGACGACAAACAGTGGATAAGAACCATACACGGTGTTTTAGAAGGTAGTAAATGCTAAGGACTGTGAAGCAAGGGAGGTGGGTTAGGAGCATGTGTGTATGTGGAGGGTGCTATGAACTGGGTGTTTGCTTGCTCCCCAAATGTATATGTTGAAATCCTAACCCCCAAGGTGGTGGTATTAGGAGGTGATTAGGTCATGAGGGTAGAGTCCCCCATTAATGGGAGTTGAGACCCCCGAGAACTCCTTGGCCACTTTCACCATGTAAGGACATGGCGAGAAGACTGTGAACTAGGAGGAGGGTCCTCAGCAGACACTGAATCTTCCAGCACCTTCATCTTGGACTTCCCAGCCTCTAGGACTGTGAGAAATAATTTTCCGTTGTATATAAGCTACCCAGTCTGTGATATTTTGTGATAGCAGCCCGAATGGACTAAGACAGAAGGGGTTTGTTCAATAGGGGTTTGTTCAATGGTCAGTGTGGGGCTCACAAGAAGGTGACATTTGAAGTTAGTGGTGGAGTGCTTTGCAACATGGTAGCCACTGGCCACGTGTGGCTATTTGAGCTCTTGGAATGTGGCTGGTCCACACCGAGATATGCTGTGAGCGTAAAGCACACATCAGACTTCAAAGACAGGTTGCAAGACAAAAGATATAAAATATGTCATGAATAACTTTTTATTGGTTACATGTTGAAATGATCATTGGATATAATTGGGTTAAATATATTATTAGCATTAATTTCAACTTTCTTAGATTTTTTATTGTGGCTACTAGAAAGTTTAAATTTATATATGTGAAATATAAATTTGAATGATATACGTGAAAAAGCACTTCCATAGATGGTGCACATTTGTGGCTGTCATTATGTTTTAGTGGATGGTGTTCTAGGTGGGGGTTGCTAAGCTGAGAGCAGGCCTGGCATGGTCTGGGATGGAGAGAAGGCCAGAGTGGGGAGGACGCAGTGAGGGAGGGCCTGAGAGGTGCAGAGACTCAGGATTTTTTTTTAAAGCTTATTTATTTATTTTGAGAGAGAGAGAGCAGCAACATAAGCAGAGGAGGGGCAGAGGGAGAGGGAGAAAGAGAATCCCAAGCAGGCTCTGCACTGTCAGCGCAGAGCCCAAGGCGGGGCTCAACCTCATGGACCTCGAGACCATGACCTAAGCCGAAATCAAGAGTCAGACACTTAAGCTTAACTGACTGAGCCACCAGGTGCCCGCAGAGACCTGGGATTTTGAGTGGAGGTGTAACTTGGGGCTGGTGATGTCCTGCCTCGGTCAGCTTGAGCTGCCATAACAGAGTAGCACAGACTGAGTGGCTTAAACAATAGTCGTTTATTTTCTCGCAGCTCTGGAGGCTAGGAGTCCAAGACTAAGGTAGTACAGATTTAGTTTCTCCCAAAGCCTCTCCTTGACTTGCAGATGGCCTCCTTCGTGCTATGTCCTCACATGGCCTTTGCTGTTGGCACGCATCCCTCGTGTCTCTCTGTAAGGACACCAGTCGTACTAGATTAGGGCCCCCCTTATCACCTGATTTAACCTTAATTACCTCTTAACAGTCCTATCTCCAAATAGAGTGATTTTGAGGGTTAGAACTTCAATAAATTTTTTGTGGGGGTACACAGTTCAATCCATAACGTAGCCTTAACAGCCATAGTGTGTTTTGTTTTGTTTTGTTTTTTGTTTTTTTTCTGCCGGCTAGCGTGAGGGAAGGTTGCTTTGGGGTAGGACTCTTCCTGACTCTTCTTCCTGTCCCCAGCTTGAGCACACGGTCAGTAGTGGGTGGTCCCAAACTCCTTGCTGTGGGCCCTGGACATCTCCTCCCCTCACCCCTGCCCCAGAACCTTCTAGGAAGCTTTCCGTGGTCTTACTGAGACCCCCTGTATGCTGGTCCCCGAAGTCCAGGACCCCATATAATTCTCTCAGCCACCTTGAGGATGGGCCATGGTTCCCCACACTTTCCAGTGGTGCTTGAAGAAATGCAGGAATATGCCCAGGGTCCCACAGTGATTGGAGGCCATGCTAAGCCCATCAGACACTGAGCCTCTCTTCTGACCTCTGTGTGGTGCTGCTTAGGCTTCCTGACAGTTGGACACAGCTTTCCAGTTTTTGAAGGATCAAGTGAGTCAGACTATTACTTGTAAAGGACTGGACTTTCTTGTCCCTATGGCCTGAGAGTCAAGGTTGCAGTGGGTAAGTGGACATTCCTGTGCCCATCCATTCATGGGCGGCGAACACCTGTGCTGACCGAGTCCTGGGTCCTGTCTGGACTTAGCCGAACCCTTTCTAACTGATGCTGAGGCTCTCACCTAAGTGCCCTGGGGGCACTTTACTGTCATTATTGTGTTTTGGCTTCAATTTATAGCTTAGAATTGAATCTCAGCGAGGTGAGGGAGCACAGTCACATGGCTAGTGAGACTCACCCAGTCGCTGGCCTACGTCCAGCCTGTGTGCTCTCTTGAGTGTCCCGTGATGATGGGGTAAAGGTCAGGCCGGTGGCCTGATGGTCAGGACGTGTGGGTTCAAGTCATTTTTTACAAAAAAACTAAACATTAAAACAATTTTTGATAAAATACAAGTAACATAAAATTTACCATCTTAATCATTTTTTAATGTTTATTTATTTTTGAGGGGGGAAGGGGCAGAGAGAGAGGGAGACACAGAATCTGAAGCAGGATCCAGGCTCCAAGCTGTTAGCACAGAGCCCAACATGGGGCTAGAACTCACGAATCGCGAAATCATGACCTGAGCCAAAGTCGGACACTTAACCGACTTGAGCCACCCAGGCTCCCCATCTTTAAAAAGAACTTTTTAATGTTTATTTATTTACCATCTCAATCATTTTTAAGTGTACAGTTCAGTGGTGTTAAGTGGATTCACACTGTGCTGCAATGAACACCATCCAGCTCCAGAACTCTTTCACCTTGCAAAACTGAAACTCTGTACCCATTAAACACTAGCTCCCCATTTCCTCTTCCCCAGCCCCTAGCAACCCACATTCTGCATTCTGTCTCTATGAACTGATTACTCTAGGTCCCTCATGTTAAGTGGAGTCATAGAGTCCTCATCTTTTTGTAACTGGCTTCTTTCACTTGGGTTCATCCGCTTTGCAGCATGTGTCAGGATTGCCTTCCTTTTTAAGACATTTGAATGACAGTCTGTTGTATGGATATGCAGCATTTTGTTTACCTATCTGTCTGACAGTGGATGTCTAGTTTGCTTCCACCATTTGGTTATTGTGAACAGTGCTGCCGCGAACACGAGTGTGCAGATATCTCTTGGGTGTCAAGTCA
This sequence comes from Panthera uncia, assembly GCF_023721935.1. Lineage (NCBI taxonomy): Eukaryota > Metazoa > Chordata > Mammalia > Carnivora > Felidae > Panthera > Panthera uncia. Next base: position 149,828,744 of record NC_064811.1, read on the forward strand.
CCTTGTTAATCGATGCACTGGGAACAATAATACCTGCTCTGCCTCCCTCCAGGGACTTTCTCAAGGATAAAGCTGTGAATATGTGTGGAATGTCTTGTGAAGTGTGAAGTGCTGTCTGATGTGGGGAGCGGGGTCATTAGAGTCCTTCCTGTCCTCCACCTTGATGGGAAGAGTTAGCTTTCACCACGGAAGTACAAACTGGGAATATTTTTCTTAAATCCCAACCCTAGAGGGAATTTATTTGGCAGAAGAAGACACTGACCTAAGGCCCTAGTTAAAGGGGCCGGCCTAGGGGCGCCTGGGTGGCTCAGTCGGTTAAGCGGCCGACTTCAGCTCAAGTCATGATCTCGCGGTCCGTGAGTTCGAGCCCCGCGTCGGGCTCTGTGCTGACAGCTCAGAGCCTGGAGCCTGTTTCAGATTCTGTGTCTCCCTCTCTCTGACCCTCCCCCGTTCATGCTCTGTCTCTCTCTGTCTCAAAAATAAATAAACGTTAAAAAAAAAAATTTAAAGGGGCCGGCCTAGAGAGCTGCTTCAAGGCCAGGCTCTTCATCTGTGCCCAGTCTCTGTTTACTTCCCAAGTAGGGTCGAGCAAGGAGAACTTGGCTGAAATCTTCAGTCAAGGGACCCATGGATGGTGGATGGAACTACCATCTTCTTTCCAGAGCTCAAGTCTTAGCAGGCTTCTTTCACTTCCACTCCCAGACATGACGGGCCACCTTGTAGGAGCCTTTGCAGGGCTGGGGCAGCATTGAAGTGGTCCTCCTCTCCCATCTCCGCCTTTCTCAATGCCTCAGCTCCCCAGGATGGTGCCACCGGCCATGTTCTGTGGCCATTTGGAAACTCTCCTGTTCCCAGGCTCTACTCTGAGTCCAGGACTGGCCTGTCACCCAGTGGGAACACTACTGTGGTTTCTACTGAGCCTCCAGTGGTTTTTCCCAGTCCTTTGTCACCTTCCTGCCCTCATCCTGGGTCTCAGCACCGCTTGTTCTCATCCTACTGCCAAAAGACTGCTGCCTACAGAGGCTCTGCTGGTTAAAACTTCATTATGGAACATTCCTTATCTCCTTGCTGGGGCCTGGCATGCAGCTTCGACTTGACAATTTCTCCTTGGCACCCAGGGCCCCGGGGCTGTCCTGGCTCACTGCCTGTGTAGCATGTATCACTCCACCATACTTCCGCCCATCTCCCACACTGGACTGTGAGCTTCCTGGGGCAGGGATGCTGTCCCCAATGCCTAGCATTGCTCTGGTACAGAGCAAGTGCTCAGAGCATGTTTGCTGATGGAATATGTAGGGCTCTCCTGCTAGACTGTCCTCTCCACAGCAGGGCCTGTGACTCAGTAATCACCTGCATCTCTTTCTCCATCCCCCACATCTGGAAGAATGCCAAGACCCAAGAAATGATTGACTGAATAAATGAATGAATCATGAGGCAGGAGGCTCCATCAACCCAGGGCAGGGCTGGGCAGTGCAGCTGGGTGGACCTTGTTGTCACATCATCAGCGTCACTAGATTGAACAATTACTCTGTTATATGTGACTGTGGGCCATGGGGCCATAGGGCGCTGCCAACATGGGGAGACCTGTGGTGGGAGAAAGGGCATATGAGACACAGGGCCCAGCTCAAGCAAGACTTCTGCTAACCATAGCTCTGGGTCCCCTAGCTTCTTACTTTCCGCTTGGCTGGAGCTGACAGAGCATGCCTGTTGCTGCGGCCATGTGGGTGCCTCAGGGATAGGACATTTGAAAAGCTATCCAGGCTCTTGTTGTCCCAAGAATAGACAACACTGCTTTTTTGAAGAGTCTTGTCTTCAGCAACAAAAAGTCTGTAATTCCTAACCTGCCGTGATATCATTTATCTCTCTTCTTTTTATCTCTCTTCTTTAAACTAGCCAAACAGACTGCTAGGTATTTTCTGCGTGTCTGGTTTGTTTTCTGGTGGCGTTCTGGAACCTGTCGCCTGGGCTCCTGGCCTATCGAATGGGCAATAGAGCCCCAGGTCACCCGTCTTGGAGCAGCTCACCAGTGGGCGCCTGGATTGGACAGTTCCCTCAGGGCTGTTAGCTTTCCTCTGGAGCTTTAGTTTCCCTGGAACTCCTTGCTCCACCCTGGTCCCTTTCCATCTTCCAGAGGCCAACAGAACAGCCTCTTGGCAAAGGTTTCTACTTCTTAATCCATTTTCACAACCTGTGATTGAACTATGTGCAATGCAGTCATCAGAATTCAGTAGCATCTTTTAATTCTCTATTATTGATGAAAATTTTTGGACTGGAAAGAAAAACTGGTTTGGGGATTGATTTTTGTCAGTTTAACTCATCTTCAGTATCGATCCGTGCATATGTTAGAGTGAAAGACTAAATCTGGGCTGTTTCAGGTGAATGGGGAATGTTATTGCAGAGCATCTAAATTCAGGGTACACTTACAGCATAGGATCACTATCACCATAGGATGCCTTTTACAACAGTCTTCCATGTACTGGGATGCTTGCCCCAGGTTTGAGGTCTCTGAATTACCCTTCTAATCCTCTCCCACCCCAACCCAATAGACTACCTGACACACAGTTGGCTCTTAGCCAACATTTGTTAAGCACGTTTGTTTAAACACAGTCTCCAGAGTTCATAACAGCCCTTAATTATTATTCATCAGAATTGAATCGCAATACTCAAATTGTGCACGTACGTATGAATTCCATAGGGACAAGGATTCTGGGAAATGTACTGGATATTAATCATACAAGATGATGAACAATTACTCTTCTCAGGAAAATACAGATAGGACCCTAATTTCAGAATATGCTAATCGAAGTTTCCTTTAGCATGTGGCAGCAACTTTAGCAGACAGCTCCTGGCACAATCCAAATATATCGTGGCCACAGCTGTCCTGACCTCTGATCACCAATGTCCTCCTACTCCTACCCTGACCACACAGGTTGTTGCCTGGTGGGTATGTCCCACTCTCCCTCTGCCCAGAGTCCCAGGGCAGGCTTGGGGGTGCACAGAGTTTCTTCCCTGTTTCTCCACTCAACATGAAACCTAGGGACAGAAATTCTGATTTGACTCTTGGCCCCACCAGTGCAAGACTCACCTTGAGCAAGTCCCAGAACCTCTCTCTGGGCCTCCAGGTCCCCTTGTGAATGTGGTTGTTGAGAGTTGTCCTCCTGATTCTCTGGTGGACATTTCTAGAATGCAAAGAGGTGGGGTATGTGAGGGACACCTGGGTGGCTCAGTCAGTTAAGCGTCTGACTCTTGATTTCTGCTCAGGTCATGATCTCACAGTTCATGGCTCTGAGCCCCACATCAGGCTCTGTGCTGACAGCACGGAGCCTGCTTGGGATTCTCTCTCTCTCTCTCTCTCTCTCTCAAAATATGTAAATAAGCATTAAAAAAAAAAGAGGTGGGATATGTGAAAGGACAGTGTTGGCTGTAAAGGTCATTTATTGTCATTGATGTCATCAGCTGGCTGGATGTTGCAGACTTATGTGGGGGCAGAGCCACCCAAAGAGTTCACTGCTTCTGAAGAAACATTCTGGGTTAACTCACAAAGTGGCTTTCAGACACACTGTGTTAAAAAGCAGAGTGCTTTCTCTGTATTCACAATCCATATTTTTATCTTACTCTTTTGCATTTTAAGGTTTTCAGAGGGAGGGAACAGATGCCACATCTGGTCTGATTTTCTTGGCATAGTACATATATTCAGCAGACACTTAATATTAGGAAAGGAGTCATGAATGCCCTGTGGTGTTAACAGAGAGTATTTACATGGACTGTTGCCCACTGGAGAGAGGGGGCTGGGCCACCTTATACTTCCTTCTTGAGTCCCGGCCTGATCTTGGGCCTGTTAGTCAGCCAGAGCATTTTTAACAAAGTACCACAGATTGGGTGGCTTCAATGGCAGAAACTGCTTTTCTCAGTTTTGGAGTCTAGGAGTCCAATATCAAAGTGGTTTCTCCTGAGACCTCCTTCTTTGGCTTGTAGATGGCCCTTCCTGAGTCCTCACATGGCCTTCCCTCTGTGTGTGTCTGTGTCCTAATTTCTCCTTCTTATAAGGACACCAGTCATATTGAATCAAGGCCCATCCCAATGACCTCATATTAACTTAATTTCTTCTTTAAAGGTTCTATCTCTAGGGGTGCCTAGGAGGCTTAGTTGGGTAAGCATCTGACTTTGGCTCAGGTCATGATCTCAGGGTCTGTGGGTTCAAGCTCGACGTCGGGCTCTGTGCTGATAGCTCGGAGCCTGGAGCCTGCTCCAGATTCTGTGTGTGTGTCTCTCTCTCTGCCCCTCCCCTGCTTGTACTCTGTTTCTCTCTCTCTCTCTCAAAAATAAATAAACATTAAAAAAATTTAAAGGTTCTGTCTCCGAATACATTCTGAGATGCTGGGGGTTAGAACTTCAACTTAAATTTGGGGGTGGGGGGGACACAATTTATCCCATAGCAGAGCTTATCTTGTCTCTTTCAGTACCTCTGTGTCCCTAACTGCTGAACCATGAACACATGCCTGGAAAGCAGCTGGACGGACCTCCCCTCTGAAAACTTGCACCCATTTCTCTGTACTGTCCCAACCTGGGCCCAGCTATGAGAATGTGGACACGGTTCCCACAACAAACTTCTGCTTTTACCATGATCCTGTTCCAGTGTATGAGGTGAACTTGCCAGGAAGAGATGGTCACTCAAGCAGGTCACCAAAATTGTGGTGCTGTGCTCCTTGTCACAACCAGGCCTCTGTGTGCTGGTGATTATCGAGCCTCTTGGGATGGCACTCCAATGGATGGTTGATTAATTCATCCATTTCTTGGCATCCTTGCCCTCCAGATGCTCTAAGTCTAGTGGCTTCAGCAGGAGAGATGAGAGGCAATGGGTAGAAAGGCACTAAGCTGGGAGATCTTAAGCAAGCCACTTAATAACTGATTGCCAATCCATAAAATGGGGGACTCTTGCTTCCTTGCCCAGTATGTGAGGATGTTATGAGGATTAAATAGAATCATGTCCATGAATGTGTTTTGTAAGCTGAAAGTGCTACCTAAATGTAAGGAACCCTTATAGTCACACTTTTATCCTGTTTGAGTTCCTGTTGGGGTCTAGTAGTTAGGTGCTGCCGTGTTTGGGGATGGGATTAGCTGTGTCCACTAGCCTGCTCACTCATTACCTGTTTGTTTTTTTTACTGCTGTCACCACTAGCACCCCAACTTGCCTCTCTCTGATCCTCTTATCCCACCCAGAGATAGGTCCTAAATCCTCAGAGTGATTGATTATATGTATGTGAAATCTAGCAAGCACATTCCTTTAGAATTATTGAGGAAATATGCTCTCTCCCCTTCTTGGAAATTCATGGTGCACATTGATGTGTTAAAGCTTTGGGGGGTTCTGCAGTAAAGAAATCTTGACCCCAAAATTCTACCCACTCCCCTTTGTTTTGTTTTCTTATTACTACTCTCTGGAACACTGGGAAATGTCAATGAACTGATGGCACTTTAGGGAAATTTGCCTCTACATTCAGGTTTAGGGTTAGGGAAGGTGGTGATTGGGGTTTGAGGCCCTGGCTCATAAAAGTACCCATCAGGGGAGTCATCGGAGGAAGTGGAGGAGAAAGAATTATAAGTTCAGCCATCCAATCTGAGCCCCATGTGACCCTGAAGTTCTGTCTGGCAACATCAGCCCCAGGCAGGGCTCCAGGGAGGGCCTTGCAGGAGAGGTGCTTCAGGTAGAGTCTGGGACAGATGGAAGAGTTGGCTTCCTCCAGTGGGAGTTGAGGCTAGTGGAGCTGCTTATTCTGCTTCAGACAGAGAAGGAACCACAGAGCACCTGTTAAGGCTGAAGGACTGGGCAGGGTTCTCCCAAATGTAGATTTCTCAGCCAGATCTTTCAGGGGAGAAGAATATGCTTATCTCATGAAGGACAGTGGTCCTTTACTATTTATTCCATTAAGGAGGAACCCTAGAGCTATTTTTTTTTAAAGTTTTATTTATTTATTTTGAGCGAGTGAGTGAGAGAGAGAGCATGCATGAGAGCAGGGGAGGGGCAGAGAGAGAGGGAAGAGAGAATCCTAAGCGGGTTCCACTCTGTCAGTGCAGAGACTGACGCGGGGCTCGATCCCATGAACCATGAGATCATGACTTGAGCCAAAATCAAGAGTTGAACGATTAACCAACTGAGCCACCCAAGTGCCCCAAGCCAAAGACTGTGAGGTGAATGTGACAACCACTACACTCCAGAAACTAGCCGGTGGCAAAGACTGTGGTGTTGGTTCCAGCCCTGCTGATGGAGAAGAGGAGGTGACCGACATGCAAGGCCAGGTGGTTGCTCTTGGAAGTTAGCCACAGTTAGGGACACCAAGTTAGATTAAACTTGGAGCACTGGGTAACTGCTTGGCTGAGAAGTGGTAGTCTGGGGTGGGGTGATGGATGACAGAATATAGGCGTGGGAGGGAGGGAGGGTGAAAGTAGGAGTTAACTGCCTATCAGATGCCTTTTGAAGGACAAAATCAATTATGATCAGTGTGGTCGGCAGTCAGGGATACAATGCACATAACTGTGCTTTTTGGTGGCCCATGAATGTGTGTGTGTGGGTGTGTGTGTGGAGGGGGGATGACAAAGGGAGTAAGGTCCCATATCAGCCAGTGTGGGTTGTTTACCAATGGGAGCCCATCTGGGGGTTAGTGTAGGCTCCTGTAAGGTTCCAGCTGACCTCTTTGCTAGGAATGGGGAGCTGTTTTGTGGTCCTTCTCTGGGGGAAAGGCCTGCTGGGCAGTCTGTGTTCAGACAAGAAGCCCATGCTACCCCGTGTCAACCCACATGTGTAGGACCTCGGTCCAGCCACCAAGTCAGGGCTGCTGGAAGCAGTCAGCTCCTCGCAGAGGCTACTGGAGAGAAGGAGGAAGAAAGCGCTGTGCAGACGAGGAGTAGGCAGGGAAAAGAGAGAAAGCTTTCAGCAGATGGGAAGGCAAGGAGGGCAAGAAACCATGGGAAATGTCACAGGAAGTGTCAACATCATAAGCATCAACATCAGGCTAGTAATGGCATTTGAACAGGACATTTTATTGCAGCTACTGTTGTCCCCTGAAGAATGTTTAACCTTCCCAGCCCACACCTACTGTGTGCCAGGAATGCCCCTCACTCAGTCATCAGGGCAACCAAGGCCACTCCACTCATCTTCCAATGCCCCCATGCTGCCTCTGCTTGGGAATGTTCACCAAGGCCCCTGTTATCACCAATAGTTTGAGCTGATGGAGCTGTAAGTGTCCCCCCACTCCCCACCCAGGACAGTCACAAAGGCCATAAAGAGGAGATGGGCTAGAAGAGGCTGTTCGAATGGTGACATTTTTTCCAAATAAACAAGCCGCTATTGAGTCAGGCACTGACACAGACCCTGGAGACTCGAGGAGAAGTAAAACCTGACTCTGGAGCTTAAAGAGCTCAGGGTCCAGCAGGGTGGGCAGGCAGACAGACATCAGACATATGACACTCAGTCAAAAATACAGGGTTAGAAGTGCAATAATGTATCAGTTAGTGCAGGTGCAGCTTCAGTAACAAATAGACCCCACAAGCCTGGTGACTTAAGTTAATTTCTTGACCGTGGTGTGGTTGGAGGTGAATATTCCTGCTTGGTGGGTGATGCTCCTCTGTAACTGGAGAACCCAAACTTGCTTCATATCTGCCATCCTTGTCACCTGCATCCAGGTGGCATATGGAGAGGCTCACCACTTAAGTCTTGTCTTGGAAGTGACATATACCACTTCTACTCCTATTGTATGCTCTAGATCTAGCCATGTGGCCACATACAGCTACAAGGAAAGCTGGAGATTGGGGTCCAATCTCCATGTTGGCAAATGGCAAGCTGGTTCTACCCCAACAAGCACAGGCCAGGGGGAGAGGCAGCCTAGTGGAGGGCAGTTTTTTCATCTTGGGAAACTTTACCTTTACAGAAACATCTATTGTTGCTTGGTTCATATGTAAGACAAATAATCCTTCACTTCATGGGGCAGAGTAGCCCCGCAAAATATTGTAAATGTTTATAATCATGTAACGTTAATACTAGAAGGGACATCAGGGATCGTTAAGTTTAACTCTTTATTTTTCATTTTTATTTTTTAGCTTATTTATTTATCTTTGGGGGGGGGGAGAACGAGTTGGGGAGGGGCAGAGAGAGGCAGAGAGAAGCCCAAGCAGGCTCTGCACTGTCAGCACAGAGCTGAACGCGGGGCTCAATCTCACAAACCATGAGATTGTGACCTGAGCTGAAATCAAGAGTCAGACTCTTAACCGACTGAAACTCCCAGGAGTCCTATCAACTCTTTAGATTTTAGAAGGGAATGCTCATGTTCAGAGAGGAAGTGACTTGGTCAAGATCACCCAGGTTGGGGAGTTCTGCCCAGGCCACCACAGTGGCTGGTCCAAGTGTCTGGAATTTGAGGGAACGCAGGAAAAAGATGCAAGTAAAACTACATGTGCAGGTTTATTCTAGAACCTCAAGCCACCCCCACACTCTCTTGCCCTTGCCTCTGCTGGGAGAGTCAGAGCCACATCCTCCTCAGCCAAATGAACTGAGTGCTTGTGTCATGCTTCCCACACAGACAGCTGCTTCTCTTATCCCCTGCCAGCCTCCGGCAGCGCCCTAGGCCATCCATGGCTTACATGAGCCACCTCTTCTGCTAGAAGAAGCACCACCAAGCAACTCTGTCCCCACATTCATCCCGACCTGGGGTCTTGTCCTTTCTTTGCAACTTCTACATGCACCTGTGCAGCCCCATCCCATTCCACTGACTCAGGGCTCTAAGCAGCGGGAGGTAAGGTTGGGAAGCTCTTAGCTCCTGCCTCTGGAAGCTGAGGGTCTATGGAGAAGAGGCCTGCAGGGAAGAGGCAATGGCAGAACAGAGTGACCAACCTCAGACCAGAAGCAGGCTCAGTGGGACCCAGAAGAGGGAAATTTAATTCCACGTGGGAGACCCAGGAAGGCTCCCTGAGAGGGACCAGCTAAACTGAGTCCTGTAGAAGGAACACAGGGCAAGGTGGGTGGGAGAGCAGAGCAGGAAGAGGGAGCACCTGTTCACACATCACAAGGTGGGAGAAATGTAGCTTCTGTGGACAACTGTATTCACCCCAGTCCGCCCACATGGCAATGGCCAGACATCCACAGAGTGTGAAGATGTTGCAGGCGAGAGATGCAGGTGGGAGCCAGGTGGAGGGGAGCGAACTTGGTCTTGGGGGCAAAGGACAGCAGTGCCTGAGGGTCTGTAAGGCCAGGGCCACAGGCTTCCTGTGCTGTGGTGGAAGGGCCTGGGGCTCCTTCCCTGGGCCCTGAGGGGCTGCTGTGTGCTGACACCTGTGGCTCATGCTTTCCTCCAGGGCACTGGGAATGGGGAACCTGAGGTCAGGATGTTGAAGACCCGGATGCATGTCCTAGGTGAGCCTATCCAAGTCCTAGCGCCCTTATCTGGAAAACGGCCACAGTGATTATAATACTTTGTTTTAAAAAATGGTTATAGTTGGATATCTTTAAAAAAATTTTTTCAATTGTGCTACAATACACGTGACATAACATTTGCCATCTCAGGCATTTTTAAGTGTACATTCAGTAGTGTTACATATACTCACATAGTTGTGCAATAGCTCCAGAACTTTTTCATCCTGCAAAACGAGCTTTGTTCCTATTCAATGACAATTTCCCATTCCTTTCTCCCTCAGCCCCAGTAACCACTATTCTACTTTCTCTTCCTATGAGTTTGACTACTTTAGATACCTCATGTAAGTGGAAGTATGTATCTTTTTGTGACTGGCTTATCTCACTTAATGTCCTCAAGGCCCATCCATGTTACAGCATGTGTCTAGATTTCCTTCTCTCAAAGGCTGATGAGAAATCGTACCTCAGCTTGTGTGTGTGTGCGAGGATCAGAGGACAGTATATGAGACAATGATGTGTAAACTCTCAAGTGCTGTGCACATGCTTCAGAGGAAAACCCCTTCACAGGAGTGGCCTCCTTAGTTGGTAGAGTAGATCGTGGGACAGGGGGCTGACTTGAGCTGGGCCATGAAGAACAGAAGGAGGAGGTGCTAACGACCACATTTGGAACACCATGGTCTCAGTTGGTAACTATGAGACAGTCTGGGCCATGTCATCCCTACTGGGTACAAGTGGAAACTGAGGCTCAGAAAGTTTAAGCCACATTCTCAAAGCTATGGAGCCAGTAAGTAGTAGAACTGTGGCTAGTACAGAATGCTCTGATACCCTGTGGCTTATGTGCAAAAACAAGTCTTTTTATATAGGACAAACATGTCTTCTATTTCTGAGGGTGCCATAGAAAAGGTGGGAAGCAGAGAAACTGAGCAGAAGAAAATGGAGGCTGAAAATAGGCTGTGTAGAACCAGCAGCTACCAACCAGTTTAAGGCAGGGATCAGGAACATAAGGCTGTCCAAGGTGCTGGGACATGTCTGCCATGAGCATAAGGTGGGAAGTAGAGGGAGTTGTTTTACAGACAAAAATGTCTACTGACTGCTAAAGAATTCACTGGTAAGACACTGGATGGAAATCGCAAGACACCTTTGCAGCAGAAAAAGCCAATGTCAGGGTGCACACAGGGGAATTTATGGAGAAGGCAGTGGGTACCAAAGGAAGCAGGAGTTTAACATGGTGGAGGGGCAAGATGACAGAGACCTACGTAGTTCATAAGGGAACATTTGGCACAAAAGAGAGCCAGTGACGTCAGAATTGCGCTAACAGACTCTCAAGAATGGTATTGTATTTACAGGCATTTATTTAATGTGTATTAGGGAAAACAATGACCAAAACAATGACCTCCTGAATGACACAAAATTTATTAAGTAAAAATGTGACTAAAGAAAAAAATATGTCGGGACGCCTGGGTGGCTCAGTCGGTTAAGCATCCGGCTTCGGCTCAGGTCATATCTCATGGTCCATGAGTTCGAGCCCCGTGTCAGGCTCTGTGCTGACAGCTTGGAGCCTGGAGCCTGCTTCGGATTCTGTGTCTCCCTCCCTCTCTGCCCCTCCCCTGTTCATGCTGTGTCTCTCTCTGTCTCAAAAATAAATAAACATTTAAAAAAATTTTTTTAAAAAGAAAAAATATGTAGACAAGACTACAGTTGGTATGGCTGATATGGGCACATATCAAGGTCATGGTACCCAGATGACTGGGAAACACTGAGTCAAAGGATAAGGGGAAGTCACATTGGAGGGAGAGAGCTGATAACAGGATGAAACCATTGGACAGTGGAGTATGCCAGGCATTTGAGGATTATGTGATAAGAATCCTTGGAAAGTTCTTTCTAAAGATTAAGGGAAATGACAAGACCCATATGACAATTTCCTCTCATAGTTCTTAGGAGGCAATCACATCTCTGCAGCTGTGGTTAGGAAAAATTCAGTAATCTTCCCACATTTCCATTTTTGCTGTGGGTACTCAGAAGCTCAGAGCTGAGTTCTGTACTCAATTGTGTTCATTCCCTTGAGTCTAGCTTTTAAAAGAAAGTTACAATTATTTCTGCTTCCACACATATATTCCCATTTAGCATGTCTCTTGTCCTTATTTTTATGGTAATGATTTTTTTAATGTTATGCTGTGTCGTATCCTTTTAGCAAACAGGCAGGAAGTAGAGAAATATTTTAGAAGCATTTCCAGGACTTTATTACAAGAGTAACAAAGAAGTCAATCATGTACAGTATGCTTTCTAATATTAACCATTGGGATCTTTGTCCCATTCCCTTCCTGCTTTGTCATTAACTCTACTTCAATTGAAGTTTAAGGCTCAATTTTATGCTCAATGACAGTAACTATCCTTAGTCTAAGATGCACAGATCCATTGACGTTGCCCCTTCCTTAATTGGCTCACAGCCTTTTGTAAGTTATTTTAGTATTTCTGTGCCTTCTGTTGTGAGCTGTTACAATTCTATTTGGTAGTGGAAGGGGTATAAATACCCAGAGGTAAAAAGGAAAGGCTGGAGTCTGCAAGTATTTGAAATGTATAAAAAGATTTGATAAAAGTTGATGTGTATTTATTACAATGGCAGAAAATTGAGTGTTTAAGGAGGTGAAACTGGAGAAGAAATCCTGACAATTCTTGTAATATACTTTTGGCTCAGCTATTTATTTCCTTTACAAACTGTTCTGCTTCTTTTCCTGAAAAACAGTGGGGCTTTTATCTCCTCCTTAGCATGAGGGAATTTAGGACATGGGAGATCAGAAGACAAGGGGTTCCCACCACAGGAGGCAGGGGAGTAAGAATGGCAATGACCAACTAACTTTTAATTAGTTTTCCACATGGCTGGACTTAACTAAGGCAGAGGCTAACAAGCATCGGAAGGGAAGTTTTAACTTCTCTTTCCTAGTTGAAAGCAGGACATGTGTCTTGGAGAATAAGTGGGGTTGAGATTGGGGTACTGGGAAGGGAGGAAATGCCCGGAAGATGAGGGAAAGCATTTCTTGGGAAAGAAATGGCAGCAGGGCAGGGCAGGGCGGAGAATGAGGCGGGAGGACCTGAAGAGGCCGCGTGGAGAAGTGATGCGTGAAAGGGACAGAGCCCAAAACACAGTATAAATGGAAGGGTTGATGCGCCTTGCTATAAAAGGCAACTTTAGAAGGTTGAGTGAAATAGAAGGTTAGAGCAAGGCACTCAGTAAGCTTTTTGTCAGACCCGACGGCAAGTTCAGAAGATTTTAAGGAAAATTATTAGCTTAAGGAAAAAATCTGGACAGAAAGAGATGCATTCACTCTGTCTCTAATTGAAAAAAAAGGCGGGGGGTATGTGCTCAGTTAGGTCCAAATGTCTGGCAGAACAGTCACTAAGGGGGAGCGTTAAGGAGAAGTGATCAGTGAGTGTCCATGGCCAGGTCCAAGTTGCAGCTGGGGATGGTGGGGGGTGGGAAAAATTCGCACTGAGACAAATGTCTCTGTGGGTGTTCCCAAGCATGGGCCCCCTCCCTGCATCTTCATACTTGACTCTTACCTGTACATGCCCTACCCTGGCCTGGCTTGCCATGTGCTGTGCACATAGTAAGTGCTTTTTTAGTTAGGCTAATGTTGGATACTGTGATCCATAAATGCCAAAATGTTGGTAGCTTTACAGGATTTAAATTTATTTCCTGTCCATATAAGAGTACAGTGGGGTCACTCATGGGCAGCCTTCCATGTGGTGGTTCAAGAACCCAGGCTTCTCCATCTTCCATCTCTAGCCAGTGCATGGGGAGAGAATATGGTTGGTTACCCGTGGGAGAGTTTTGCGGGCCAGGCCAGGAAGGGATGCTCACTTCTGCTCACTTCCCATTGGCTAGAATTTTGTCACGCTGATTGCTACGGAGGCTCAGAAATGCCGTGTGGCTGTGTGCTCAGGAGGAGGGAAGGATCCTCCTTATTTTTGGTAAATACATACTTGCTGATGTCACAGTATTTAAAAGAAAGTTTGTTCCATAAAATAAGCGGAACTCAAACTTTAAGACCAGATCTCATGAGAGGGCAATTGTGTTTATTACTGTGGGATTCTTTGCTCTTTTGAAGGATTTAGCAAAATTGCTTTAAATAGAAGCTTTCTGCCTTTAGTGCATTTAATTAGTCTTCAATCCCCATTTTGTCTGGATCCTATGTTGTACCAGGTACGGACCAGAGAGGCAGTGAGGATGACGTGACTCTTGACCTCCCAAAGCCAGAGTCTTGGTGCCTGCACATGGATTTCTGACTGGGGGGTTGTGGGGGAGTGGGGCTAAGTGAAGGAACATACAAATCCAGGCATCAGCCTAGCTGGAAATGTGATTCTGCCCACAAACATGTTGCTTGTAGATCACATGTTCACCGCCTGGGTCTCCTGAGAAACCCTGAAGCTTCTCCCCACTCTTTGGCCTGGACTCCCCTGATTTCCTGGGTACATGAGTGAGCATTTCTCCAGATAACCCATACCTCAGCACAGAGAAAGCACCTCGTACACACCACGCAGAGTGCCTTTCCAGGGAGAAGATCCTGGCCAGGTGAGCCTGGGCACGAGTTATGGAGGACGCAGGACGGCCCACGTGTAAGCAGCTTCTTCTGCCCTGTCACCCTTCCAGATTGGATCTGACTTGCTGGCCACTGTCGGGTCTGTTTTCTCTCAGCATGCTGGTTATCCTGGCCTGTCTGTCCTGTGGAATTCTGGGTTTTCAGATTGCTTTCCCCTGTGTGTGTTAGCTTGCTGCTGTCCTGGTTTCACCCCGTTACAATTCCTGCCTGCTCCTCAGAAGGGGGGAGCACGGCCAAGGGATGCGGGCCGGGGAGCTAAGAGCAGCAGCATCTAATCCTGGCGGTGTCCTTGCCTGACCCATGCACACCGACTCAGACTTGTTTTAATGGGCCTCAAGTGAAGTCCTTGCTCTCCCAGCCAGCAAGTCTCCTCTGTCTTCTCTCTTCTGCCCAGCCTTTGGGTCAAGAAAGTTGAATGGGCTCAACCTGCCCTTGGGCCACCTGCTCCCCGATTTTTAATGCTTCTTCCTCCTCTGTGTTCCCATAGCACCCTGGACAGGGCCCTTCCAGCTCTAACCTTGTGTGGGATGTGTGTTTCCATCTCCCTGATTGGGGTTTGGAGTTCTTCAGGCACAGTTTCTCACTGTGCATTGAATGAGCAAATGAATATGTGGGCTGGCATCGGGGGAGAATGGGGGAGGCTTCTGTGCATCTACGCAGACTTGGGGGTGGGCCCGATGGCCCTGTGCTTCTGCCAAATGGAATTGTCAGATGGTGGCTCCTAGTCCAAGTGTTTGTTCACATTTTTACTGGCTCAGAATTTTAAAAACAGGGCTCTCCAAGTATAGCCCTAGTCCACGTTAGCCTCAGCAGAGTCTTTGCCATTCTCGGTTTGAACGTGGGACTATATAGCCCCACTGTTTCCATCGGGAACTGGGAGTTGGGCCATTTCCAACCCCTCCCCTTGGTGGCCATTTGCAATCAGGACACCGGCTTTGGTCCTGCCTCCAAACCTTGGCTCAGAGATCTTGGTCCAGTTGTTTCTTCTCTTTGAGCCTTTATTTCTGTTTCTGTAAAACGGGAGATAATCATGTTTACCATTCAGGGTCATAAATAGGGTAGGTGTCAAGACTGAAAGAGGTATTTCCCGTATGGCTCATGGATTGTCATTGAGATTACAGTGGGCTCTTGAACAACGTGGGTTTGAACTTCACGGGCCCACTTATACATGGATTTTTTTCGATAAATACAGTAAGGTACTATAAGTGTATTTGCTCTTCCTTATGATTTTCTTAGTAACATTTTATTTTCTTTAGCTTACTTTACTGTGAGAATACAGTATGTAATACATATGACCTATAAAAATGTGTTAATTGGCTATTAACGTTATCAGTAAGGCTTCTGGTCAGCAGTAGTTTATTAGTAGTTGAGTTTCTGGGGAGTCAAAAGTTGTACGTGGATCTTTGACAGCGTGGGGGATTGGTGCCCTAACCCATGTGTTTATTCAGTAACTGACTCTATTTTTAATTGCTTCTCCTTGACTACAAGACTTGCGCTCTGCTCCATGCTCAGGGTCCAGTTCATGGTGCAAAAAGTATTTACTGAATAGAATGCCAGAGAAGCACCAACTTAGTCCTTGGCACAGAGCAGGCAGGTGTAGTTCCTGCGATTTGTCTCCCTCGCCTCCTAGAATAGGAGTTCCTTTGTGGACAGAAACGGTGACCCACTCTTTGTCATCACTTTGTAACCTCTTCAATGCTTACACCTGGGGGAAAAAAATCCAAACAAACCAATTGTACAGAAGCAAGCCCCTGGGCACTGAAAACCCAGGACAGGCACTTCCCACCACCATCCCTTGGAGAGTGTAGGGGGAGCAGCTCCATCTCATGCGGGAGCTCTGGCACCATCAAGGCTCCACAGGCTTCCAGAAGAAGCAGGAGATCCAGACACAGGTGCCGGCTAGGGGAGGTCTGCAGTAGAGGCAGGGAGGAAAGGCTGCCAGCTCGCCTCTGTCCCCCAGTTGGTGTCCCTCCACTAGCCCAAAGCTCTTGTGAGCCTGAGTGACCGCCCTTTACCTTTGGGATGGCAGCCAGTTCCCTGGAGACCTGCGCTTAGGGGTGGAGTTTGCACGACGTGATTCAGCGTTGTCTGTACCCGCTCCCGCCAAGCTCTGAGCCTGCCCTGGGGCTTGCGGCTGCATGAAACGCACTCGCATCAGAATGATTTTTTCAAAATGATTTTTTTCCCCCTTAATGAATTTTAATCCAGGCCTCATCGTCTGTATCTGGGACTGTCTGAAAGGGGATTCCTGAGTTGGGTGGGAAACTGGACTAGAGAGACATTTTGTAAAATGCTCATCCAATCACCCACGGCGATACGACGATAGCTTCTGTGTAGTAAGTGCCGCCGCGTGCGTTACCCCCTGTAATCCTTAATAACACAGATACTAGGGTTCCCGCGGCCTGCCTTCCAGATGGGGTCGTAGGTGCCGCTGGTTGGGGCGGAAGCCAAACTGCAGAGCGAGCCTTCGCGGGCGGGTTTGGGGTGAGCGCAGGCGTGGGGGTGTGGGCGGGCGGACGGGCCGGAGACGTGCTGGCCGCGCCCCCCGCGCGGGTCCGGGACGCCGCGCCCACCCCGGTCCCTGGCGCCCCTCCTCCCGGGCTGGCAGCGGCCGCGGCGCGCCTGGAAGCCGAGCGCTGTTTCTCTCTCGCGCGCAGTCTGGTTTGTAAACAAACACTGGGGCGGGCGCCGCCGCCTGCGCAGCAGATGGCTCCGCAGCTGCCCGCCCGGCGGTCCCTCCCTCTCCGCTGCGACGCGGACGCGCGGGGCCGATGGCGCCTCCCAGTGCCCGAGGCCCAAGGGACACCGTCCCACCTCCTCCTGCAATTTGGAGGCTGGAGACTGGGAGCGTGAGCCCGGCGGGCCCTGGGGTGCTCATTCTGTTTATTTCACTCGTCGTTCGTTCATTCGTTCATTCAACGAAGATCTCTAGTGTGGCAAGGACCGGGTGATCCCTCCCTTCACGACATGGAAGGGAGACGAGCAAGTAAACGGGTCACTGTGGTTTCATTTAATGGATCAAGGAAGGCTGCCTGGAGGAGGTGCTGTGGGGGCTGACAGAATGGGCAGCAATTAGGCAAAGTTTGGAGGAGGATAGGAAAGAACTGCCCCAGGTGGAGGTAAGGGCACTTTCTGAATATTTGGAACAGGCGAGGAATTAGCTCTGAGAGTAGTAGAGGGCAATTAAGGGTTCAATGCACAGGGTGAGCCCCTTCGGGGTTTGTATTCCCACCTTCATAAAATGAGAGGGCGGAACTAGATGATCCCCAAGGTAGTTCCCAAACTGAGATGACCCTGGAGTGTCCAATAAAATACAAATTCCAGGCCACACCCCAGACCCGTTGTATCGATAAACTCTTGAGTCTGTATTTTTAGCAGTCTCTCCAGATGACTCCTGGTTAAGGCTTGAGATCCAGTGGTCCGAGGAGATGGCAGAAAGGAGGCGAGTAATCATACCGTTGGTGAGGGCGATCTGTCTTAATGATTGTTGGATGAGGCTGATTCTTGGCATGGTGAGCGCCTGAAGCAGGTCACAAGTGCATGGTGTCTGTCCCCGGAGAGTGTCACAGATGTGTCAGAGCTGTGGACATACAGGAGAGAAGGTGCAAGTTGGGGCCCCAGCTCCCTGTCTGAGTCTCTGCTTCATCAAGTGTAACATGAGGAGGATACCAGCCTCACAGGAGTATGAGAGGGACCAGGGAGTAGCCAGAGGAGCCCCGCCACTGAGTGCTCTGAGCATGTGGGCAAACTTCGGCTGATCGTTGGCTTTGTCAGTGTTTCAGACTCTGGTCCCACACTTGACCACCTGTGGGAGCTTTGCAACATGTCCCCTCCTTGCCCCTGCCGCGAGCTTCTGAGCTGGCAGAAGGACAGGTCTTCATGGTTTCAGTAGGCTCTATAGATGATTCTGATACCCACCAAAGTTGAGGAGAGTAAGCTGTCGTTGGTAAAAGGAGTTGGCTAAACTCTTGCTTAAGTGCCTGCGACTTAGTTCCACCCACCGAAAGCGCTAGCCGGGGGTGTGCAGTAGCATCAAGGAGAACAAAAGCTTTAATGAAGGACTGACACATGCCACAGCGTGGGTATCTATCTTGAAAACGTTATCCTCAGTGAAAGAGGCCAGGCATAAAACACCATGTATTTTTTAAACTTCATTTATTTATTTTGAGAGAGACAGAGAGAGAGAGAGAGAAAGAGAGAATCCCAAGCAGGCTTCATGCTGTCAGCACAGAGCCCAACACAGGGCTCAATCTTAAGAACTGTGACATTGTGACCTGAGCTGAAACCAAGAGTCAGATGCCTAACTGACTGAACCACCCAGGCACCCCAAAAGACCATGAACTGTATGATCCCATTTACAGGAAATACCCAGAACAGGTAAATCCATAGAGATAGAGAGCAGATTAGTGATTGTCAGGGGCTGGGGGGAAGGCATGGGGAGTGAGTGCTAACGGATACAGGGTTTCTTTTGGGAGCGATAAAAATATTCTTTTTTTAAAAAATGTTTATTTATTTATTTTTGAGGAGTGGATGGGCAGAGAGAGAGAGAGGGAGACACAGAATCCCAAGCAGGCTCTGCACTCTGTTCAAAGCCTGACGCGGGGCTCGAACCCATGAACTGTGAGATCATGACCTGAGCTGGGCATTTAAGTGATTGAGCCACCCAGGTGCCCCAGCGATAAAAATATTCTTAAATTTGATGGTGGTGATGGCTGCACAATTTTGTGAATATGTTAAAAGCCACTAAATTGTACACTTGCATTTTTCAATTTAAAAAATAAATTAAAAAAAAAAAGAAGCCATCCTATCAAGACAAAGGCTAATGGGTCAGTTTTGCCTTTCTCAACCATGGTCCTCAAGGGTGCTGCCCTGCTGCCTTCCCCAGCCAGTGGGGAGAAGCGGGAAGCTGTGTGTTTTTCCCACTTTGGTGCATGTGTAACTGCTGCTCCATATCGAGGGGAGGTTTGGTCACATGGCCAAGAGAGGCTGGGAAATGTGGTCTAGCTGGGCAGCCGTGTGCCTAGAAGGAAGGAAGAAAGGATGGATTGGGGTGGAGGGCTGGGCAAGAGAAGAATCTTTGCCAAAAACAGTAAATTACACAACAATCAATTTCCATTTGGGTATTTTTTCTTGCAGATATTAGTAATAACAGCTAGTGCTGTAGTATAGTGCCAGGCCTTCATTTTAGCTCCTAATGCACATCATGTCATTTAATTACATCAAAATGTATTACATATGTTATCATACCGACTTAAAGATGGGGGAGTTGAGGCACAGAGCATTCAATGTTATCTAGGGCTATGCATCTGGTCTATGTCTGGCTTCTTTCACTGAGCATGTTTTCAAGGTATAGATCCATGGTGTAGCATGTGTCAGTCCTTCATTCATTCTTATGGTTCAATAACATTTCAGTATGTGTGTATACTGTATTTTGTTTATCCGTTCATCGACTCGGTTGTTTCCATTTCTGGCTATTGTGAATAATGCTGCTCCGAAGAGTCATGTACAAGCTGCTGTGTGGACATGTGTTTTCGGTTCTCTTGGGTGTAGAACTAAGAGCAAGCTGCTGGGCCACATGCAGGTTTAATGTTTTGAGAAGTTGCCAGATTGTTTTGCAAGGAAGCCACACCATTTTACATTCTGAACAGAGCTGTCTACACACCTGGAGTATGACATGCAAGAGAAACGAAATCATATTCTGTTTGAGCCATTGCCTTTAGGGGTGTCTTTGATACAGCAGGTCAGCTGTCACCCCAGTATATTATTCCACCAAGTCTTCTAACTGGTCATGAGAATAAAAGGAACACCCACAACCCATGCATCCGGTCCTATGTTTGTTTATTCATCCGTCAAAAAGATTTGAGGGGCGCCTGGGTGGCTCAGTCGGGTGAGCATCTGACTTCAGCTCAGGTCATGATCTCACGGTTTGTGGGTTCAAGCCCCACATCCAGCCCTGAGCTGACAGTGTGGAGCCTGCTTTGGATTCTTGTCTGGTCTCTCTCTTCTCCTCTCACACTCTTTTAAAATTAAACATTTTAAAAAATTTAAAAAAATAAAAAAAAGATTTGAGCTCTGAGGATTTGCCAACCATAATTAGCCAGCGTCTCTGCCTTCAGAAATCTTACGGTTTAGCTGGAAAGCCAGGCAGCCACCAGGATAGACCTTAGGCATGGAATCCATGCAAAACTGGTAGGGTCCAGATTCCACCTCATTTGCTGGACGAAGGGCTCTGGGGGAATTGCTTCAGCTCTCTGAGCCTCACTTTCCTCGTCTGTAAAGTGGGGATACTAACATCTACCTTGCAGGGAACTTGTGTTGATTAAAAACAGTGTGTACTGGGGCACCTGGGCGTCTCAGTCGGTTAAGCATCTATCTTCAGTTCAGGTCATGATCTCGTGGTGTGGTTCCTGGGTTTGAGCCCCATGTCGGGCTGTGCGCTGACAGCTCAGCACGTGGAAGTTCATGGCCTGGTTGGAGAACAGTTCTGAGCCTTCAGTGGGTAAAAATCTGAATCTGTGCTCCCCCTACTCTGTCCCTGTCCCCTGCGCCCAGAGCCAGTCTGGCCCTCACCTGGCCCCAGGGGCTTCTGTGGCCTCTGCTCAGGAGGGCTGGGTTTCCACACGCCTTTGAGCTCACTTCTTTCCTCCTTCTCTGACGTGAAGCTCTGCTCATTCAGATGCGGGCTTTAATCAGATCTTAAGACCAGTTGAACCCCCAAGGATCTTGGTTGCCTGCCCTGGTTTTTTAAAAAATCCAGTCTCCATCTGGGGTTGGGGTTGTAAGTATTTCCTTATTGCATTAGGGACAAAGGAGTTCGGTTTTTCCATTCAAATGAAAATCAGGGAGATGATGATGGAGACGACTATGATGAGGGCTATACTGGGATTAATAAAATAATAAGCTTCTGTTGAATAACTCAGGGGGTGGGGTGGGAAGAGGACAGCATGGGTTAGCAGGGGATCTAGACTTTGATCCGGATCCTGTGAATCATTCTCAGCCCTTTCCTCTTCCGAAAAGCAAGGGACTTGGGCTGGATACACTTCCAGGGTTTCCCACCCAACAGTCTGAGATTCCACAAAGGGACTCTAGACTGTGCCATCCAGTTTACCATCTCTAGGAGCACTAGTCTTGTGTTAGAACCCAGCCTTGCCTTCCACCAGGGGACTCGGGTGAGTCCATCCACCTCCCTGAGCCTCTGTTTCTTCCCACAGGTTGCCTGGGGGTTGCAGACAGCTATGTGAACTAGCAGGGTCTCGTCCTGAAATGGAGGTGTGGGGGACCATTTTCCGGGAGGAGGGTGAGCCCCAGACCTGGTGTAACAAGAAGTTTGAAGGCCCAGGTCTAATGAACCGCTCCTTGAATCAGAGGGCGTAGCCTCCCTCAGCTGGGCTGTGTTGACTGTGTCATTTATTGTGTGTAGTCTCATGCTTTGACATCTGAGGCTTTGCTGACCTTGGAGGGACCGCCCCTCCCAGAGCTGGACAATTCCTAGAGAGAGCAAACAACTCACCAGCTAGTGCACTTTTCAGACGTAGCCACCTCCTTTATTGGCTTCAGAGACTTGCCAGGTCCAGGATAATCACCCAAGGGCCAGGTACCAGACAACTAGGGACACTTCCTATGTGCCAGGACCCACCCAAATTATTCGGGCTAGCCAGCCCTAAGCCTGCTTACCCTGCCTTGCTGTTCCTTGCTGCAGAAACGACAATAAAAACTCTTGCTCACAGATTCCCCCTCTCCTTCTGCGTCTGACTGACCCCAGAGCTTCGAGTGGCCCTCTGTGGCTTGGTTTACCCCCTTTTATTGGGATCTGTGAGTAGCAAACTCTCTTTTCAATGTCTCCAGTCTATTGGTAACTCAAATTTTCTATTAATACACTATGCATGAATACATAATATACTAATATATATTACATATATATAGAATATATTAAGAGATACCTAGGTTAAGCTTGAGAGAAATATCTGGATGTTGAAAAGGAAGGTTAGGGTTAAAATACCTAGATGTTGAAAAGGAAGGTTAGTGTCATGCATGGCAGTATTTACAAACAAGAGTATAAGTATTTTTAAGAGCTTATTTAGTAACATTTCAACAGTGTAGTGAATTTGAATATATGAAAATCTGAAAAAGTATTAGGTATATTTATGAAATATTCTCTCTATATTTTATCCATTCATCTATATCTGTTTCTGCCTTCAAAATCTATTAGGCACTGCCTGCATTATGGTTCAATCAGCTCAGACAAAGCAATTTTAAAGCTATTTTCTTTCCCTTCATTCATTTAACAAGTGTTTATTGCAGTTCATTATTTGTGAGATGCTGCATGTGTTCTGGGCTGTGATTCAGATCCATGCATTGTGCCTTCAAAAACTCACCATTTAGTTGTAGAAGATAGATGTGCATATCATAAAAGATTTTTTTAATGTGATTAAAAAGCCAAGGCCCAGCAGTAGGGATTAGGAACAACTTCATGGAGGAAGTGGTGTAGACAGGAAGACGTTGAAGGTGGGCAAGGTTAGGACTGAGGATTAGAGGGGGATGGAAAGCTCGGCAGGCAGCCTATGGGGTGCAGGGCTCTGGAGCAGAGAGTGACATCTATGAGCTTGGGCGCTGGGGTCAGTGAGGCCTGGGTCCTTCGTCACCCCACCATGCACAGGGACTGTCTAGCCAAATAAAACTACCATGTGCTCCCGCTTTACCGCATCCAGACTGTGTGACCTTGGGAATTCATGGAACTTTCTTGCACAGGTAAAGAGAATAAAAGTACCTACCTTTAGGTGCTATAGCAAAGATGAACCAAGATAATGCAGGTGTAGGGAGAACACTGGACACATGGAACTTCTCATTGTTCATTCATTCAGTGCCTGATGTTTAAGCCCCTGTTGTGTGCCCGGCCCTTTGTGTTTCATAGCACTGAGCAAAACAGACAAAGATCCCTCCCTTGGAGGCTCCTGGGTGGCTCAGTTGGTTAAGTGTCCGACTTCAGCTCAGGTCATGGTCTCGCGGTTGGTGAATTAGAGCCCCACACCAGGCTCTGTGCTGTCAGTGGACAGCAGTAGGATCCTCTGTCTTCCCCTCTCTCTACCCCTCCCCCACTTGTGCATGTATGCTCTCTCTCTCAAAAATAAAAAATAAACATTAAAAAAATCCCTCCCTTGTAGAGCTCACATTGCAGGGAGATGGAGACTATGAGAAGTCAATAAAACATATACTGAGTTAGACAGTGACAGTGAGATAAAGACAGTTGTAACAGGGGATGGAAAATACTGGGGGTGCCATATAGGATAACTGACATGATCATTGTTTGTTGCTTAGTTTGGGTGGAAAACAGGTTCTGTGAAGTGGGGAGAGTAGCAGGAAAATGTTTTTGTGAGTAGGGTGGGACCAGGGGCACCAAGAAAAGCTTCCGAGCAGTGGTGTGACCTGAGCTGTGCTTCCAGAAGGTAGGGTGGTTGCTTCTTGTTCTGGGATTGAAGGGGCCTGGGTGCAGCCAGCAGGGACACTCTGGCAGGGAAGGGAGGGGAGGACAGGGGAATCAGACAGTCTGGGATGAGGCATGGGCTGGTGGGCACTAAAGTGGGCAGGGTCCCTCTGGCCAGTAGGTTCCTCGGCACAATGGGAGCCAGCCTGGCTAGGGAGAAGTGAGGCCAGGGCTGCTTAGTTAAGAGACGTGATGAGATGTGTAGAAAGCTTCATCCTCCCAGCTGATCACTTGCCTGGAGCCTGGGAAGGTGAGAGGGGCAAGAAGGTAGATACACAGGAGGCTGTTGGGCGTGGGGAAGGAGTTAATGTCTTTGGGTCACAAAGAGTACAAGTAACCTTCGGTTTCAGATCAACTGAGATTTTACTTATTTCACTGATGTGGCTGTTTCTGTGAACTCCATGGCCCGGATGCCCTGTCACAGGAAAGCTGGGGTCTGGCAGAGAGGGGTGCTGTTATGACGATGGTTCTCTTGGCGGAATTGCCTTTGGGCTAACCGTACATCTCTCAACCAAGTGTCAAGGGACTAGTTATGTTTTTTAATGTTTATTTATTTTTTGAGAGACAGCGTGTGAGTGAGCACACAGACGTGCAAGCACGCAAGGGAGGGGCAGAGAGAGAGGGAGAGAGAAATCCCAAGCAGGCTCCCTGCTGGCAACAGAGTCAGATGCGGGGCTCGGACTCACGAACTGTGAGATCATGACCTGAGCCAAAACCAAGAGTCCGATGCTTAACTGACTGAGCCCCCCGGGCATCCCCAGAGCCTAGTTATTTGTAAAGAAACTCCAGCCTGCTCTTTAGCCATTTTCCCGTGAACTTGGGGGAATATTTATTCAGTAGTTCTCAGAAGAGCCTTGTGTGCTGCTGGCAGTCTGAAGCAGCTCTGTAGTTTAGCAACAAGGAGAACAGAGAGGATCCGGGGACCCGGGAACTGGTGGGAAGTGTAAATTACAGCAATGTCAATAGAGAACTTCTCAGTAAACGCGTAAATAAGCAGGCCGAAGTCTCCTGGGAATAGTAATCAGGCTGCGCTGCCTTCACCCTGTTTGAGAACAGCCAGTGACAGGGCGCCTCCACCTATTTAACAGAGGACTCACCTCCACTCGAGGGTACTCCAGGCCACAGGGTGGAGCTCAGTGGGGCAGGACAGCTGCACATGGGGCATCCAGCAGGGGCAGCGGAGAAAGAAATGAAGGGGTACAATGAGTAACGTTTAGAGAGTGACAAGGGCTAGAGAGAAAAATTGAGCAAGGAAGGGGGTGGACAGTTCAGATAAGTTTGTCGTGGCGGTAGTTGCTGTCTAATGTGGCCCGGCTGGAACGCAGGGTCTGAAGGGGATATGCGAGGGAAATAAGGTTCCAGCGGTAGGTGCTACCACCAGAACTGTGATCCGAGGTCCCCAAGCTGGGCCCGAGGCCCGAGAGAGCCCCTCCCCTGGCCTCGCCTTGGCCTTCCTCTCTGTACAGTGGGACCTCTGGGCCTTCTGTGCTGACTGGTCCTGGGAAGGTCACCGCAAGGCCGTGCAGGTCACTTCAGAAAGTCCTAGGTGAGTCCAAAATGCCCCACTCATGCTCTTGCCTTTCAGGGCCAGTGTGGGGGAAGTAGAAGCTGACTAGGGCTGAGAATAAGGGGTGTTGTTTGTCAGAGCTCTCCTGGAATGTGGAATTTAGGGGCAATGGGCCAGAACCTCCAGTGGAGCTGAGCTTCAAGGTGGAGGGGCTGGAACCAGAACCTCCTTCCCTGCTGTTACTAAGGGAGGCCTTCCCGGACCCATGAGCTGTCTGCCCACAAATGTCCGGGCAAGACCCCTGGATGTGGCCATCTGCCTTTGCAGCCCCCTTAAGCCACCCTTTGGAATTCCTATTTACTTATTTAGAGTGCACGCACAAGCTGGAGAGGAGCAGAGAGAGAAGGAGAGAGAGAGAGAGAGAGAGAGAGAATCCCAAGCAGGCTCCGTGTTGTCAGTACAGAGCCTCATGTGGGGCTTAAACTCAGGAACTGTGAAATCATGACCTGAACTGAAACCAAGAGTCCGACGCTTAACCCACTGAGCCACCCACGCGCTCCCTGGCATTCCCCTTTTATAGAGGAGAACGCATGACCTACCCCCAAATCAGGCCTTGGCGAGCCTATGAGGTCTTTGCGTGAATTAGAAAAGAGGCCCCTATGCTTTAAATAAGTACAATTTTTATTGAAAGAAAGAAAGAAAGAGAGAGAGAGAAAGAGAGAAAGAAAGAAAGGAAAGAAAAAAGAAAAGGGGCCCTTCCTTGAGTAATTCCTTGAGTAAGTTAGTACCACCTGAACCCCTGTATAAGATGATTCAGCTCACCATTGCTTGGGAAGCTCTCAGATCCCACTGGGCAGGAACCCCTACAGACCCCACCCTCTGACCCTGCCATAGGCCAGCAGAAATACACATTATCCACCCTTCACTTCCTTCCCTGCTTCCCACCCACCACCAGGGTGAGGCAACTGTTCTATATTGTTCTCGTGGTGGGGGCAGGAGTTGGACTGCCTAAGGGACAGGTGCGAAAAAGAAGCTGCTGCAGGTCCCTTCCAGAGCATAGTTGGGACAAGGTGCCATGACATAGGCATGTACTACTGAGTACGCCAGGTGGATTTATGGAGGAGGGCTCTTTCCCCTGCTGTTGTAGGACTCAGCCAGGAGGCCTGGAACCTCTGTGCCCATCCACAAACTCTCAGATAAGTTGGTGTATGTTTACAATGTAAATAGCACCTCTCCCCAAGATATTGCATTCTTGGGCAGTGTACAACTTGAACACCCACACATGAATGGCATTTTTTTTTTTTAAAGTAGGCTTCACATCCAGCGTGGAGCCCAGTGTGGGCTTGATCTCAGGACACTGAGATCAAGACCTGAGCTGAGGGGCGCCTGGGTGGCTCAGTCAGTGAAGAATCCATCTTCGGCTCAGGTCATAATCTCCCAGTTTGTGGGTTTGAGCCCTGCATCGGACAATGTGCTGACAGCTCAGAGCTTGGAGCCTGCTCTGGATTCTGTGTCTCCCTCTCTCTCTGACTCTTCCCCACTCACGCTTTGTCTCTGTCTCTCAAAAATGAATAAACATTAAAAAAAAAAAAAAGACCTTAGGTTAGATCAAGAGTCAGAGGCTCAACTGCCTGAGCCACTGGGGTATCCCCATGAATGGTATTTTTGTGCAGGGCACACAGCCTGTGAGTTAGGCTTTACACTCAGGTCTCATGGAGAGTTAGTAGTAGTTAGAGGTTAAATTTGAATCACGTTGAGCTGTCTTCCTTCTCTGATCCTGCTCAGCATTCACTGCCCAGAGGTGGCTTGCCTTGGACCGGTGGGGAAGGCCACAGAGAGTGGCCTCCTCCTGGAGAAGGAAGGTGGTTCCATCCCCTAAGCCGCCAACTTCATTAAAGATGTTGATTTGTGGGGTGCCTGCGTGGCTCAGTTGGGTGAGTGTGGACTTCCACTTTGGCTCAGGTCATGATTCAAGGTTAGTGAGTTCAAGCCCAGCATCAGGCTCTGCGCTGACAGCTCAGAGCCTGGAGCCTGTTTCAGATCCTGTGTCTCCCTCCCTCTCTGCCCCCTCCCCCCCCCCCCCCCCCCAAATAAAAAACATAAAAGATGTTGATTCATAAGATAGCATTGCTAGGTGCTACCCACCCAGAAGCCATGACATTCTGTTCTGGGAACTTGCACCCTTTGATTCCCCATCCACTATTCCTATCCTATTTCATTTCTCATAAAACAGTATTGTTGCAACATCAGAGAGAGTTTAAAGAAGAAAAGACCTCCACTAAGATTCCGCCTTTGTAGCGCAGCGCTCCCGCAGTTTTCACTTTTCCCGTGTTCCCGCCGCCCATGAGCTCACGTGTTTGAAGACCCGGGGCAGATGCACTTTTAAATCACTGAATTCTAGGGAGCGGAATGATCTAGAGAACAGCTCCCTCTCCCAGCTTGGGTGGAGTGGGGGTTGCCCTCCCCGCCCACTCCCCCCCCCTCTCTTCCCCCCCCCCCCCCCGCCAAGGCGCGTGAGACATGTATGTTGGAGGGAAGGAAAGGGGGTAAAGAGAAGTACTGTGGACTGCGGGGGCAGGGGTGGTGTTTTTATTTTTATCCGCAAGGTAAGTGAATCTTGATCCCCGTGGGGATTCTCAGGAACAGAAGGCTGGAAACAGATTTGATCAATGAAAGCTGTTTCAGAGAGAAGGAGCCATTGATGAATTCCCCGCCCTGGCCAGTTGGTTGGAGTTCATCTGTTTGTGGGAGCAGAGCGGAGCCTGGAGGGTGACTGTGCAGGGGCGGCAGTCCGCTGCCTTCTGGGAATGAGGAACAAGTCCAGCTCCTCAGAGCCAGCCTCTTTGTAATTAGCTCCAGTAAGATCAGGGATTGATCTTTGGCCGGGATTGATGGGCTCCCCCATGCTGGCTGGGGGAGGGGCAACTCATGGAAAGGGTTAAGTGTGTAGGGCCGGAGAATTTGGGGCTCCTTAATGCAGGGACTTTAGAGACTAAAGAAGTAAAATGAGCCATATCCGCCCCCCCCCCCCCCCAAGTCCTTGTCCCTTTCCTTTTTTGGTAACCGAGAGGAGGCCTCCAGGAGGAAGCGATTCTTCCAAAATGACACACCCATCCCATCCCAGGTGCACAGCATGGCAGGTGCAGGGCAAGCTGGGCGTCAGCCCCCCAGGTGCCTCTCCTGGGCACGCTCGAAGCTCTTCCCCACCCCTGACTTAACAGCCCTTCAGCGCTGTGACTGCATGTCCTTGGAGGAGACCCCCACCCCACCCCCCTTACGCCCAGGCCAATGACAATTTTATCTGGAAGAGTTGAGTGGGGGGAGGGGGGGTGACTGAGGAGTGGGTGGAGGTGCTGGTGCTGAGTGGGGTAGGCGTGACGTGCAAGAGCTTAGCCAGGGGGTTCCGGAGCCAGAATGCAGAATCCGTGCCTTCCCGAAAGTTCTGGTTGGTGGGGGGAGTGGGGGAGGGAGTGGCGCTGCAGCGGAGGGACACTTCTCAGCAGAGCATAGGGAGGTGGCCCTGGAGGCTGGAGGCCAGGCTGGCAACTCTCTGGGTGCAGGGAAGGAAGTGTAAGTGACAAGGAAGTGTAAGTGACATGATGTGCAGGGAAGGGCTTGCCAACAGAGGAGCTAGGACTCCATACATGCAAACACATGTGTGTGCACACAGGCACAGGCATGCACGCACATGCATGCATATGTCATACATCATTGCTGTTGCTAGAGGCGCTGGTAACACAGTTGTTTCCAACAGCTTTTACCTAGGCAAGAGCGTTTTATTCATTTTCATTCAGATGGCGTTGCTGTCTGAGTGACTGGATGCTGTGCTGATATCATGCCCTCCCTTCTGCTTCCAGGCCTTCTCCCGTCTCCTCCACCTCCTCTCCTTCCTGTCCCTCTCTCTGCTCTTGTCTGGGGCACTGGGTCCCACACTTGTCTATCTCTTGATTTGCTGGCTTTTGACAAAGTATGTGTCACTGGACATGTGGACATGACCTTGTCTCATTCAGCCGATGCAGGGAGGGGGAAAGGGGGGCTGTGCCAGAGTGGAAAGAGGTGGAGGTGTGTCAGAGGGAACAGGAGAGAGAGCCTCTGGGTCCTGCAGTGGCTGTAGAGTGGAAAGGGCAGGCAGGCAGACATAAATCAAAACCTTTTTAAAAAAATGTTTGTAGAGAAAGAGAGAAGGAGAGAGGGAGAGAGAGAGAACTAACAGGGGAGGGACAGAGGGAAAGAGAATCCCAGGAGGTGCCATGCCTAGTGCAGAGCCTGACTCAAGACTCGATATCACTGTGAGATCATGACCTGAGCCGAAATCAAGAGTTGGACACTTAACTGACTGAGCAGCCCAGGGGCTCTGAAATAAATCAAAATCTTAAATCTGTGACTGCAGAGCTGTGGTGTCCTTGGGTGAGTTATAGAACCTCTCTGAGCATTTGTAAAATGGGAAACCAGGGTTGTTATGATCCAGTGGGTGGAGCTGGGTGGAGCTGGCCATAATGGCAAACCTGGGCTGGAGACAGGCACAGAGTTCTCCCACCGCAGGGCTTCCCTGACCGAAGGCGCTAATGCATAAGTGATGGGGCATAAACCACACCCTTAGGGGTCTTGCCTTTCTTCTGTGTGGATTGTTCTATGGTCTTCTCAGCTATCCCAACCGACTGTCCAGCTCAGACCCCTCCCCTAAGGAGAGCTGCCTGACTCTCTCCAGCTGGGCTCTGTGCTCTCTGTGCACCCCATACTTGCCAGTTATGACTCCTGGGTATGATATTCTGTTATTGGACATCTCTGCTTAGATGCTTGCCTCAAGCATCGTCTGTGTTCTCTAGAGTGGACGTTGGGACTGTTTCAAAATCCCCAGTTCTGGCTTGAACACAGTACCGAGGTGTTTAGCAAATGTTGCCCAACTGAACAAAAACAAAACAAAACAATACCCAGAAACCATAGTTCTTGTCCTCAACTCAGGATAGCAGAGGAGACAGATGTGAAATCAATTTCAGCCATGTACAGAGTTCCTACTATGTGCCAGCTGTGTTAGCTGTCACATGCCCTGCACCACTCCCCTTGCCCTGAAAAACAACCTTTGTAAATATAATCTCTATACAATGCCGGGAGCGTTCTGGAGGTATCTGAAGAGCATAAATAAACTAGTGCGTTAGGGAAGGCTCATGAATCAAGTCTTGAAGGAATGCAGGAAGTTCACCGGGAGACTGGAGTTCCAGGTAGAGGGAATGGCATATGCAAAGTTACAGAGGCATGAAAGAATGGGAATGCAAAATGTGATTTGGTTTTATGAAAGCTAACTCTAGCCAGGTAAGGAGGCTGGATGGAAAGAGGCCAGGTGAGAAAGACAGGTCAAGGGGTGAGCAAGGAGAGGTACAAAGTCCCAGGGCATTCACCACACCCTGTAGCCCTGGTTGGCTTTCTCATCTCCTGTGCTCTCTGGCCTCTCTTCCCTACCCCTCCCACTCCCTTAAGAAGTCTAGGATTTTCTGTCCTGCCACTGAGTGACGTCTGGCTGCAACCAATTTCTGCTCCTAGACAAGATGTAAGATTTCAGGCCCTGTGGTCAGAAGGCTGAACATTGAACTCCCTGAGCTTCAGTTTCTTCATCTGGAAAATGGGTGTGCTCAGGAGGTCTGCCTGCCTGCAGATGACAGGGTAGGCAGGAACACGGCCTCACATGTAGGCATGAGCGGACTTCTGTTCAACTGTGTGCGTTCACCAGCAAGTGGCGCTTGCACACGGGGCCGCTGGGGGTTTTCATATGCATTGGCTGCAGGGTTGCTTTTGCAGTGTTGTCTCCAGCCCATCACTTCTTTTTGTTTGCCCAGCTGGGCCCTCGTCAAGTGCCTTGTCAGTCCCGAGCTGCATGACCACGCAGCTACCTCATTCCTCTCTGTGGCTCTTGCTCCCCTGCCTTCAACCTGCTCACTAAGCCCCAGGATGATCTTGGATCCCTCCCGCGGTGTTGTAGAATACAGACTCTTTAGCCTGGTCCTTCTAGCCACCCATGGGCTGTTTCTCCCGGCCATCCTGCCCCCCGCCTTCCAAGTTGCCAGTTAGTCACCTGCCACCTGAGCCTCTCCATTTGTCCCCACCTCCACAGGGACATATGGCTCCTCTGGATACCTCTTTTCTGACCACCCACAGTCTTTCCGGGAGCCCTGAAAGTGGCTCTGCTCCAGGAAGCCCTCCTCCCCCTTTCCCCCCAGCTCACTTCTTCATTTTGCATCTTTGGCCTTTCCCCATAATTGTTCCCTTTCTCTCCCTAATTCCATTCCTTAAAGTCTTGCAGATTTTACTGTGCCAGGACACTGCTGCATCCCCGGCACCACCATGGGTGGAATGGATTTCTCAAGAATGCTTGTATGGACCCCTGTGGTTTAGCAGCAGGCCCCCTGTGAGGGTGCCGAGGCGCCCAGGCACCTCACCCCCTGCTCGGCCCCCAAGCTCCCGGTAACGCCTCCTCCTAGCATCATGTGACACACTCACACGCATGTGTGACACGCATGTGTCACATGTGACACACTCACATGCATGGACACGCCATGTTTCCTGCTTTGGCTCAGAGACCATGCACAGCCACATGTGTCTCTCCCTAAGCCTCTCTGTTCATTACGATGTGTGTAAGCCAAGTCCAAGGGCTTTGAGGATCTCTTTCCTTTCTACCCTCTGGTTACCCAGTCTTCCCATCTGTCTTCCTTTCTTGTTTTGCCTTCCCATCCTTCAGACCTTAACTCAAAGGCCACCCCTGCAAGGGGTCTATCCCTGACAGCCAGTGTATGCAGCCCCTCCTCTGTCTCTTTTACTCTTCCTTATTTCGACCTGTTTTTGTCTTTTATACCTGTTTTCCCACACTAAAATGGTCTCGTTTGTTTGCTTGCTTCCTCATGTGCCACCTGCCTCCCCCAGGACACTCAGGGTCTGAGGGTGAGGACTTTGTCATGGGCACCGTCCTGTCGCCTGCACCTGCACAGTGCTTGGCACTTACAGATGCTCATGCAGACGCTGGGGGAAGGAATCTGAAGTAGTCAAACAGGAAATAGACAGAGCACTGCCCCGGAATCAGGAAGCCCTGGTTGGGTCCTTGTGTGGTTGAGGATGTTTGATTCCGAGGCTCTCCCCTCCAGGAGTTGGGGTCTTCTCACTTCCCTTCCTATTGTCCCTCAAAAGCAGCACATTCTAGGCCCCTGAGGGGTGTTCTCAGGTGCCTTACTACTTTTCATTTATTAATTCAAAAACTGGTTATGGGACACATGCTAAGTGCCAGATGCTGGGGACACAGGAGTCAATAAGACCGATGTGGTCTCTGCCTGCTGAATGTAGTTTCTAGCCAGATCTTCTGTGGGACAGACGACAAATACTCATACACTAAATAGTTAAACTTGGGGCGCCCGGGTGGCTCAATCGGGTTAAGCATCTGACTCTTGATCTCAGCTCAGGCCATGATCTCATGGTTCATGGTTTCGAGCCCCGCATCCGGTTCTGTGCTGACAGCTGACAGCTGACACAGCCTTCTTGGGATTCTCTATCTCCCTCTCTCTCTGCCCCTCCCTTGCTCCAGTGTTTTCTCTCTCCCTCTCTCAAAATAAAGAAATAAACATTTAAACATGTGTAAATAAATAGTTAAACTTTGCAGCAAGTGCTAGGAAGCAAAATGCAAGGCAAAGAGGGTGGGTGGGTGGGGTGAGGAGGATGTACTTTGCAGTGGCTCATTCCTAAGACCAGAAGGGGGAATAAGTCTCTCAGCTTTCTCTACCTTACTCTGCTTGGATCAATAGCTGATTGAAGAGGAGGCCGGAAGGGCACCGCAGGGCATGGGTGGCTGGTCAAGCTTGCAGGGTTTCAGGGATGGAGATGTCTCCAGCCCTGCTCAGAAGCTTCAGACAACCCAGGGGGCTCCTGAAGAGCAATCTGGAAGCCTGCAGTTGATTCAAGACCCAGAAGCATAGAATTTGTATCAGATCCTGCTTGGGGGCAGGGAGAGAGGGAGGGGAGAGCTGGCAGCCAAGAGCCTGTTGGCAGTAATTGTGACTGGTTCACAGAAGTCCCTGAGGGCTAGGCCTGGATGGTCAAGGTGATCCTGCCAAGAAAGGGAGAGAAAGAAGGAGAGGAAGGTAGTGGGGGTGGGGTGGGGGATATTGACTGGATGACACGCCCCTCTGCCAGAGGCAGGCCAGGTCAT
Organism: Panthera uncia; assembly: GCF_023721935.1. NCBI lineage: Eukaryota > Metazoa > Chordata > Mammalia > Carnivora > Felidae > Panthera > Panthera uncia. Next base: position 149,861,909 of record NC_064811.1, read on the forward strand.
TCACTCTTGAATATTTATCAAGTACCATCTGTGTGCCAGACTCCTTTGTGAGCACTGGGGATTCAGCCATGAGCAAGACAGACAAAATTTCTACCTTCATGGAGTCTATAGTCTCATGGGGGAAGGCAATAAACAAATACAATAAATCATTTTAATTTCTAATGATTGTAAGTGCTATGTAGAAAAAGAAAGCTGGGGAAGAGGATAGCACCTGGGGGAGGGTGCTTTAGATTGGGTGGTCAGGGCTGTGACTTTTAAGCAGTAATGATGTAAGAAGTGATGTAAGCATAGTGATGTAAGAAGCATATCAGCTCTGAGAAGCCCTTGGGGAACGAGCCTTCCAGACAGGGGAACAGCAAACATTAAGGTGCCAGAATGGAAACATGCTTGGAATGTGTGAGCAAGGAAGCCAGTTGGAATGAGTGAGGGGCAGAGTGACTGAGGGGGACAGTGGTAAGGGATAGGCAGGACCTGGGAAGAAATTTGGATATTATATTAAACATAATAGCCATTGGGGGGCTTTCAATATAGAAGGATGTGTTAGTCAGGATCCTCCAGAGAAACAGAGCCAATAGGATCCATACAGATACATAGAAGAGATTCCTTACCAGGGATTGGCTCATGCAATCCTGGAGGCTGAGGAGTCCTATGGTCGGTCAGGGGCAGGCTGGAGGCCCAAGAAAGCAGGTGGCATCATTCGGTCCAAGTCTGAAGTCCTGACAGTTAGGAGCCCTTCTGTTGTCAGAGGATCGCAAAAGAAGCATGTTCCAGCTCAAGCAGAAAGAGCAATTTGCCTGTCCTCTGCCTTTTTGTTCTATTCTTTGGATCGGATGATGCCCATCTACAAACCCCACCCCCCAAAGTGATGGTGTTGGGAGGGGGGACTTTGGGAAAGTGATTAGGATTAGATGAGGTCATAAGGGAGGGGCCCCATGATGGGATTGGTGCCCTGGTAAGTCACGAGAGAGTCTCCTTCCTCTCTGTCCTCACCTTGTGAAGATGCAGCTGGAAGGTGGTAGTCTGTAACCTCGAAGAGAGCTCTCACCAGAATCAGGCAGCACTGGCATCCTGATCCTGGTCTCCCAGCCTCCAGAACTATGAGAAATAAGCCATGCAGGCTATGGTATTTTGATATTGCAACCCTAATGGGTTGAGACATTTGGGCAGACAGAGCTTGGAGGCGTAAATTTAAGCTTTCAGTGTGTAGATGATATTAAAAGGCACGGTGTGGATGAGACCACCTAGGGAGAGAATAAAGAGAGATGCAAGCTAAGGTCTGAGCTCTCCAGCATTTGAGGGGCCGGAAGTGGTGGAGGGAGCAGAGAGAGTGGGCATAGCCAGTGAGCCAGAAGAAACCAAAGAGGATGTCTGGGAACCTAGGGAAGAAAGGATTTCAACAGATGGAGGATGACCCACTGAACTAAATACTGCCACAAGGCCAAGTAAGATGGACACTGAGAGATGATCGTTAGACTTGGGAAGACTAGGGCCTGCGCTGATTTTTGACAAGGATGATTTTGGTGGGAGGTGAGAATAAAAGCTTGATTGGAGAGAATGGCAGGTGATGGCGGTGAACACTAACAGTTTCCTTGAGACATTCTGTTCCAAGGGGAAGCCAAGGAATAAGGGTAGTAGCTGGAGGGGACTGTGAGATCAAAAGATGTTTTTCACTTTTGAAGGCGGGGAAATAGGACAGAATGCTTTTATGTGGAGGAGAATGACCCAGGAGAGTCATTGATGATGCAGGAAAGAGTGGGGATAGGTGCCAGGTTAGGTCCCTGAGCAGGCTCTGGGGAAGGGGGCCAGCTCCGAGCCATGACCATCCATCCTCCAGGACAGGGGCAAGGCCAAATACAGGGGTGCATGTGTGAGGGCTTGGTAGATGTGGTAGTAGGAAGGAGAGGTTCTTCTTTACCCAATGTCTCTTCTCTTTGAAAGAAAAATATCTACATCTGTTCCTTCTTCCCACATAGCTTCCTTTGTCTTCCTCTATTGCCTTGCTGGGGATCCGAAAAATCAGGGTGCGTTTTTTCATAAAGAGAAAGTTTATTCCCACCTCTGTTTCTCTCCCTCTCTTCACTTTTCTGTCTCTTGGATTCAGCTGGGGACTGAAAAAAATGTGTCTGTCAACACACTTGTTTTTCTCCTCGTTCTTTTAAAAAAAATTTTTTTTAATGTTTATTTTTGAAAGAGAGAGAGAGAGAGAGAGAGAGAGAGAGTGAGCATGAGTGGGGGAGGGGCAGAGAGAGAGGGAGACAGAATCCCAAGCAGGGTCCAGGCTCTGAGCTGTCAGCACAGAGCTCGACGCAGGGATTGAACTTGCAAACCGTGAGATCACAACCTGAGCTGAAGTCGGACGCTTAACCGACTGAGCCACCCAGGTGCCCCCTCTCCTTGTTCTTCCTAGAACTGTAGACAGGCAGAGCTGGGGGACCTCCAAGGCCACCTTTCCAGGTCCACTCCCTTCTTTTTACAGATGAGAAGGTCATGGCTTGGGGAGACTGAGTGACCTACTCCAGCCAGGGCTTTGATAATGGCCTCCACTACAGGTGAGGTCAGCTGTAATCTCGCCAGGAGCCAACAGTTGCTCGGATGCTTGAAATGATATCCTTGCTCTGTTGCCAATGTTGCACAGGCCTCCATCTGTATCGGGCGTGTTTCTCTGTGCTACTTAGTCTGGCATCATTGAATTAGTCCGTGTGACAGAGCTCAGAGAACGGACAGTGGGTGCTGTGCTAGCCACTGCAGCCCCAGCTCCCAGTTTAGGGCGGGAAACTGTTTCTGTCATTTCTTTGCACGTATTTACATTGTGCAAGTAAACGTCCTGGGGAAGAGAACATATCATTCAAGGTCGCAGAGCAACTACTGCTGGACCTCTTCTAGCTTGACAGTTATGGCAGGGGGCTGGGAAGGCAACAGATGTTGTAGTTCCTATTTGGTGAGGGTAAACTGAGGCATAGTAAAGGAAAATGTCCTTTCAGCTGCTCTGTGAGGGCACAGGGACAGCGTTTCTGTGCTTGCCTGTGTTGGCTCTATTTGTCCCTCAATGATTCTTGAAGGGTGTTTAAAGGTGAATAAAAAGAGATCATAGAAAAATCTGCCCATCAGATTTGGCTGACTTTTTATTTTTCTGCATTATTTGTCATCCATTGCTAGAAGGTATTAGCCATACCCTTTGGCTTTGATAGGCTGGGTGTTTCCCTTGGAGTGGCCCTCATAAGACCATGGGGAGGTGGGCGCATCTAGCAGGTTTTGCGGTTCTGCCCTATGGAGGTGGGTTTGATTGCCAGGGACGCTCTGTTGCCTGCTGTTTCATTTCCTGCCCTTGGGTTTCCCTGTAAAGACTTGGTGGTGGTGGCAGTGACAGATCCAGCTGGCCTTCCAAGGTTTTGGTCCTCAGGCTGTTCCCTCTCCTGGGCATAGGGCTGCCCCTGGACAGGGCTAACCCACAGCCCCTACAGAGAAACACAGGGGTGGGGGTAGGGGCAGACGGGTCAGCTCCAAGCCTGAGGCTGTGTTCTAAGATCTGGTTCTGCTTCAGGCATTGATGTCTCTGCAAATAAATAGACCTAACACACAGCGAAAACCTGAGGGGGGCTCTGAGCCCTTCTGCCGATCCTGAGAAACGGGCAGGATCAGAGAAAAGCGGGAACAGATAGAAGTTTGGACTACTCACCAAATAAGAATAAAGTGAGGCAGTGGGAGCTGCTAACAGAAGATTTCATGAGGCCAACTGGCCCATTCTAGCCATGAAAACTCCAGTTAAAACTTTTATAAAAATAAGCTTCCCCACAGCAAGCTGGGGAACGGTGCCTGTTCCCAGGGAGGGCTTCTGAGCTTCCCAAAGGCTCAGCCCCATTTGCTATCCCCAGAAAAGTTTTCTGCCACCAAGACCAGCCACTTCTACAGGGTGACCTCTAGAATGCCAGCCAGGGCGGCAGTCACAAGGATCTTGTCCTGACTCATCCCTAGCGGATGCCCTGCTGATCCCATTGATAAAAACCTGCAGCCGCCGCCTCCACTGAGTACCCGGGCAGCCAGCCAAACCCGGCTTCATTCACTGACAGGCTGCCCGGCCGGGGGGAGTGGGTTAGGAAAGCGAAGTGCAAGTTAGAGAGGAATGGAGCAGAGGCCTGAGGTCTGGCACAGGACGAAACAGAGCCAGAGACACCAGCCAGGGGGTGGCGACCTGAGGTTGGGGCTCCTGGGGTGGGACAGTAACCCAAATCCTAAAGACTGTAGGTATGCTAGAGGGTCCAAGAATAACCCGGACAGGGACACCCACACTCTGAGTTTTCTCTGGCTTGCAGAAGGCCTCTAAACACCAACTAGATCAGTTCTTCTCACACTTTGGGGCTCATCAGAATCCCCTGGGATGCTTAATTTTTATTTTTTTAATTTTAATTTTAATTTTTATTATTTATTTATTTTTATTTTTTAACCTGTTTTATTTATTATTTTTTTTTAAATTTACATCCAAATTAGTTACCATATAGTGCAACAATAATTTCAGGAGTAGATTCCTTAGTGCCACTGACCCATTTCGCCCATCCCCCCTCCCATAACCCCTCCAGTAACCCTCAGTTTGTTCCCATATTTATGAGTCTCTTGTGTTTTGTCCCCCTCCCTGTTTTTATATTATTTTTGTTTCCCTTCCCTTATGTTCATCTGTTTTGTCTCTCAAAGTCCTCATATGAGTGAAGTCATATGATTTTTGTCTTTCTCTGACTGACTAATTTCACTTAGTGTAATACCCTCCAGTTCCATCCACGTAGTTGCAGATGGCAAGATTTCATTCTTTTTGATTGCCGAGTAATACTCCATTTTGTATATATACCACATTTTCTTTATCCATTCATCCATCGATGGACATTTGGGCTCTTTCCATACGTTGGCTACTGTTGATAGTGCTGCTATAAACACTGGGGTGCATGTGTCCCTTCGAAACAGCACACCTGTATCCCATGGATAAATGCCTAGTAGTGCAATTGCTGGGTCGTAGGGTAGTTCTATTTTTAGTTTTTTGAGAAACCTCCATACTGTTCTCCAGAGTGGTTGCACCAGCTTGCATTCCCACCAACAATACAAAAGAGATCCTCTTTCTCTGCATCCTTGCCAACATCTGTTGTTGCCTGAGTTGTTCATGTTAGCCATTTTGACAGGTGTAATGTGGTAGCTCATTGTGTTTTTCATTTGTATTTCCCTAATGATGAGAGAAGTTGAGCATTTTTTCATGTGTCGCTTGGCCATCTGGATGTTTTCTTTGGAGAAATGTCATTTCATGTCTTTTGCCCATTTCTTCCGTGGATTATTTGTTTTTTGGGTGTTGAGTTTGATAAGTTCTTTATAGATTTTGGATACTAACCCTTTATCTGATATGCCATTTGCAAATATCTTCTCCCATTCTGTCGGTTGCCTTTTAGTTTTGCTGATTGTTTCCTTCGCTGTGCAGAAGCTTTTTATTTTGACGAGGTCCGAGTAGTTCATTTTTGGTTTTGTTTCCCTTGCCTCCAGAGACGTGTTGAGTAAGAAGTTGCTGCGGCCAAGATCAAAGAGATTTTTGCCTGCTTTCTCCTCGAGGATTTTGATGGCTTCCTGTCTTACATTGAGGTCTTTCATCCATTTTATTTTTGTGTCTGGTGTAAGAAAGTGGTCCAGGTTCATTCTTCTGCATGTCGCTGTCCAGTTTTCCCAGCACCACTTGCTGAAGAGACTGTCTTTATTCCATTGGATATTCTTTCCTGCTTTGTCAAAGATTAGTTGGCCATACGTTTGTGGGTTCATTTCTGGGTTCTCTATTCTGTTCCATTGATCTGAGTGTCTGTTCTTGTGCCAGTACCATACTGTCTTGATGATTACAGCTTTGTAGTATAGCTTGAAGTCTGGGATTGTGATGCCTCCCGCTTTGGTTTTCTTTTTCAGGATTGCTTTGGCTATTCGTGATCTTTTCTGCTTCCATACAATTTTTAGGATTATTTGTTCTAGCTCTGTGAAGAATGCTGGTGTTATTTTGATAGGGATTGCATTAAATATGTAGATTGCTTTGGGTAGTATTGACATTTTAACAATATTTGTTCTTCCTATGCAGGAGCATGGAATCTTTTTCCATTTTTTTTGTGTCTTCTTCAATTTCTTTCATAAGCTTTCTATAGTTTTCAGCATATAGATTTTTCACCTCTTTGGTTAGATTTATTCCTAGGTATTTTATGGTTTTTTGTGCAACTGTAAATGGGATTGATTCCTTGATTTCTCTTTCTGTCACTTCATTGTTGGTGTATAGGAATGCAACAGATTTCTGTGTGTTGATTTTATATCCTGCAACTTTGCTGAATTCATGAATCAATTTTTGCAGTTTTTTGGTGGAATCTTTTGGGTTTTCCATATAGAGTATCATGTCATCTGCGGAGAGTGAAAGTTTGACCTCCTCCTGGCCGAACTGAATGCCTTTTATGTCTTTGTGTTGTCTGATTGCAGAGACTAAGACTTCCAATACTTTAATTGACAGTGGCAAGAGTGGACATCCCCATCTTGTTCCCGATCTTAGGGGGAAAGCTCTCAGTTTTTCCCCACTGAGGATGATATTAGCATTGGGTTGTTCATATATGGCTTTTATGATCTCAAGGTATGCTCCTTCTATCCCTACCTTCTTGAGGGTTTTTATCAAGAAAGGATGCTGTATTTTGTCAAATGCTTTCTCTGCGTCTATTGAGAGGATCATATGGTTCTTGTCCTTTCTTTTATTGATGTGATGAATCACGTTAATTGTTTTGCGGATATTGAACCAACCCTGCATCCCGGGTATCAATCCCACTTGGTCGTGGTGAATAATTTTTTTAATGTATTGTTGGATCCAGTTGGCTAATATCTTGTTGAGGATTTTTGCATCCATGTTAATTAAGGAAATTGCTCTATAGTTCTCCTTTTTAGTGAGGGTCTCTGTCTGGTTTTGGAATCAAGGTAATGCTGGCTTCATAGAGTTTGGAAGTTTTCCTTCCATTTCTATTTTTTGGAACACCTTCAAGAGAATAGGTGTTAACTCTTCCTTAAATGTTTGATAGACTTCTCCTGGAAAGCCATCTGTCTCTGGACTCTTGTTTTTTGGGATATTTTTGATGACTAATTCAATTTCCTTACTGGTTATGGGTCTGTTCAAATTTTCTATTTCTTCCTGTTTTAGTTTTGGTAATGTATATGTTTCTAGGAGTTTGTCCATTTCTTCCAGATTGCCCATTTTATTGGCACATAATTGTTCATAATATTCTCTTATCATTGTTTTTATTTCTGCTGTGTGGGTTGTGATCTCTCCTCTTTCATTCTTGATTTTATTTATTTGGGTCCTTTCCTTTTTCTTTTTGATCAAACTGGCTAGTGGTTTATCAATTTTGTGAATTCTTTCAAAGAACCAGCTTCTGGTTTCATTAATCTGTTCTACTGTTTTTTTGGTTTTGATAGCATTAATTTCTGCTCTAGTCTTTATTATTTCCTGTCTTCTGCTAGTTTGGGGTTTTATTTGCTGTTCTTTATCCAGTTCTTTTAGGTTTAAGGTTAGATTGTATATCTGAGACATTTCTTCCTTCTTTAGGAAGGCCTGGATTGCTATATACTGTCCTCTTATGACCACCTTTGCTGCGTCCCAGAGGTTTTGGGTTGTGGTATTATCATTTTCATTGACTTCCATATACTGTTTAATTTCCTCTTTAACTTCTTGGTTAGCCTATTCATTCTTTAGTAGGATGTTCTTCAGTTTCCAAGTATTTGTTACCTTTCCAAATTTTTTCTTGTGGTTGATTTCGAGTTTCATAGGGTTGTGGTCTGAAAATATGCATGGTATGATCTTGATTTTTTTGTACTTAATTAGGGCTGATTTGTGTCCCAGTATATGGTCTATTCTGGAGAACGTTCCTGTGCACTGGAGAAGAATGTATATTCTGCTGCTTTAGGATGAAATATTCTGAATATATCTGTTAAGTCCATCCGGTCCAGTGTGTCATTCAAAATCATTGTTTCCATGTTGATTTTTTGATTAGATGATCTGTCCATTGCTGTAAGTGGGGTGTTGAAGTCTCCTACTATTATGGTATTACTATCGATGAGTTTCTTTATGTTTGTGATTAATTGATTTATATATTTGGGTTTTCCCACATTTGGCTCATAAATGCACCAAATTGTTCACAATTGTTAGGTCTTCTTGTTGGATAGACCCCTTGATATGATATAATGCCTTTCTGCATCTCTTGATACAGTCTTTATTTTAAAGTCTAGATTGTCTGATATAAGTATGGCTATTCTGGTTTTCTTTTGTTGACCATTAGCATGATAGATGGTTCTCCATCCCCTTATTTTCAGTCTGAAGGTGTCTTTAGGTCTAAAGTGGGTCTCTTGTAAACAGCATATAGATGGATCTTGTTTTCTTATCTGTTCTGTTACCCTATGTCTTTTGATTGGAGCATTGAGTCCACTGATGTTTAGAGTGAGTACTGAAAGATATGAAATTATTGCCATTGGAGTTTCTGGTGGTGTTCTCTGGTCCTTTCTAATCTTTGTTATCTATATCTATATCTATATCTATATCTATATCTATATCTATCTTTTCTCCCCTCAGAGAGTACCCCTTAAAATTTCTTGCAGGGCTGGTTTAGTGATCACAAACTCCTTTAATTTTTGTTTGGGAAACTTTTTATCTCTCCTTCTATTTTGAATGACAGCCTTGCTGGATAAAGAATTCTTGGCTGCATATTTTCTGATTCAGCACATTGAATATATTCTTCCACTCCTTTCTGGCCTGCCAACTTTCTGTGGATAGGTCTGCCGCAAACCCGATCTGTCTTCCCTTGTAGGTTAGGGACTTTTTTTCCCTTGATGCTTTCATGATTCTCTCCTTGCCTGAGTATTTTGTGAATTTGACTATGATATGCCTTGTTGATAGTTGGTTTTTGTTGAATCTAATGGGGGTCCTCTGTGCTTCCTGGATTTTGATGTCTGTGTCTTTCCCCAGGTTAGGAAAGTTTTCCACTCTGATTTGCTCACATAACCCTTCTATCCCTATTTTTCTCTCTTCCTCTTCTGGGACCCCTATGATTCTGATGTTGCTCCTTTTTAATGAGTCACTGATTTCTCTAATTCTTAAATCATGCTCTTTTGCCTTAATATCCCTCTTTTTTCTGCTTCATTATTCTCTATAAGTTTGTCGTCTCTATGGCTGATTCTCTGTTCTGCCTCATCCATCCTTGCTGCCGCTGCATCCACCCATGATTGCAGCTCAGTTATAGCGTTTTTAATTTCATTCTGAATATTTTTTAATTCTTTTATCTCTGCAGAAAGGGATTCTAATCTATATTAGACTCCAGCTAGTATTCTTATTATCGTGATTCTAAATTCTGGTTCAGACATCTTGCTTGTATCTGTGTTGGTTAAATCCCTGGCTGTCGTTTCTTCATGCTCTTTCTTTTGGGGTGAATTTCTTCATTTTGTCATCTTGAAGGGAGAAAAGGAATTAATGAGGTAGAAAAATTGAAATTAAAAAAATTAAAATTAAAAAAATATTAAAATTAAAAGTTACACACACACATGCACAAATCGAAATAGATGATGCTAGATTCTAGGTGTGTTTTGGTCTGGGTGTTGAAAGTGGTTTGACAGATTAGAGAAAAAAAAGGGGGGGGATAAAAAAAAAGGAAATCATTTGAGAATTTGAAATAATGAATACACTGAAGTAGACTAAAATGAGATTATGGGGGTAAGATAGAATTTGAAAAAATATATACAAAAGTAAAGAATACAGTAGAAAAATTAAAGGAAAATATTTTAATAAAAATTAAAAATAAATATGAATTTTTTTCTTTTTCTGTATTCAAGAGAAAAGAAACAAAAAAGATAAAAAAGAAAGAAAAAAAGGAAATTGTTTGAAAATTTGAAAAAGTGAATACACTGTAGTAGACTAAAATAAAATGATGGAAGTAAAATAGAATTTGAAGAAATTTACCTAAAAGCAAAAAAATAGTAAAAAAATTAAATAAAATATTTTTAATAGAAATTGAAAGTAAAAATGAAGTTTTTCTCGTTCTGCATCAAGAAAGAAAAAAGAAACGAAAAAGAAAAAAGAAACAGAAAACAGAAAAAAAAGAAATCGCTTGAAAATTTGAAAAGGTGAATACACGGAAGTAGACTAAAATAAAATGATGGCAGTAAGATAGATTTAAAAGATTTACACAAAAGTAAAAAACATAGTAAAAAAATTAAAGAAAAATATTTTTAATAAAAATGAATTTTTTCTTTCTGTATTCATGAAAAAGGAAAAAAAGAAAATTGAATAGGTGGACCTGCTGACAGATTGAAATAGGACTGAAATTACTTCGTTTTCCCCTAGAAGTCAGACTATGTAGTGCTTTATAGTCCATAAACTAAGTGGGCGGTGAGACTTATGTTCTTGAAGAGCGAGGTTGGCCAAGTTGGGCGGGGCTCAGTGTAACGGCTCCATTCTCCACTAGATGGCGCTGCTAGCCTACTGGGGTGGATTGTTGTGGTGCCCGTAGGTGCATATGCGCATGTGTGGGAGTGGTGAAAATGGTGCCACCCAGCTACCCAGTCTGTTCTCCCAAATCAGCAATCGCACACCTGTCCTCTGTATTCAGCTTTCGTCCACTCCCCGGTTCTTCACTGTCCGTGACCAAGCCCCAGGCAGTGACTCTCTCCTGAGTTTTGTCTCAGATGTGGCTGTTTTCCCCGGCCCCTTATTTCTGAAGCACTGAGGCTTTGACCCGTTCGCCCCCTCTGTGGGAGGGTCTCACTGAGCAATGGCTGAATGTCGGCTGCACCCAGGAACACTTGCTGGACCCTGCTGCTGCCGGTGCCCCAAGACTGCAGCCAGGTGCCAGCCTGTCCCAGAAAAAGTTTGAGAGATAGTGTAGCAGCAGCGTTTCAGGGATTATGGAAAATCACAACACACATCTGGCATCAGGCTTCACCCTTAACAACCTTGTTCCAGCACCAGCAAATGTGGCCATTTTCTGGGGTCTGCTGGGACCAGGTGGCTTCAACAGTCTCTACCAAATCCTTCCAGCAGTGGAACCGCTTTTCCCCGTGTGGCCCGAGAACCTCCTGGACCTCACTCTGTTCCTGGGGATTCGCCCTTCCCACCAGAGCGCTGCCAGGTATTGAGCTCTGGAATTGCAGACTTTGTGCTTCCCTTGTTTACAGTCTTAATGGAATTTCAACCCTTTACTTTCTCCTTTCTCCCTTTTTAGTTTAGTCCCTGTGGCTGTTTCCAATTTTCTACTTTCTCTCCAGCTGCTTTTGGGTAGGGGTGCTTTTCCCATATTCTCCCCCGCCCCCCACCAGTCTTCATCCTCTCTCCACCTGCAAAAGTGGCTCCCTGCCCGCTGCCAGCTTCTCGCTCACCAAGTTCACCTCTCCACACTGAGTACCTGCTGAATTCTGTGGTTCAGGTCGTGCAGATTGTTGTGTTAATCCTCCAGTCAGTTTTCCAGGTATGTAGGATGGATTAGTGTTGGTCTGGCTGTATTTCATGGACATGAAACACACAAAAAACTTCCATGCTGTTCTGCCATCTTGGCTCCCTCCCCCTCCTCCCTGGGGTGCTTTAAAAATTTTCTGGGATACCTGGGTGGCTCAGTTGGATTAACATCCGGCTTTTGATATCAGGTCAGGTCCTGATTTCTTGGTGGTGAGATCGAGCCCCGTGTTGGGTTCTGTGCTGACAGTGTAGATTCTGCTTGGGATTCTCTCTCTCCTTCTTGCTGCCCCTCCCCCACTCGCACTCGCCCTCTCTCTCTCCAAATAAAAAAATAAACACTAAAAACCCACAAATTTCTAAATGCCATCTGGAAAATTTGACACTTGGGAGTTGGCTCCAGGAACCTGTATTTTTAGCACATTTCTCCAGGTATTTCTCAGGGCCCATGGAGTTCTGGCCTGGCCTGTGGGCACCAGGGTAGTGGGCCATGTCCCCTTCCAGGTACCAAGGGATCTCAGAAAGCTACAGGACTCTATAGCTGCTCATTGGGATGACACCTTTGGGACCTACAAATTGCTTCGGTTTAGATGCTCCAGCCATCTTGTGGTGGTTGTAAGGGGACATACATACAGACCCGCAGGCACAGGAACGCTAGGCTGGAGATACTGTCCTATCACTCTCTGTCACGTTGCCCGGTTTTATTTTATATATTGTGCTTACCACTCTCTGACATTATTTTATTGCTTGTTGATTGGTTAGTTGTCTGTCTCCTACCATTGATATTGGGTTTCCATGAAAGCAGGGGCCTCATCTGTTTTGCTTACTGCTTTCTGCCTAATACCCAGAAACGAGCTGGCATGTCACCAGGCCTGGATTCCTGCTTGATTGGTGAATCTGAGTTACAAGATACCGGAGGCTCTCAGGCAAACGCCCCAAGTCATCTCGGTTTCCAGGGAAGCTCCTGACATTCCCAGTTCCTGTGTGTCTGCTTCAGGAGTAGAGCAGGAGGATATCATGGGAGATTGGACCATTCACCTCCTTTCTGAGTCAGGATGTCCCAGTGGGGCCTGGCTGTTAGTATGTTTGATTGGTTTTAAAATGAGTCTCCCTGCAAAATGTCATAGATATCTTACTCTAGTGTAGATTCAACAACATTCCTGGAAAAATAGACTGTACTCAAGGTCCCAGGCACAGTCCACATCTCTGCCCTCCAGTACTGATAGACCTAAGAAGAGATCTCTATGTGAGCTTCTGCAAGTGTGAAACCATCTCATCGGAGGGGCATAGGGACGCTGGCTAGTGGGGAGTGGGAGAAGACAAGGACTCCATAGAGGCCGTAGTTTCTCTTCCTGTGGGAAGAATCAGACTTCCCCTCTGGGTGATCTTCTCTAAATCGCACCCCTTCCCCTTCCCTCCCCCCGCTCCCCAGAACTGCAGGCAGATAAACTATTGAAAAATAAGGACAGGATGCTGCTTGCTGATGGCACATTATGATCAAGAAGGTTTCCAAGGTCAGCCCTACAGTCCATGGAGGCACTAGCTATCCACATGGCTAGGTGTCACTGGAGCAACATGTGACTTCTGGCTACTGCTGTGATCAAGTGTGGGCAGTGTGTGGGTGCGTGTGAAAGAGGGGCAGAGGGAGAATTACATGACCATCACTGGGTTGCATAAGAGGTGATCCTAGTCAGTGTAGTGGTCAATCCAGCACAGGCTTTGGGGTCCAACAGGCTTGTATTTGAGAACCTTCTTAGGAAAGCAGTTAACCTCTCCAAGCTTAGTTTCCTCATCTGCAAAACTGGGACTTTTACCGCCAGTTATAAGGTTGTTTTAAGGAGTAACTGAAAAAAGTACCATTCACTTAGGAAAGTTCCTGGGACCATGTAATTATGTTTTAGTTATTGTTATGGTGTGTGTGTGTGTGTATATATGTGTGTGTGTGTGTGTGTGTGTGTGGTAAAACATACATAATAAAAAATTTGCCATCGTAACGATTTTAAGTTAATTTATTATATATATACATATATTTTTTTAGAGAGAGTGAGAAAGACTGTGCATGCAAGTGGGGGAAGGGCAGACAGAGAGGGAGAGAGAGACTCTTAAGCAGGCTCCATATTCAGCATGGAGCCCAACATGGTACTTGATCTCATGACTGCAAGATCATGACCTGAGCTGAGATCAAGAGTTGGACACTCAACCCACTGAGCCACCCAGGTGCCCCTTAACTATTTTTAAAAAATATTTTATTTAATCTTCACACCCAACATGGGGCTCAAATTTACAACCCCAAGACCAAGAGTCGAGTGCTCTACTGACTGGGCCAGCCAGGTGCCCCTTAACTATTTTTAAGTGTACATTTCAGTGGCATTAAGTACATTCACATTGAACCATCAGTGCCATCCATCTGCAGAACTTTTCGTCTTCCCAAACGGAAACTCTGTCCCCATTAAACACTAACTCCTCACTCCTCCTTACCCTCAGCCCTTGGCAATCCCTATTTTACTTTCTCACTATGAATCTGACAGCTCTAGGTACCAATATACATGGAATCATACGGTGTTTGTCCTTTTATGACTGGCTTATATCACTTAGCATAATGTCTTCAAGGTTCATCCATGTTGTAGCTGTCAGAATTTCCTTCCTTTTAAAGGCTGAATCCATTGTGGGCACATGGGTGGCTCAGTCAGTTAAGCATCCAACTCTTGATTTCAGCTCAGGTCGCAATCTCCCGGTTCGTGAGATGGAGCCTTGTGTCGGGCTCTACGCTGATAGCACGGAGACTGCTTGGAATTCTCTCTCTCTCTCTCTCTCTCTCTCTCTCTCTCTCTGTGCCCCTTCTCCGCTCCCATGTCCTATCTCTCAAAAATAAATACATAAAGTTTAAAAAAAAAAAAAGGCCGAATCCATTGTATGGACAGACCACATTGTGTTTATCTGTTTACCCATTCATCCTTCAGCGGCCACTTGGGTTGCTTCTCCCCAAATAATGCTGCCGTGAACGTGGGTGTGCAAATACTTCTTCATTTCCCAGCTCTCCATTCTTCTGAGCGTATACAATTCACTGTTCTTCCATGTATATGCATATATGTATATAAGTATAATTGCTAAATCATATAGTAGTTCTATGTTTAACTTCTTGAGGAAACTCCATACCGTTTTCTACAACAGATGCACCTTTTTATAGTTCCACCAACAGCACACAGGGTTCCAGTTCTCCGCATTCATGCCAATACTTGCTATTTTCTCCTTCTTTTTAAAAAATAATAGTCATTCTACGGCTACTTTTTTAACTTACAAGCATTGAAACATACACAGGACACGTTTCTTTTCCATTTTTCTGGGTGGTATCTGCTAAGCCACACCAGTCTGCTGTGTGGTGGAGACCACAGAAAACCAGTAAGGAAGGACAGCAGGAAAAAAGGCAGGGAGAACACTTTGTAATTTATCAGGAGAGAAGTGTTCTATGTTTTGGGAAACGTGTAGAAGGAGTACACTTCCACGTAGTGCACGCTGTCGGGTAGCATATAGTGGTGCTCAGTGAGCATGTATTGAGTGAACTGGGCATTCGTGTGGGAGGAAGACCCAACATGTATTAAGTGCCCATTAGTTGTCAGACTAGTTGCTAGGAAACCCTTGGAGGAAGTGTCGAGTCTCTTTACAAATGAGAAAACTGAGGCCCAAAGAACCTGAGGGTGGAGGTGCGTGGGTGACTCAGTCTGTTAAGTGTCTGACTCTTGGTTTCAGCTCAGGTCATGATCTCACCGTTCGTGAGTTCGAGCCCTGCATTAGGCTCTGTGCTGACAGCATGCAGCCTCCTTGGGATTCTCTCTCTGTCCTTCTGTCTCTGCCCCTCCCCTCCTCTTGCTCTCTCTCTTAAAATAAATGAACTTAAAAAGCAGCTGAGGATGAGTCTGTGCACATATGTCTGATGAGGGGCAGAACTGGGATCTGAACCCAGGTCCTCGGACTCCACGTTGGGGCTGAGGAGATGGCGGCATTCGCTCTTGCCCTGGAATGAATACACAGCCTGATTTCAGACAAATCACCTCTCTTTTCTAGGCCTTGATTGCTTCCTCGGTGACACAGAGGTGGGATGGAGGGCTATTGGAGCCCCTGCGGTTCCCTGGTTCTGTGGGGCTCTGCCCTCCATCTGGTCTCGGGAGAGCCTGGGCCTGAGAGCAGCCAGCCGGGAAGAGAGGGGCCACCATGTCCTGCAGGGCACTGAGTGGCACGGGAGCGTGTGTGGGGGTGTGTGCGCTGGCTGGGGAAGGCCCAGCAGACAGGAGAGTCATGATGAGGATCACATGAAGAGCCTCCTAGATGTGTCCATGGGCACTGGCCTGACAGCAAGGGTCTCTGCTTTCTGTCCCAGCTGTAGCCCTAACTGCTGTGTGGCCTCCGGCTCCCAGACCCAGTGCTTCCCTTCTGTGGATGATGATAATGGTGGCTGGGCTTATGAGACCACTTAGTGTGTGCAAAGGTAAGCACTAGAATGAGTTATTCAATTTCACCCACCCCATCACCAGCTCTGTGAGGTAGGGGGTAGTAGTAGTCCTGTCTTATAGAAGAAATGGAAGCTTAGAGTTCTTATAAAATGAATGAGTCTCACAGACCTAGGAAGTAGGGGCTGGGTTGAGAGTACCTGCCCGTCCTCCACTCCTGGCATTATTGGGACAATCAGAACCAGACTGATATAATGAGCATCTATAAG
This sequence comes from Panthera uncia, assembly GCF_023721935.1. Taxonomy (NCBI): domain Eukaryota; kingdom Metazoa; phylum Chordata; class Mammalia; order Carnivora; family Felidae; genus Panthera; species Panthera uncia. The sequence goes on from NC_064811.1 coordinate 149,878,093, forward strand.
AGTGATTTCAGGGTGCACAACAATGCAAAGAACAAATAAAGCATTTATGTGAGCAAGCAGAGGTCCCTGCCGTGGAGGTTAGAAAGCTAGTGTCCTTTAGCAAGCTGCTCATCTTCCCTAAGCCTCAGTTTTCTCATCTGTTAAAATGGGAAAACCATTACCCCCACCTACTTACAAGACAGAGGTGGAAGGAGGAAGATAGAAGGGCAGATTTGTAGATATGCTTGAAACACTATAAAGCACACTCTACACTGACTGGTAACAGAGAGACTGCCTGTGGGAAAGTTCATTTGAGAGAACTTTCTCTTCCCTCCCCTCCCCTCCCCTCCCCTCCCCTCCCCTCCCCTTTCCTCTTCTTCCCTCCCTCCCCTCCCCTCCCCTCCTCTTCCCAGGGTAAGTTTCTTGAAGACAGAACTTCCAGAGAGCACTAGGTGGGTAAGGGTTGGAGAAATCAGGGTAGGCTGCATGGTGGAGGTATCAGCCTGGGAGGAGGAGGGTTTGTTTCAGATTTTCATACACTTGCAGCTTGGAAGCTGAGCTCCCACTGTGCCCTGTCTGGGAGACTCATTTCCCCCACGCCCCCCCCCCCCCCCCCCCCATTTCTCAGCCTTGCCTCTGCTATGAGTCTTCCTGTTAAAAGTGTTTTTTTCTCCTCCTCTTCAGCAGAGGTGCACCAAGCATGTATAATTTATAATAAATAAATTAATATTTTATATTTTATAGGCCTAAATCGTTCATAACTCTCATAATGCAGAGTCGCTGGGAAGCCCAGAGTGTTATGGGCATTCCGTGGAGGTCCTGCTTGAAAAGAAGCCCCTCTGGGTAGGCCTCAGCCACCCACGACTGGCGAGGGGTACTGCAGTGCACAGAGCCTGGCAGGATGAGCCACTGGTTATCACTATCTCTGAAGTGCAGTCTGGCTGCCAGACCTAAGTAGCTGGTGGCCCCGGGGTAGCTGGTGGGGCTGGCCGGTCTCCTCCACCCATGTTCACTGGGTTCTGGAGACCTGGCAGGAAAAGGGGTGTGTGGGGCCTCCTCAGAGCCTGAGCGCTAGGATGCCCAGGGCGGCTGCCCCCACTTCTGTGATGGTAGGGGCCGTGACAGAACTCCCTCTGGGGACCCTAGTGTTAGTAGTAAACTGGGGAGTGAAAAGGGCAGGTGCAGAGCAGTGTGTTTTGAATGCTTCCTATTGATAAGAAAGGGGATATCAGTGCATTCTTAGTGGCTTATACAGCATAAAGCACTCTGCAGAGTTACAGGATGGTGCCTACCTCTGGAGGCTGCTGGGGGCGTGGCAAGAGGACTGTATATGCACACATGTTTACATATAATACGTATGTGTGGGGGTGTATACACAAACTTTTGAACAAACTAAATATATTAAAACCATTTTTTAAAGTTTATTTTGACAGAGAGAGAGCGTAGGAGCAAGCACAAGCAGGGGAGGGGCAGAGAGAGAGAGAGAGGGAGAGAGACTCCCAAGACATGGGGCTGGAACTCATAAACCATGGCTTGAACTGAGATCAAGAGTTGGACGCTAAAACTACTGAGCCACCCAGGCGCCCCTGTATTAAAACCATTTTAAATATATTCTGCCAGTAGTACAGGGCTCCAGGGTGTTTCCTGGCCTGGGCCAGATGGAAGGTGGCTTACCTTCCAGCCCCTCCAACACCCCCTGCAATCCTGGCCAGGGCTTGGACCTGCTCCTCTTCCTCCTGCTTCTTGTTTCCATCCCCTGGGGCACTCAACCTCTCCCACAGCTCCTTCCTGCCAGCCCTCTGCTCCTCCATCCTGTCTTCATGACCTGGTCTTCTGCTTTTTGAGATGCACCTTCCATGCCAACTCCCCTGCTCCCCTGTCTCCTTGGGCCCTAGCAGCTTGGCTGGCCAGTCAAATCTGTTTGCTCTGAGATATTCACAGCCGATAATGACACGTCAGATGCATCAGATGTCACCCTCTCCCCAGGCTGTGATAGTAATACCTTCTCATGGGATAGAACTTGGAAAATATCAACATATCAATTTCTGAATGACCCACAACCTCACCACCCAGAGATCACTAGTTATCTACCCTTCAGTACCTCTTCTGTTTCAACATTCGTGTCGTCAACATTATTTTCAAAAGCTAAGTTCATATCCTGCTCTTCTCACATTTTTCTGTTCTGCCTGTTTTCCCTGAATGTTCTGTTAAAAGCATTCTCCAACTTTTAAAACCTTCTCATGGATAGGGGCAGCTGGGTGGCTCAGTCAGCTAAGTGTCCAACTCTCAATTTCAGCTCAGGTCATGATCTCATGCTTGTGAGATCCAGACCCTCGGGTTGAGCTCTGAACTGACAGCACAGAGTCTGCTTGGGGTTCTCTCTCTCCCTTTCCTTCTCTGCCCCTCCCCGCTTGCATGCATGCACTTTCTCTTTCTCTCAAAATAAATAAATAAATAAATAAACAAACATGGAAACTCCTCATGGATAACACTTTTGAAATTTATTGCAGAGATGTACCATACATTGAACTTCTCCCTAATTTCTAAACAGCATTTACTCACTGACCCTGGCTGGAGTTGTAACCACTACCTCAAATGCATGTTGAGAGAACGATGTACTGAGATCCATAAAGGGCCTAGATCCTCACCTAATGCAGAGTAGATGTCCAAGAAGCACCTCATGCATGCACTTGCCCAATACACCCACCTGAATTGACAGCTCTTCTTTAGGTTCCTAAACTCTGAGGTTTGGTTTTCCCTATGGGAATGCAACAGCTGTGACCAGTGATTCCTGTCTGACAGGAGGCCAGGTGAGCCAGGAAGGAAGAAAGAAAGGAAGGAAGGAAGGGAGGAAGGAAAGAAAGAAGGAGGGAAGGAGGGAGGAAGGAAGGAAGGAAAGAAAGAAAGAGGGAGGGAGGAAGGAAGGAAGGAAAGAAAGAAGGAGGGAGGGAAGAAGGAAGGAAGGAAAGAAAGGAGGGAGGGAGGAAGGAAGGAAGGAAAGAAAGAAGGAGGGAGGGAGGAAGGAAGGAAGGAAGGAAGGAAAGAGAGGAAGGAAGGGAAGAAAGAAAGAAAGAAAGAAAGAAAAAGAAAAAGAGAGAAAGAAGGAGGAAGGAAGGAAGGAAATGCCCTGTTTCTGAGGAAGGGAAGTGGAAAGTGGGGGCACCTTTGCCTGTCTTCCTTTGTCATGGCAAAGCCTTGTCCTTTCTAAGGAACTGCTTGTAGTTATTTTTCTTCCTGACTTCTTCACCTCCCTAACCTGGGGATGGAGGGCTGGCTGGATGGGAAACGTGAGTGGTTGCTGAAAGGCAGGAAACTCCAGCCAGGGAGGCATGAATGATTCCTGAATAATTTTGTGCATCAGCAGTTAGCAAGTTAGGCTGCTAAGGAGTGAATGGGAAGCTTGTTCTGCTAACGGCTGACGTCCTTTTGCTCTCTGGAGAGCAGCTTTCCCCACTTGGGTCTGCTGGTGAGCAGGAACTGTATGCACAGGTGGGGCCTTGGACATTCACTCATTCATTCAACAAACACGTATTCAAGCACCTGCCATCCCGGGGGGCTGTGTGAGGGAAGGGGGGAGTACAAAGGGGAGTTGGTGCAAATCCTCATGGAGGGCTTGTGGTCACCAGGCTGGCTTTCCAGCCACCAGTGTCAGCCTGTTGTTCCATGACCCCAATAATCCCACTCTTCATGCTCACTTTGGAAGACAGGGTGCTCTCTGCTCCAAGTCCTTTGTTGGCACCAGCCACGGTTCCATCTGGGCCCCATTGTCTTCATCTGTGAAAGGACCTGGTCCACAGAGGTCCCTCATGGGCCTGCCAGGCCCCAAATACTCACCCAACACACACAGGCCATGCCCAGTAAGAAGGGACAGGGTGCCTCAGTGTTGCCATGGTTGCTGGGGGGGGGGGGCCTGAGGCTGCAAATCCCATGCTCCTGGGTTTCACCCGCACTATCAATCTTGGTCACCTTCCCAGGTGCTCAGTCTCTCTCCTTCCATGCTGCCTCTCCCTGCCTTTTTGGCTACACTTTTCCTCTTTCCTATTTCAGACCAGTAAGTTAGATCTAAAATGGATTTGTGTGCCTGGAATACATTTGCTTGCTTACTTATCTTGGCTTTTCATTGGCCAAGCAGGTGAAGTGAGTGGTGCATGTTTCCTTTCTGGGTCTCTGTGGCAGTGATTACACCTCAGGCTTCTTCCCACTAAAGTCTCCTTGGGTCTTTTGGCTCCAACTGGGTCCTGGGTCTTCCCGGAACCAGCCTCCGTGCCCAGGGGAATGTGAGCTCTGAGTGGCCAGGTCTGAGGGACCTGTCCTTCCCACAGTGAGAGTGGACTATGGGCTGAGATTTTGGGGGTGCAGCAGGGGGCTTCCCATTTTCTAATGGGTAGATGTAACCATGTAGTTAAGGCAACAGAAGCCCACCCACTCCCCTCTGGCCAAAGTGAACAAAACTAATGATTTTTCCAAATCCTTAAAGGATGAAAATCACTAAAGTTATTAAATGACTAAAATTACTTCTCTGAGTCTCAGAGGTATACCCTTCCCTTCTCCCCTCAATTTATTAGTGTTCCTCTGTACAACAAATGTTTCCCTGGTTTCTGGTTTAATTATATTTAAAATACCTATATGACCTCAGGTGACTCCCATCACCTCAGGAAGATTCAGATCCCTTATCTATAAAATGAAAAGATTGGCTGAAATTATTAATTTTCTATCGTTTTAAAAGCAGAGGCATCTTTTCCTCAAATGTAACCTTGTATGAAGTTCTCAAATACAAAATACATACAAGTAGTGTTGTTCATATAAAAAAGGGTCCCATAAGTTAGAGTTTAGAATGTTTGCTTTTTTGAATTAGTAAGTGGGGGGGAAAAATGGGTCCACTCTGACAATACGCAGATTTGAAGTCAGGGGTTATAGTTAATATACTTACACATCATTGTTGACGTTAATTACTTCCATTAAAAAAAATTTTTTTTAATGTTTGTTTTATTTTTGAGAGAGAGTGCAAGCGGCGGAGGGGCAGAGAGAAAGAGGGAAACATGGAATCTGAGCTCTCAGCACAGAGCCCACTGCAGGGCCCGAACTCACGGACCACAAGATCATGACCTGAGCTGAAGTCAGATGCTTAACTGAGCCACCCAGGCGCCCCTAATTACTTCCATTTTGTGTGTGTGTGTGTGTGTGTGTGTGTGTGTGACAATATTAAGAAAATTCTGATCAGCTCAAATCATATAGCTCTAAGTGGTAAGAGTTTTCTAAGAGTCCAACTTGTAACTGTTGAGCTATTTCCTCTTGAGTGAAACAAATCCAGAAACTTGACAGAGGAGTCTTGGATAATTTTTGTTCCACAGTGAAAACATTGAGTGACATGCATCCCTTATCATAAACATGAATGAGACCATAATAAATAGAAAAACCTACAAAAGGCAATGACGTTATCTATGAAATGACGAGAACAGGACAAGTTGTGCATTTCCTGTGATTGCACAGCTGGCTGTCACACCAAGTCAGGAAGGCGTCTGAAGCATCTGCACCCCTGGCATTCAGTGAGCATAGCCCGCGGGAGCCAGCTCAGTGGGCCAGCGAGTGCATTTGACAGGGTTGGGCATATACAGCTCTGTGCTCACAGAAGACCTCTGCACAGCCATAGCCATCTTCTGGGGAGTTCAAACTTGAGTCTCCTGGCCCAGTCTGCACAATTGTGATGCAATCCTGTGGCCCAAGCTCATGGTATTGGTGGCCTCCCAGGTAGCAAAATTTGGTACATAACTTAGAGCATTAGGGCTATTTTTTAAAATGTTTTTATTTTTTATTTTTGAGAGAGAGAGGGAGAGAGAGAGAGAGAGAGAGACCAAGGCGGGAAGGGGCAGAGAGAGGAGACACAGAATCCAAAGCAGGCTCTAGGCTCCAAGCTGTCAGCGCAGAGCCCGATGTGGGGCTCAAACCCACGAACCACTAGACCATGACCTGAGCAAAGTCGGATGCTTATCCAACTGAGTCACCGAGGCGCCCCAAGGGCTATTTTTTTTATTGTGGCTTAAAAACATCGTTATATCAACCTTATGAAACTTGCCTCCAACTTCTGTTGAACCCTCCCCAGATCCCTTTTCCTCACTCTTGACAGCAATGTTTCACAAATTTCAGAGTGCACCAGAATTAGTGTGCTACATGCTCAAAATTTAGCGTGCAGTCACCTGGAGGGTTTGGTAAAATACAGATTCCTGGGGGGTGGGGGTGCACCCCCAGAGATCTTGACTCAGCAGGTCTGCTGTGGAGGCTGAGAATTTGCATTCCTAACAAGCTCCCA